>NC_054865.1:4073365-4403612 GCF_018320785.1 Cheilinus undulatus
TCAAAATTTTAAAAGGTCAAAATATGAAATAAAATTTGTAATCATGAAATTAAAAGTCAAAATATGATTGTCTAAAAGGTCAAACTATGGGATGATGAAGTCAAAGCTTTGAGTTTAAGATATGAGATAAAATTCAAAATAATTGGTTAAAAAGGTCAAAATATGAATTAAAAAAATCAGAATTATGAATCTTAAAGCTCAAAATATATCATGAGAAGTCAAAATTATGAGTTGAAATGCTCAAAGTATAAAATATAAAGTCAAAGTCTAAGTTTGAATCCTGATTGTGAGATGCAAAACTGAAAATGTGAAATTAAAACAAAACAAAATTATCTATTTTCCCACATTCCTGACTTCTTATCTAAATATTTTTATTCCTTACTTTTTCAGATTTTATGACTTAAGGATGTCTTAAATCATCAAGGATACATTTACATTTTTAGACTTGAGGAAATCCGCAGACCTCAGACTGATGTGCCAGTTATAACAGAAATATGAGATCATCTTGCGGGCCGGATTTTACTGTTCCAGGGGCCAGTTTTGGCCCCCGGGCCTTGAGTTTGACACCCCTGGGCTAGACCGTACTCTCTGTTGTGGCCTATTATAATAGACCAGTGTTATTCAATAAAGACTATACCTTAATATAATAAAGACCAGCATTAATTCATCATTGATAAATATCGCAGTGAAGTATTTTTACCATTGAATTTTAACAAAACTGTTCTAGTTATGATAACAGAAGTAAGATTTATGTTAAAAGATGAAGCAATGATCATTGTTATGCTAGCATTAGCAAAAATAATAAATCAAATATATAAAGGGGATAACAGCAGTGTAGTTTGAACTGTTTTAATTCACTTAAAATGTAGGATGATTATAGTAGTTATAATGATAATGATGATGCTGCAGGTCGACCGTCCCACAGATCCAGATGAATCTATGCAGCACAGAGCCAGCAGTCTATGCCTATAGCAGCATGATTTATACTTCCTTATGTGAGGTTCAAGCTTGAATTTCTCTCACCTGTAAACTAGTTCAGGAAAGGTCGCTGGAGGAAATACCCCAGTGGGCTCCCGTAAAATTTTCTTTGAACCAGCAATCTCAGTCAGGTCACTGGTTGACGGTTTATCATTTGATACCATACACAGAGGGATAGGCAGGAAAAACAGATTTATTTCTTTATTGGTCTCCTTTACTGAACAATTTTGGTTAACCCATTTGAATTTGTGATGATTGTATGCCTGGGAGTCCACTAAAGTGATGGATTCCTGCCTTTCCTTTGTAGACGGCTGATACTCTTCAGCAGTTTCTCAAAGCTAGGGAAGATCCTGGAACATCCATTTTTGAAGGATACTACATCAGGGGTCGGGAACTTGGCCTGGGGCCAAATTTTTTTCTGACCAACTCAATGGCGGGCCAAAATTTCATCTTCATCAGGCAAAACCTGTCTTTCCTACAAAAAAAAATACTTATTTTCTCATCTATTATGTGACTATCATCTATTATGTGACTGAAAAAAAGAGATTTGTTGTAATTTTGGTGTCCTTCAAAAGCAGTTTTTTGTGGCTTGTTGGTCTAGGGAAATGATTCTCACTTTGGGTATGAGAGGTCCCGAGTTCAAATCCCGGACGAGCCCTCAGTTCCTCCATCTTTCTGTACAGAGTGCTCTTTGCAAGGTCCTTGCTGATTGAAGCATTTTAGACCTTCTTGACAATGAATCCATGGGACCAGTCACAGCAGTTGCCTGTATGAACTTTCCTTCAATGTAATCCAACAATAATGTTACTGAGAAAAAAGAAATTTGTTGTAATTTTGGTGTCCTTACAAAAGGTATTTTGTGGCTCATTGGTCTAGGGGTATGAGTCTCACTAAGAGTGTGAGAGGTCCCGCGTTCAAATCCCAGACGAGCTCTAGCTTCCACTGTCTTTCTGTACGGGGTGGTCTTTGCAAGGTCCTTGCTGATTGGTCCTAGTATGGACATCCCTCCTCAAGCTCCTGCCAGGTGTCTAGAAACTCCCAACGCTGGCATTTCCTTGAACAGCACTTCATGAAGCTTTTGTCAATTCTCAACTTCTCGACGGGTTCAAATCCATGAAAATGCTATTTTTGAAAGCCTTCACTTGATAACTGAATTGAAACATTTTAGACCTTCTTGACAACGCATCCATGGGACCAGTCACAGCAGTTGCCTCTAAGAACCTTCTCTCAATGTAGTCCAACAATTATGTGACTGAAAAAAAGAGATTTGTTGTAATTTTGGCATCCTTGAAAAATGTTATTTTGTGGCTCGTTGGTCTAGGGGTATGATTCTCGCTTTGGGTGCGAGAGGTCCCGGGTTCAAATCCCGGACGAGCCCTCAGTTCCTCCATCTTTCTGTACCAGTTGGTCTTTGCAAGGTCCTTGCTGATTGGGCCCAGCATGAACATCCCTCCTCAAGCTCCTGCCAAATGTGGCATTTCCTTGAACAGCACTTCTTTAAGGTTGTGTGTCCTTTCTCAGCCTCTTTAAGGTTCAAGACTCTGACATATGCCATTTCCAAAGCCTTAAATTGATAACCAAATTGAAGCATTTTAGACCTTCTTGACAATGCATCCGTGGGACCAGTCACAGCAGTTGCCTGTATGAACCATCTCTTGATGTAATCCAACAGTTATGTGACGGGAAAAAAAAACATTTGCTGTAATGTTGGTGTCCTTCCAAAATAGTGTTTTGTGGCTCGTTGGTCTAGGGGTATGATTCTCGCTTTGGGTGTGAGAGGTCCCGAGTTGAAATCCTGGATGAGCCCAACTTCCTCCATCTTTCTGTCTGGGGTAGTCTTTGCAAGGGCCAATTTTGGCCCGTGCGCTGCCAGTTGCCTACCACTGTACTACATCATCCACAGTGGTTGGAGGATTGTTTTAATAATGAGGATCCCTGAAAAAGTTTCCTTCAAACATAGAATTTCTAAGGATGCAAGAATTACCCAAAATCCTATGCTCACCATTTTCCCTCTCTTTAAGAAAGACAAAACTAAACAAAAGCAGAGTCCTCCACCTCTCATTACATTTATAAATGTAATGTGCCCTGTAAATGGGTCATCATCTTCATTTTATGGTACCAAAGTCCAGCTGGACTTGGATTATTGTATGAATTGATTATATGATGAATATGAATTATGTTATATGATTACGGTCCATTATGAATATGATTTTATTTTATATTTAATATAGTTTTATGATGATTTGATAGCATATAATTGGCGCTGGATACATTTTTATTTCTTTTATGTCTATGGGCCTTCCACTGACATAATCACGTACACTTGCCTGTTCCAAATGTATGTTAAACAGCGAGGACTCTTGCCTCACCTTCTTAGGACCTGACTCAAAAGGATCCCTCCTGCGGAGAAAGGATCCTGGGCTGTGTCCGAAACCACTCACTCATTCCCTACTCCCTATCCACTCTATAGTGAGCAGCCTATAGTGGGCTACATAGTGGACTCAACTGCAAAACACAAAAATGATTTCGGACACTACTTCGGCCACGAGCAATGATGTCATCACCGTCTCACAATTCAAACGTTTAGCAACAACGGCTCGTAGATTTTGATGACATTGGCTGAGGATCGAAATTAACGGTAGAATTTCACTGAAAATTGACACTAAATGTGAGTTATTTTCCCCCCAAAAATGAAAATAATAGTAGATAAAAAGCTTGTGTCTTTAGTGGCAAAATAGTGTACATTTTTGTGTGTAATGTAACTTATTTTTGCATAAAAATGATGGTCTCATGTCTTGTAATCCTCAGAGTTACTCCATTTTAAATCCTAAACAGTTTCTTACAGATTTGGTTAAAACCAATAAACAAAAAAGTATTAAATAAAGTTTTTTTTATGTGTTCCTGTGCTCCTCTCATTCGTCCGTCATGTTTGAGAGCAGCAACCGTGATGCATGATGGTAAATATTGCTGGGTTTTTCATTACTTTTCAAAATGCATTGTGCGCTATATAGTGAATAGGGAGTGATTTCGGACACAGGGCTGGACTTTGAGAAACAGCCCGTCTCTTCCTTGCTCCCAGAGTGATCAGCCATAATTCAGTTCAATGATCTCAGAGGCATTTAAGCCCCTCCCCCTGCTGCTTTGTCTCTCTCTCTCCACTCAGCCCAGACTCATCTCACAGGCAACTTGTTTTTTGCTAATTTTTTGTAATGAATACTTGTATTTTGCCATGAACTTGTGCCTCTCCTGCCCTTGAGCCAGGTCTAGAAGATTTTGGTGAGATTTAATGAGTGATAATTTTCTAAGGTGTAGGCTTTCTGAAATGAGTTCTCTGGAAGATAAAACCTTTCTTGGTTTCGGTGACGGTTGGCTTGGCATGTGTGAGACGCCTCAGAGAAATTTCTCAAGCGATGAGCCAAGCCTTGCGGTCAATTTTTCCTGTTGGCAAAGAGAGGAGACAGAAGAGGAAGTCAAAGTTTCAGATTTAAAAAATATATGGGTTAAACAGGATGTGTGACAAGGTTGTAATAGTTTGGGATTTTTCATTAGTTTTTATTTTTATTTCGTTTTCACTCTCTGTGTTCCATTTCAATTTAGTTTTAATTAGTTTTAACTGCTGGTTTGTTAGTTTAGTTAACTTTTATTTTGCAAAACTGCGTCATTTTAGTTTAGTGTTAATTAGTTTTAGTTTTTGAAATACTAATGTGTAAACTTTAAGTTTGCTCACTAGTGTTGAGATCATTTAACACTGACCAGCACTGATCAGGGTTAGGGTTAACTTAAATTTACATGCCAGATAGACTGTTCAGTATTCATTGCAGGGTTTTATTTCACATTCATCTGGGAAAGCTCTCCTAGAAAGCGTTTGAAGGGCAGGACTTTTAGAAAAACTCTTGGAAGGTGATCAAATTCATGACGGCCCAATTGCAGTGACGAGACAAAGTGACATTGTACACACGCTACTCTTGAGCCAGTTAAGCTACCACTGCCATAGATTTTGAATTGGGACCTTTGCAGTGAATGAAATTTATGCCATACCTGTCAGGATACGTGCAAAAACATCTACTCTGCCAAGACGAGCTTTCGGTGTGACTATGATATTGTTTGAATAAGAAATACGGTCCACTTCTGGTTAAACTACCGCTTTTCTAAAGCTGCATCCAAGCTAACAGCTTCTGCAGCAGCCATTAGATACACCAGCAATCTTAATCTTAATCAAGATGATGTGATATATATGTAAATCTACAACAAGCATTAAATTAGTTTATGACGTACCGATCTTTATCAAACAGAATCACTGTGTTCAGACACATGGCGTCCACGACCGTCTTATCAAAGTGGTCACATGTCCGTCCATTTATCTTCCCTACACATCCAAATCCAGAGTGTTCAAAGTAAGCACATACAGAAACGTGATCCAGTTCTAGAAAAACTGACGCTATGCTAAAGCTACATCCAAGGTAATCAACGCATGGAGGCAGCCATTACTAACAGCTTTGAGTACAGGTAAACCCTGCCCATAACTACTGCTTCGTTCTCCTCAAATGATGCTGATTGGTCTGTACAGAGTTCGGTTCGGCACAAAAGTTGTGGATTGGGGTTTTGGAGATGGATTCGTCTGATGACAGAGATGGATTCTGGCAAACCCATCTGCTTTGCAAGGTAAATGGATACGCCCAACCCTGTTTCTCACTGGCGAATCCATTTTGCAACACTCCCATCTGAACTGTTTGGGCCCGGTTAGAAAGTGGGGGGGGGCAGTATTTTCAGGCGCAGCAAAATCATGACGAAAGCAAGCGGCAACAAGAGTCTGGTGCAATTACGACAGAAGAGCTTAGTGTGGATGCTGCTAAAGCGCCAGAACTTGACATTTCTTCGTTAAAAGAAGAACAAAGAACAGCACTGAGTTGTTTTCTTTTCAAAACGACAAAAGTCTTGTACTGACATGTCTGTAGTCGCCATGGTTCGAGTTATTCCTTGGTAGCTGCACACGCCCACCTCGGTCGCGACTACGTCATGTGTTTTGTTGCTCTGATTGGCCTGTAAAGATGAGGCAGACAGAACGTTCATCCAATCACACTCCGAGTTTTTTGTTTTACTCCTCTGCCCTTTCCCAAACGCTTAGTATTGAAGGTTTTCCAGATGGATGTGTGAAACACATCCATCTATCGTGTCAGCTTATGACTTTGCTATGTATAGTCTATTTTGCTGTATGCAGTTTAAGTGTGGTTTCATGTTATTGAGTCAGGCCCAAACTGGAGCACACCTGACTCTTAAATGAGCACAAAGTCAGCTGATAGAGGTTGTTAATGCATAACCAGGCACAGTACTGAAGGAGTAGTGAATGCAATCATACCTGAGTAGAGGATACTCCTCAGCCAGTAGAGCTGTAAATGTCTCCTCTGTCTTATAAAGACATTTTTACTGAGCAGCACAGATCCATTTCAACCTTTTGAACTTTACATTATAAATGGAAGGAGGAAGTGGGTTGTTGTTGTTGTCATATAAATGATGTAAATAACCACAGCCAGCAGCATGGACACCATTCTGTGTGAGGGCTCTCAGTCTTACTACTCATAGAGGCAGGTTAAGCGGGGTACACACATAAAGATAATCGGGCTGTTTTGGTCCCGATTTTCCCCCTTCCCGACCAAGGACAGCAAACGCCCGATTATGTAAGGTGGGGTACACACATAAGGATTTTCTAAATCTTAAGGGATTTTTTGTGTTAGAGACCCCACACATTTAGATAAAAAATCAGGCATTGAACAGTTTTGATCGTACTGTGTGGTGTGCTCCAATAATCTCAACACAGCATTGTTTTTAATGGAAAAATCACAAACTAAGAAAAAAAAAGAGAAGACTGTGGAGAAAATCCTGGAGACAGCGCGAACATGGACTTTATAGTCTACTGGGCGAGCTAGAGGTGAGTTGTTGTCATAGATATTACATACGTATATAATGTCTATGGTTGTCGTCAGTCAGCTCGCTTCTTGATTGGCTACATTCCATTCCACATCACAATTCACGGAGTCATGACTCGGGAGTCGTCGGCTTGCCCCACACACATGAAGATTTTTGGTTGTAAATATTAAACAACTTTAACATTTACTATCATCGGCTCCGACCGTTTTCTGAGCCAATTATCGGGACAAATTCACTCTTAACACACCACAGGATAATATTATAGGATAATCTTATAAGACGTAAGATAATCGGGCATTTGCTGTCCTTGGTTGGGAAGGGGGAAAATCGGGACAAAAACAGCCAGATTATCTTTATGTGTGTACCCCGCTTTAGGTCTTATAATATTATCCTATAAGATTATCCTGTGGTCTGAGATGTGTTAAGAGTGAATTTGTCCCGATAATTGGCTCCGAAAACAGTCGGGCCGACAATCATAAATGTTAAACTTGTTCGGTATTTATGACCAAAAATCTTTATGTGTGTGGGGCAAGCTGATAACTCCCAAGTCATGACTCTGTGAATTGTGACGTGGAACGGCATATAGCCAATCAATAAGCGAGCTGACTGACAACAACTCACCTCTAGCTCGCCCAGTAGACTATAAAGTCCATGTTCACACTGTCTCCAGGATTTTCTCCACAGTCTTCTCTTTTTTTTTCTTAGTCCATGATTTTTCTGTTAAAAACAGTCCCAAGAACACCATCACTCCCTCTTCTTGTATGTCCTCTTCCATGTTGCGTGCTGTGTTTTCCGGTTGTTGCTGTCGGTTGTTGCTATGTTTCTTCTTTGTCGTTTTTGTTAGATCACGTGTGATCACGTGAGATTTCTGGCTTGGAGGACGAGATTCTACATTGGTGGTGGGACAGAATCATGATATGTGTGGTGTGTGTGTTGAGATTATCGGAGCACACCACACACAGTACAATCAAAACTGTTCAACGCCCGATTTTTTATCTAAATGTGTGGGGTCTCTAACAGATAAAAAAATCTCATGATTTAGAAAATCCTTATGTGTGTACCGCGCTTTAGGGAATCAGCAGTGCAAAGTCAGGTGTGTGGCTGATTGGCCTTGATTAGGACCAGGTGTGTGTGTGGGAAGCTTACTTCTACTCTTCAGCTCCAGCTCTGTACTCATTATCTCACCACCATAGGTAGTGAGGGCATCTCTCTGCATTTCCTCATGATTTCCTTCAGTGATAGTCAACCAAAGCTCTTCTTGAGACCCTCCCCGAGTTTTCCCTGATTTAACTGTTTGCTTAAAGACTGTACTGTTGATGTTGGATTTCCTAGTCCAGTCTTTTAGTTCCCTCATAATGCCAGTATGGTGGCCTTTGTGCATTTATTTCCTGAAGAATATTTTTCAGACTCCCTGGAAAATTTTAGTTTCTTATCAGCTGCTAGGCAGCCTTGGTTTAGTTCCTCATTTTTACTCAGTTTTATTCAAAACGGGTGTTTTTGGTTTGGGATTTCTCCCATTTTGTCTTCGGCTCATCTGGGTTGTTGAGTTTGGTGTGTTTCATCTTCTTCTTGATAATAACCCATTCTCTGGGTTCAGGTCACAATAAAGCACACTAATACCACAGTCAACAAACCAGTTTCTGCTTATTTTGGCTTCACTGTGGGCAGGTGAAACCAGGAAATCAGTATCTCCATTAAGCCTCCCAGCAGATGGAAGCATGAGGGCTCTCAAATCTCCTAGTTGACAGCTGACAGTAGCTGCGGTTGCATGAGCATTTTTCACAATCAGATTAAATTCATTCGGATCAGAGATTAAAACGTCTCTGTACACATGGTCGCTGGAAGATACAATCCAATTCGAATACACATGCTCATGCAGCTCAGTCTGTTCTGAATACAAATTTTCTGATATGCGCCGTTTTGTCCCACCGGTAAAATCTACCGACAATAACGTAGAAAAAGAAATTGTTCTTCTGCACCTGTAAACAAAACGTCTGACTTACACTAGCCATCCCCAAATGACTGCCAGCGAGCCAGGTCCCATGCCAGCAGGTGTCATCTGGCCGCGAGACGTCTGGGGAAAAAGATGGTTATTTTTTAATATTAATTTTCAATATTTACATATCTGAAATACAAATTTCCACTCACTTATCATAATCTAGCTATGATTATAGCAAGGAAAGGTCATAATATGATGGAATAAATTAGTTAAATATGTTACATTGAACCCTCTTTAGAGTGGGGAGGAACATCATGAAAAGACCAGTGTTGGGCAAGTTACTGAAAAATAGTCACTAGTTACTGCTTGCAAAAGTAACTGAGTTACTGCTTTGTAAAAGTAACTCAAGCGTTACTTTTTTTAACTTCAGTCCTCATTGTAGCCAACACATCACACTGATGTGATGTGCCACAACAACGATATAACTTTATTTTCATATAATATTGTAGCAGCCATTATCATTATGTTGTAAAGTGGTGAAGCAATAGAACACAGTAGAAATGTTTCTCAACTTTGACACTGTTAAAGCATTTGCACATTGTTTAAAAAGTCTAAAATAGCTGTACTCTATTGACAGTGTACAGATTAAATCCCAGCTGCTCTCTAAATTTTTTTTCTGCATCACGGTCCTCTCTCATCTTGTGTTTTTTCTTTCTCATTATTTTTCTGAAGACAGCGGACTCTACAGCTTACAGTCATGAACGAAAGTATTGGCACCCCTGGAATATTTCCAGAAAATACACCATTTCTCCCAGAAATTGTTGCAATTACAAATGTTTTTGGTATACACGTGTTTATTGCCTTTATGTGCATTGGAACAACACAAAAAATCTGAAGAAAAAAGACAAAATTGACATAATTTTACACAAAACTAAAAAAAATGGGATGGACAAAATTGTTGGCACCCTAAACTTAATATTTGGTTGCACACCCTTGGAAAAAAATAACTGAAACCAATCGCTTCCTGTAACCATCAACAAGCTTCTTACACCTCTCAACTGGAATTCTGGACCACTCTTCTTTTGCAAACTGCTCCAGGTCTCTCAGATTTGAAGGGTGCCTTCTTGCAACAGCAGTTTTGAGATTTCTCCATAGGTGTTCAATGGTATTTAGATCCAGACTAGTCGCCAGCGAGCTGCGCATTTGCAGCTACCGAGGAATAACGTGAACTATGGCAACTGTAGACATGTCAGTACATGACTTTTGTTGTTTTTGAAAAGAAAACTCAGTGCTTTTCTTTGTCTTTTAACAAAGAAATGTCATCAAGTCCTGATAAAACCGGTGCTTTAGCAGCATTCACACTAATGTCTTCCACAATAATTGCACTGGCTTCTTGTTGCTGCTTGCTAACATCACGACTCAACCGTGCCTGAAAGTACTGCACCTCGTCGCTGATTGGTCCTGTCACTTTCTAACTGGGCCCAAACGATTCAGGCGGGAGCTTTGGAAGATGGATTCACCAGTGAGAAACATGGAAACGGGCGTATCTATCTGCTTTGCAAGGTTAGATCCACACCAGACTCTTCATCAAATTACTGAGGAAAAACTAAATCAACCAAGAGACGTCAACCTCGCTGCAGACCTCGACAAAACCTCTATGCTGGGGCGTTCAGCCGCAGACCTCTACGCTGGGGCATGCAGCAGCAGACTTGGGGCATGCAGCGTGTTAGCTATTGTTAGCATGACTGGATCGCTGACTCTTACTAGACCTTAGCATAGCCCCCATATGCTGGGGTGTGCAGCAGCAGACCCTAACCCCGATGCTGGGGTGGGCAGCAGTGGACCCCGACCCATACGCTGGGGCGTGCAGTAGCAGACCCCGACCCCTACGCTGGGGTCTACGCTATTAAAACCTGAGTGCTTAGGTTTAGGCATTAAAACCAGAGTGGTTAGATTTAGGCATTAAAACCCCAGTGCTTAGGTTTAGGCATTACAACCCGAGTGCTAGGGTTTAGGCATTAAAACCCGAGTGCTTGGGTTTAGGCATTACAACCCGAGTGCTTGGGTTTAGGCATTAAAACCCGAGTGCTTGGGTTTAGGCATTAAAACCCGAGTGCTTGGGTTTAGGCATTACAACCCGAGTGCTTGGGTTTAGGCATTAAAACCCGAGTGCTTGGGTTTAGGCATTAAAACCCGAGTGCTTGGGTTTAGGCATTAAAACCCGAGTACTTGGGTTTAGGCATTAAAACCCGAGTGCTTGGGTTTAGGCATTAAAACCCGAGTACTTGGGTTTAGGCATTAAAACCCGAGTACTTAGGTTTAGGCATTAAAACCCGAGTACTTGGGTTTAGGCATTAAAACCCGAGTGGTTAGATTTAGGCATTAAAACCCGAGTGGTTAGATTTAGGGTAAGCCAGTGGGCAAGGGGCTAGAGCAGAAAATTTGGCTCAGGTAATATACGTCATCGCCCCAGCGTAGAGGTCCACGGGCTTGAGCAATATACGTCACGCCCCAGCGTAGAGGTTCACGGGCTTGAGCAATATACGTCATGCCCCAGCGTAGAGGTCCACGGGCTTGGGCAATATACGTCATGCCCCAGCGTAGAGGTTCACGGGCTTGGGCAATATACGTCATGCCCCAGCGTAGAGGTTCACGGGCTTGAGCAATATACGTCACGCCCCAGTGTAGAGGTCCACGGCTTTGGTAATGTACGTTACGCCCCAGCGTACAGGTCCGCCCAAGCGTACAGGTCTGCAGCTGAACGCCCCAGTGTAGAGGTTTGCTTGAGGTCTGCAGCCAGATACGTCTCAAATTAACATGAGCAAGCTGGACAGAAGTAAGAAAAAACACTGAAAAGACAGAAACCCTGAGTTGGATAAGACTCATAGATGGAAGATTTTCTGCCTTTGTTGGATAGGAAGAGATTCAGACAGAGAAGCGTGTCATATTGGTGCAAACAATCATGAAAATAACAGGGTCACATCTTTATTATTTTTCCAGCTTTATTTTCACTAAGGGATGATCATCTTGGTGCAGCAGTTGATGGCCCCTTCCCTGATCTTGTGAAGGTTCCTGATCCTCTTTTTCCTTCCTTTTCTTGGAGGTATTTCCGGTCCACAGTCAGGGTACAAGGATTGGGCCTCATCGCAGCGCTCCATAGTCCCTTTCTGAAAAATCCAGGGGTGACATAAGATGTTTTTGATTGTAATCCGCTGCTCCACATTAGGGTGTAGCATATTGGAATAGTATAATGGTATGGAATGTATAATAGAATGGAATGGTAGAATGGAATGGAATGTGTAATGGAATGAAATGGTAGAATGGAATGGTAGAATGGAATGGAATGGTATAATGGAATGGAATGTATGATAGAATGGAATGGTAGAATGGAATGGAATGTATAATGGAATGAAATGGTAGAATGGAATGGAATGGTAGAATGGAATGGAGTGTATGATAGAATGAAATGGTAGAATGGAATAGAATGTGTAATGGAATGGAATGGTATAATGGAATGGAATAGTATAATGGAATGGAATGTACAATTGAATGAAATGGTAGAATGGAATGGAATGGTATAATGGAATGGAATGTATAACAGAACGAAATGGTAGAATGGAATGGAATGGTAGAATGAGATGGAATGTATAATGGAATGAAATGGTAGAATGGAATGGAATGTATAATGGAATGAAGTGGTAGAATGGAATGGAATGTATAATGGAATGAAATGGTAGAATGGAATTGAATAGTATAATGGAATGGAATGTACAATTGAATGAAATGGTAGAATTGAATGGAATGGTAGAATGGAATGGAATGTATAATGGAATGAAATGGTAGAATGGAATGGAATGGTAGAATGGAATGAAATGGTAGAATGGAATGAAATGGTATAATGGAATGGAATAGTATAATGGGATGGAATGTACAATTGAATGAAATGGTAGAATGGAATGGAATGGTATAATGGAATGGAATGTATAACAGAACGAAATGGTAGAATGGAATGGAATGGTAGAATGAGATGGAATGTATAATGGAATGAAATGGTAGAATGGAATGGAATGTATAATGGAATGAAGTGGTAGAATGGAATGGAATGTATAATGGAATGAAATGGTAGAATGGAATTGAATAGTATAATGGAATGGAATGTACAATTGAATGAAATGGTAGAATTGAATGAAATGGTAGAATGGAATGGAATGTATAATGGAATGAAATGGTAGAATGGAATGGAATGGTAGAATGGAATGAAATGGTAGAATGGAATGGAATGGTATAATGGAATGGAATGTATAATAGAATGTAATGGTAGAATGGAATGGAATGTATAATAAAATGTATAATGGAATGAATGGTAGAATGAAATGGTAGAATGGAATGGAATGGTAGAATGAGATGGAATGTTTAATGGAATGAAATGGTAGAATGGAATGGAATGTATAATGGAATGAAGTGGTAGAATGGAATGGAATGTATAATGGAATGAAATGGTAGAATGGAATGGAATGTATAATGGAATGAAGTGGTAGAATGGAATGGAATGTATAATGGAATGAAATGGTAGAATGGAATGGAGTGTATGATGGAATGAAATGGTAGAATGGAATAGAATGTGTAATGGAATGAAGTGGTAGAATGGAATGGAATGAAGTGGTAGAATGGAATGGAATGTATGATGGAATGGAATGTACAATTGAATGAAATGGTAGAATGGAATAGAATGTGTAATGGAATGGAATGGTATAATGGAATGGAATAGTATAATGGAATGGAATGTACAATTGAATGAAATGGTAGAATGGAATGGAATGGTATAATGGAATGGGATGTATAACAGAACGAAATGGTAGAATGGAATGGAATGGTAGAATGAGATGGAATGTATAATGGAATGAAATGGTAGAATGGAATGGAATGTATAATGGAATGAAGTGGTAGAATGGAATGGAATGTATAATGGAATGAAATGGTAGAATGGAATTGAATAGTATAATGGAATGGAATGTACAATTGAATGAAATGGTAGAATGGAATGGAATGGTAGAATGGAATGGAATGTATAATGGAATGAAATGGTAGAATGGAATGGAATGGTAGAATGGAATGGAATGGTAGAATGGAATGAAATGGTAGAATGGAATGGAATGGTATAATGGAATGGAATGTATAATAGAATGTAATGGTAGAATGGAATGGAATGTATAATAAAATGTATAATGGAATGAATGGTAGAATGAAATGGTAGAATGGAATGGAATGGTAGAATGAGATGGAATGTTTAATGGAATGAAATGGTATAATGGAATGGAATGTATAATGGAATGAAGTGGTAGAATGGAATGGAATGTATAATGGAATGAAATGGTAGAATGGAATGGAATGTATAATGGAATGAAGTGGTAGAATGGAATGGAATGTATAATGGAATGAAGTGGTAGAATGGAATGGAATGTATAATGGAATGAAGTGGTAGAATGGAATGGAATGTATGATGGAATGCAATGTACAATTGAATGAAATGGTAGAATGGAATGGAATGGTATAATGGAATGGAATGTATAACAGAACGAAATGGTAGAATGGAATGGAATGGTAGAATGAGATGGAATGTATAATGGAATGAAATGGTAGAATGGAATGGAATGTATAATGGAATGAAGTGGTAGAATGGAATAGAATGTGGAATGGAATGGAATGGTATAATGGAATGGAATAGTATAATGGAATGGAATGTACAATTGAATGAAATGGTAGAATGGAATGGAATGGTATAATGGAATGGGATGTATAACAGAACGAAATGGTAGAATGGAATGGAATGGTAGAATGAGATGGAATGTATAATGGAATGAAATGGTAGAATGGAATGGAATGTATAATGGAATGAAGTGGTAGAATGGAATGGAATGTATAATGGAATGAAATGGTAGAATGGAATGGAATGTATAATAGAATGTAACGGTAGAATGGAATGGAATGTATAATAAAATGTATAATGGAATGAATGGCAGAATGAAATGGTAGAATGGAATGGAATGGTAGAATGAGATGGAATGTTTAATGGAATGAAATGGTAGAATGGAATGGAATGTATAATGGAATGAAGTGGTAGAATGGAATGGAATGTATAATGGAATGAAATGGTAGAATGGAATGGAATGTATAATGGAATGAATGGTAGAATGGAATGGAATGTATAATGGAATGATGAAATGGTAGAATGGAATGGAGTGATAGAATGAAATGGTTGAATGGAATGGAATAATAGAAAGGAATAGTAGAATGGAATGGAATGATATAATGGAATGGAATGGTATGATGGAATGGATGTATGAATGGAATGAAATGGTAGAATGGAATAGAATGTGTAATGGAATGGAATGGTATAATGGAATGGAATAGTATAATGGAATGGAATGTACAATTGAATGAAATGGTAGAATGGAATGGAATGGTAGAATGGAATGGAATGTATAATGGAATGAAATGGTAGAATGGAATGGAATGGTATAATGGAATGGAATGTATAATAGAATGTAATGGTAGAATGGAATGAAATGTATAATAAAATGTTTAATGGAATGAATGGTAGAATGAAATGGTAGAATGGAATGGAGTGTAAATAGAATGAAATGGTATAATGGAATGGAATGGAATGTATAATGGAATGAAATGGTAGAATGGAATGGAATGGTATAATGGAATGTATAATGGAATGAAATGGTAGAATGGAATGGAATGTATAATGGAATGTAATGGTAGAATGGAATGGAATGTATAATGAATGTAATGGTAGAATGGAATGAAATGGTAGAAAGAAATGGTAGAATTGAATGGAATGTAAAGTTTAGTGGAATGGAATGGTATAATGGAATGTATAATGGAATGAAATGGTAGAATGGAATGGAATGGTAGAATGGAATGGAATGTATAATGGAATGGAATAGTATAATGGAATGGAATGGTAGAATGGAATGGAATGTATAATGGAATGGTAGAATGGAATGGAATGTATAATGAATGTAATGGTAGAATGGAATGAAATGGTAGAAAGAAATGGTAGAATTGAATGGAATGTAAAGTTTAGTGGAATGGAATGGTATAATGGAATGGAATGGTAGAATAAAATGGAATGGTAGAATGGAGTGGAATGGAATGTTAGAATGGAACTGGCTCCTGTGGCACGGCCTAAGCTTTTGTCCTTAATGGAATTTTTTTTCCCCTTTAAATTACTTTTACTTTTATACTTTAAATAGTTTTGAAGACAGTACTTTATAATTTTACTTGAGTAAAAAGCTTGTGACCAAACACTGTGACCAAAAAAAAAGTAAGTCAAAGCTGGAAAAAAAGAAGTAAAAAAAGGACCAAAAAATAGGGGAACAGGTGTAAAATAGGCAGAAAATGGCATAAAATGAGTGAAAAGTGACAAAAAAATTGGGGGGGGGGAGGTAGCAGAAATTTGTAAGAAGTGGCAAAAAATGAATCACAGGTGGCAATAAAGGCCAAAAAGTGGCAAAAGGTGGCAAAAATGAGTGACATGTAAGGGCAAAGGCCCTTTAAATGGGCAAAAAGGGGAAAATGCATCATGCAAAAAGCAGGATAAAAGAGGTGAAAAGGGCAAAAATTGGATTAAAGTGGCAAAAAACTGACTTGATAATGTGACTTGCAATGGATAATTCCTGATGTCAAGTTTCCTTTTTTAAGGTTTTCTAGGGGAATATTATTTCAAATTTAGACATAAAAGAGCCAGAAGTGATCACAAACGATCCGAATGTGGCTCAAGAGCCACCCGTTGAGTATCACTGGGTTAAAGTAAGAGAATATGTCATATCTGCAACAATATTTTGTAAGTTTGGATGTAAATCTCTGCTGGTTAAGATCAACCTTATGTCTCTGTGGTGCAACTGAACAATGACACAACTTAAGTTAGAACTTAACTACACTAAGTAACTTAAAAACACACACTGTAAAATTTGCTAGAATTGTCATGAGATGTTCTTCGGATGCGTCAAACAACTTCTCAGACACACAATATACCTTTGTTCTGCATGACTGATTCTGCCTTTTCTCAACCACAGACCAATTCATGAGAGTTGTACTCACAAGGGTTTATAAACTGGGTAGGTGAGTGAAATATCGGGATGGGATAAATTGTTGACTAAAAACATGTAGGTGCGTACAGCTCTTCAGGAGGAATGGCAGGTGATCCCACAGAGACAGATTAATGGCCTCATAACATCTATGCCTTGGAGAGTGGCCGATTTGGCGCGAGCAAATGGAGGTCATACCAGATACTGAAATTTGGACTTGTAAGAATGGGTGGTACTGTCAACTTTTTATTGCGTGATTGAATAAACTGTTTCCTTGATTCCTGATTTTTGTGTGTATGTCTCCCACAAGATGTGTGCAATAAGAACAATAACTATAATTGGAAATAAACTTCATGAATTACAAGACATATATTCATGAATTTCAATGTGCATTTTTAAAGTTACTTAGTGTAGTTTCAACATAGGGTTTAGTGTGGACTTTACACCATAACTTAAGACAGAACTTGTCCAAAGCTGGTGCAACAGGCTGCAGTGTGATACAGACCTGCAGCACAGACTATGGCAAAGCTTTAACACACCTACATCAGACTTCTGCCAGCAGGATGCCTTTTTTTTTTTTTGCTTTGGCTTCAACATTTGTATGGTTTTTGGACTTGGAGAATTGTTTTAATTTTACCAGTGTATGCACATGCATAACTGATGAACTCATTTGATTGGTTGATCCGTTTAACCTGTTTGTTTTTGTTCTGTTTGAAGAGACTTTTGTATCTCAAAGGGAATACTTTAGATAAAATAAAAATAAAGATTTAAATACAGAAAAAAAACCCTGAACGTGCTATGGCTTCAACACACAGTAACTTTAACATGCTTCTCCTCTTACTGTTTTTAGAGAAGCTGTCTTTGGTTTTATGTTGAAACTTGGTTGGGCCAATGCATTTAAAGTGTGTAAATCCAACAGACTGCTTCATGCTCTGTGTTTACCACTATATGCTATGTAGCAACCCTACACTGTTAAAAACATTTTTGTGAGTGGTAAATAATATCCAATCAAACTGTTTATATTACACTGAAAAATAATTTCACCTAAAAAGATGAGGAGAAAGTAAATGATTACCTTGTTAGAGTTTAATCCAGAGACCTCTTTAGTCTTTAAGATGTTGGGATGCTTTAATCTCTGGATGATTTTTAGTTCCTGAGGCAGAAACTTTTCCCAAGAACTGAGAGCTGACCTCTTCTTTGTTTATGATCTTAATGGCAACCTTTCTCTCCATTTCTCTGGAGTAGGCACTCACAACTTTGCCGCATCCTCCGTTATCAAGGCTTCTCTTAAATGTGTAACCACGAGTCGCTAAGAAAGCTTTGTAATCCATTGTGATAGTAGCAATGACCACGGCATGTTGTGACCAAACCTCAGGTATCTTTGTAACTTAGTGTTCTGTGGTCTAAATACACAGAATATAGAACAGTTACCTTATTATTAATTGGGAGATGCCAACATAAAGTGCATTTCAGTAGTCTGGCCTGGAACTTACTTTGGCATGGATCGCAATCTCAAGATCATGACGGCTCAAAAAAGGTTTGCATTTGGCAATCAGATTAATACAAGCTTGTCTTAACTACATTGCCAAATCTTAGATGACTGTCAAAAATCACTCCCAGATTTCTGACTGTCTGACTGAAACTGGAAGACAAAGCACAAAGCCAGCCATCTCAGAATCTCCAAACATAATGTATTCAGTTTTTTCTTCATTTAAATGAAGAAAATTTGGGCTGAATAGTTTATTCAGGCACCTTTTGGCAAGAATAACATGTGCAGGCCTGTTTCCCTTGGGTTGCGTCAGTGAAACATCCATCCATCACCTACACCACTTATCCCGTTGGGGGTGGTGGAGCCTATCCCAGCTGTCATTGGGCGAGAGGCTGGGTACACCCTGGACTGGTTGACATAAAGAGACAGACAACCAGGCATGCTCACGTTCATCATTCATCATCAAACTGGTAACTGATAACAAGGTTTTAGTTTTCTTAGGTTTTTTTAGACAATACAGGATTTGTATGTTTTTATCACAAGTTTTATATTACCTTTTTAACTAAAGACAGGACTTTAAATTGTGTTTATTTTACTGTTTAAAACAGAATTAACTGCACTTGTTTTTAGATTTCTGGTTGTTTTTATTAAAACTTACATGATCATTTTAGGAGTATTAAGAAATCTGACATGGTGGTCTTTAATCATTGAGTCTGGGATTTTAAGAATTTTATTTCTCTCCACAAGAGGAACATGGTTTACAGAAAACATAAAACCACCAAAAAAATCTTTTGAAAAATTCAGAAAATATACAAAAAAGGGGAAAACATATAGAAAGTAGAAAATCAATAATGGGATAAAAAGAGGGTCAAATTATTTTGTGAAAACAAACTGCGCCTTGATTAACCAGGCTACTTCTTTTGCCACTCCTTCTCCCGCTGGACCCTGGACCTGCTCAAGCCGAGAACCGGGACTGAAAAGGACCGCTAGTCCTGAGCTGTCCCTACAGGAACCATGTCATTGCTGCTGCTGCTACACTCACATTTACATGTACGGCCAATTTAGGCCCCGTCCACATGGAAACAAATTCAGGAGTATACACAAAAGTTTTATGTCGGATCGGCGTTTCATCCACACAGAGACGGCGTTTCGGGTGACTGTAAACAATACTTTTTGAAAACGGGTCCCAGAGTGCAAAAATCCGTAAACAACTACTGTTTCGTCTCCATGTGGATGGTCATCCGCATCTTTCTTATAACGATTACGTCACACATGGCGTATCTCCATTAAGGTGCCTGCGCGCGTCCGACCAATACATTAATGGCGGACTACAGGGTTGTGTTCGTGCTGCAGAAACTACTGAGCTTGTTATGGCTTTCACAGCAAAATCTGATGCTCCTTTACTACCACCACAAAACGCATAAACCATATGTGCTTAAATCCAACGCAAAGAACAACCAGAAGAACAACTAGAAGAAAGTTTGTGTCAGTTTTCTGTGATGTTCTTCTCCTTCGGTGCATTTCTGTGGCAGCGTAACAGCGCCACGTACAGGCTTGGCATATGCACTACTGCGTTTTCAGCCGTTTCAGTGGTTCCTGAAACGACTCCGTCTTTACGGACAACTTTTACAAAATGAAATGGCAATATATCGTTTTTGTCTCCATGTGGACGGAGCCTTAGAGTCACCAATTAACATAACCAGCATGTCTTTGGTGTTGGGAGGAAGCCAGGGTGAGAGAACCCACACATGCACAAGGAGAACATGCAAACTCAGCACAGAAAGGCCCTGACCGGGAAGTGAATCTGGAACCTTCTTGCTGTGAGGCAACAGTGCTAACCGCTGAATCACTGTGCAGCCCACCAATCACAGATTATTGTGATTGTTGACAGTGGTGTATCATTTTCTTGTTTCTTGTGGGTCATGGGGGGTTCAGCTGGTATTAGATAGAAGCAATGGGCTTCAACTGACTGATCGTTCTAATATTAGCATTAGCTACTCAGGTGATAATGAAATGTGAAGGATTGATAGCAGTGATTGAAGTGGAGCAGATTCACTTTAACTTTGAAACAATAATTTAAAAAGGCTGATGTTTAATCCCTAAAGTGTAAAATGACGGTTTAACTTTCTTTACTGTTCCAAAGACAAGGGTTTCTGAGAAACTGGAGCACTTGAAAACAAATCCTCAATCTGCTCAAACCGCTGAGATTTAACAAAAACAGGAAGGAAATGAGGGCCAGGGTAATCAGAGATTTAGAAAGCCTTACATGTTTGAGGACTTTTGTCAGAGTTTAGGTTCCTATTTATCTTAAAAATAAGCTTTCTAGAGAAACGGGGAAAAACACGTTAAAAGGCTGAAGATGAGTCACATCAGGTTTACTGTGGAATTGAGTTTCCAATGATTATAACAGAACCAGGGTGACCGCAGTTTGAAGAGCCCTAATGTTTGAAAAAAGGCGGCAAAAGAGCCCTTCAAACTGGGCACATTCTGCCTTCTTTCAGGGCATCTTTTAAACAAAGTGTGCCATTACTGGTCCTCCAGGTGGGCAAAATTTGACTAGGTGCCCTCTATAGGGATGCTCGAAGTTCTTTGTAGGGTGACCTTAAAGGGATATTTACAGTATTTTTGAAGTAAGGCAATAGTAGTGCCTTAACCAACAGTGAGTGTTGACCCTGGAGAAGGCTGTGCAGCGAAGCAGATGGATTCAGTTTTACTGCTTAATTTAGTGGGTTTTAGGTAAAAATGGGCCAAAAATAATGCTGGCTCAATTGTAAGCTATTTCAGAATCTTTTGAAGTGTATCTTTTTTTTTTTTTTTTCTTTTTTTTTTTACCCAGGAAGCCTCTGTTCAACACAAACAGCTGTTCAGAGACTCTGAGGTGGAAGAACACAATGCTGGTAGCCGAAGTTTGCTTTGCAAAATAGTGCCAAACACAAAGGGTGAAAAAACACTCCAAAAACTTCAGGTATAGCGTACAGATGATTGTTCTTTGGCGCATTTTCACTTTAAACTAAATTATGCATCGAAACTGTACCCGTCTACCCTTGCAAAGCAGATGGATATGCCCGTTTCCCTGTTTCTCACTGGAAAATCCATCTTGCAAAGCTCCTGTCTGAATCGTTTGATCCCGTTTAGAAAGTGACAGGACCAATCAGTGGCAAGGGGCAGTACTTTATGGTGGAAGAGCTTAGCATGGATGCTGCTAAAGCGCCAGTTTTATCAGACCTTACATTTCTTTGTTAATAGAAGAACAAAGAACAGCAGCGAGTTGTTTTCTTTAAAAAAAAAAAAAAGTCAAAAGTTGTGTACTGACATGTCTACAGTCGCCATGTTCATGTTATGCAGTTCTCTATGGAGTTTACTCCTCAGTAGCGGTTATGTCACGTGTTTTGTTGCAGAATGGATTAAGCACCGAGCCCATCAACCCGGTTGACCCCCAGCAAGCTGATTATCACCTAGACAGTTGTGGAGTGCCCCAAACCACCTCCTGCACAAAAATAAAAAAAACCAGAAAACAATAAATGGCTTATCCCCACAAGGGATATAGCTTTCAGATGACTTGGCAGCTTTAAAGTCTTGTTAGAAGTTGATGAAAACATACTTTAACATTAACATGCCAAATTGAATGCTAAACACACCTGCAGAAGCAAGACAGACTTAAGCAAAAAATCTTTTCACTAAGCCTGAACATTTCACAATAATCAGTAAATACATGTGAAACTCTCCCTCAAAATAATACAACAATTTAAACAATGTTGCAGTAACATTAACAATTTTGTCCCGAGAATACAAAGACGAGCCCCCATTTGTTACGACCTGGCTCAGAGAAGTAACAAAGAGGGAGTCCACACATAGTTTAAAGGAATAACAAAATTATATTTATTTGTACCAAATGGTTAAACTTATGAAATAACTAGTGTGCTATGTAGATCTGAGTTATCAGTCATGTCTGTAATGTATGGGTGAGTGAATGTGTTGTGAGATTGTGGTGAAATGTGTATCGAACCAAACAAAAAGGAAATGCTGGCAGCTGAGAGAGAATGAGAGTTTCAAACAGGCTGGCTTATCTGCCTGTCTGAAAGCCCTGCTCAGGTGAGCAGCAATCAGCTGACGACTCCTCACAGCCCCAACCTAATGCCAACTCCAAACACCTGGAAGAGGGAAAACATATCTGAGAGCAAGACATGGAGGAAATCGGGCAGGGTAGAAACTAAATGGGAGGGGTTGTTACACTCTGATTGGTCTGTAAAGATGTGACAGACAGAGCGTTCATCCAATCACCCTCTGAGTTTTTTTTCAAAGGCTCTGCCCTTTCCCAAACACTGTCTATAGGAAGTTTACCAGATGGATGTGTGAAACAAATCCATCTGGCATGTCAGGTTAGTGCCTGCAACACTCACTGGAGACTAATGCCTCAGACAATCGAACTTTAAAAAATCAGAAATGTCCCTTTAAAGTGGCAAAAGTTGACAAAGCACTTCTTCAGGTGCCCTTTAAGTGGGCAAAATCATACAGAGTGGCCTTAATAGTGCCATCTAAGTGTGCAAAAATTGAAAAAGTGCTCACTATGGTGCCTGCTAAGTGGTGATAAAGAACCCTTTCAATAAACAAAACCTGACAAAGTTTCCTCTGAAGGGCTAATGTTCAACAGTGGAGAAGAGCTTGTTGAAATAAAATGTTAAATAGTTGACTATTGGTCTGTTTTATTACAGAGCAGTGTTAATTTTGGCAGCTATTTTTTTAAATTTGAGTCGTAGTTTTAGTCTTTAAATGAAATGCATTTTAGTCATATTTTAGTCATTTCTACCCTTTTAAATTTTTTGTCTAGTTTAGTCTAATTTTTGTGTGGATATATAAAACAAATTTACCGGATACTTAATAAATCTGTGCCTTATTTTCTGTCCAGCAGAAATGATAAAACTCGATGGTCTTTCTTCATGCAGCATCAGTCAGACCTCACATCCTCCTCCTGACGTGGTATTAGAAGGGCTTTGTTACATCTTGCTGCCATCTGCTGAAAGACTTCATAACACAGTCCCTTCGCATTGAAAACAGATGTGGTCATAATTTAAAAAAGGTTGAAAATACTGAAGAATGTGTTAATCTTTATCAGGAACTCTAGCTGAAGAACAGTGGTGTAAAAGATGAAAAGCAGAGCAGGCTCAAACTCAGATATTCCCAAATCTAAACCCTTAAAGGACCTCATACAGCTCTGTAAATCACAGAGCTTCAAACCCATGCTGACTGAAATAACTCCAGACTTCAAGGATTTATGTTAGATCTGCTGTTTGGATGGGTTTTTTTTTTGTAGTTTTACTTTGCTTGTTATGACCTCCACTTGGATTGAAACAGGAATCTGAGCCTGGCAGGTGAAAGCTCCTAAACCAGAGGTGGTCAGCACAGGACCAGCATTTCTGCTCATACTTAAAAAAAAAAGATCATATCATTTCCCCTAAATTTAACAATTTAAACAGTGCTGTGAAAAAGTAGTTGTCCCCTAAGTGATTTCTTATTTTTTCACATTTGTCACACAAGCCTGTTTATAAATGATTTCTGTTATTAAGAGAAAAAAGCCATCCAAACCTACCGGACATTTCTCCCTGACTGGTTGTTCCATCCTTGGTGGCATCAACTGGAAGCAAGCATCTGAGGTAACTGGTGATGAGTCTGTACAGCTGTTCAGAGGTGGAAATATGAGTGTTTTCTGCTGCATAACCCAAGTGTGCCTGAGCTTGAGGTTTCAACATTTAAATGTGTCAATTATGCAAAGAAATCAAGTAGCAAATATTTTTCACAGCACTGTAGAACCCAGAGGTAGGCTGTCCGGGTGAAATAGTTTCCATGATAGTAAATCAAAGTTTCAGGTGGCTCTGGCTGATAAAGCGCTCATTCTTTCCAGTTCATTCCCATCTTCAGCAGGATATACAGGATGCTTTTTCAAGAGAAAGGAAATCAGAATAGAATTTAAAATATTTTGGCTATTTTAACACAATTTTGGCTGCATCATTTTAATATTTTTCTTTTCCACTGGGCCGACAGAAAGTATCCTGTAAAGGGAAGGACCTTTTTTTCTTAAAGTATCCACATTTTTATGTTTTCTAATATAAGAACATCAGTCTGTTCCAGTCATGTGGACCCTAAACTGTCAGGAATCCTTGGAGGAAAATATGTTCACATTTTCAACTGACAATACTCATACCAAAAAATGTTGGTCTGATGCAACAGTTGAGTCTAATTTAATCTTTTAAAACACATTTGTGGACCTAACTCAATGTTTCAGACACTTACAGGAACAGAATTCCCTAAAGTGTTGTTGTGCCTGATGCACAGTAAACTTTGCAGTGTTAAAATAACCCTTAAAGAGTTAATTTAACTCTGTATCCCACTGTCTATGGTCCCTCCCCAGATTGGTGCTGAATGTACTCTTTCCCTAGTGTTAAAACGTAACAGCAGTGTGTGACCAGCATGAGCAGGAGGAGCCAGGCTGCTGTGGCTGTGTATGATTCTGCCACACACTATTGAGGCTCCTGTTTGTTAAATGAATAAATTGTTACATTTCCATGTCAATGTTCAAACATCTATCATCCAATCCACCAAACACCAAACAAGAGTCAATGGTAGAATCAGCTGTTTGGCATTGGCAGAGAAGATCTGGCACATTTTTCATGGGCATAACCCACATACTCAGCTCTGCTGCTCATCCAACAAATGTATGATCCTTACAAATGTGGCATCATTTAAAAGGGAAATAAGCAGGCTTTCCATCGGTATAAGATTTATTGCCAAGAAGCATTGTTACAACAAAGAAATAATGTACCAAACACAAATGTCCTTGCTTTTTGTGCTAAGTTTAGAAATAGGAGCTAATTTTTCCCTTAGTGAGAGTAGTATTTCAACCCCTGATAAGATCTAGAGATCAACTCCCAGATTAGAATTACTTTAACTCAGCTGTAGAGTCTGTGAATGATCTCACATGCACACTCAAGTTGAGTTGATTTTTTTTTTATACAAAATTTATACTAATTACCTGAATTTGCTGTATACCTACAGGCAGCGACAGGCAGGAAGTCACTCAGTAAACATTTTCCCTCAGGGTGCAAAATTTTGAAAAAAATAAAAACAAGAACTATCTATCATAAAAATGAGTAGATAAATCCCAGCAGTGATTAATGTACAGCATCTAAACTCATACAAAATATCTTAAACACATATAAACACTTTGCCTGAGGGCATCATGGGAAAATTATGCAGATTTGAAATAGCAGTAGGTGGAGCCTAGACATTTGACTCTCCAGCAGGGGTGTCCAAACTATTTCCACTAAGGGCTGCATACAAAAATATATGAAGATGGTGGGGCCACTTTCATATGCCTCACCTTGACAGTAGTAATGTTAGTAAAACCAGTTTTATGATGGTTAAGATACACTTAGTGATTAGGTATGCTTAAATAGTTCTGGTGCCAGATCAGATATGATTTAAATCTGTTGCTATTTTACAGCCTAAAAAACAACACTTATGCATACTGAGTCATCAGCGGTGGATGCTTTGTGTAATGACGTTGGCGCGTGACGTAACCGTGCCCAGGCCTGGATGCGTTTAGTGGTGTGAGTGTGGGCCAAAGGGGGGACAGGGGAGGGGGTGAAATGGGCTTCAGCATGGTTAGAGTACGGCACGGTGCGGATGGCCTAGTGTAAGTACGCCCTAAAACACTTTCGGTACTGCTATTAGCCTTAGTAATCCATCACAGTATTTTTAACTAAATATTGTTATTTTTCTTGCCAATATGTTTTCCATCTACAATGCTGTCTTTATTTAGTAAAAAAAAGAGTGGAGTTAAAATGACTCTCTGGGAGTTAAATCAACTGAACACTGAGAAATCAACACTCCAGTTTTTACTGTGTGTGGCTGCACAATAATCCCCAGCAGCATCGTTTCCACATCGTGAGCATGCATGTTAAACGTGAAATTATGAGTGTACTCATCATCTAAACTAGTTATTGTTTCATGTTTTAGCAATTAATAAAAATGTAACTTTATTTTAACAAACACAACATAACAACTTTATTTTCATGTATTTTATAAAACAAACATTGATCTGATTCCTTCTATAAGCGTCTTTGAGTGTCCAGAAAAGCGCTATATAAGTGTGATGTATTATTATTATTATTATTATCACTTCTCATTTTAGCCACACAGTATGCTATAGAAGTAGTACAGTCGTCGTGTGGTAGTATTCAACTTTAGGAATAAATATTCTTTATCTAAAAAAACTTTCTACACATGTGAGGCAAAAGAAAAAATCTGAACTTCACCAGCAGTGAAGGACAGAACAGCCCCCCCCAGAGGTTCTCTGTTTCCGACCCTACTCTACCTTTGTATTCTCTCTTTATCTACATGTAGAAACGCAGAGTGAGGAGCCGACTGTGCTTGTCTTTGTACATCTGAGTGTTTGAAGTGGTTCAGTGTGTCTGACTGTTGTGTTAGTTGAATGTTTCAATCCCAGTTTCCATTCAACAGTATTTGATTTAAAACAAGAAAAAGAGGCAGTGATGGAAGTAGACAGACAGGACACCTCCAGTAAAGACAATGAAATATATGCAGACCCACAAACACTGTCATTTACACACCATCACTATCTCATACACAGCAAAGATGTCACCAGACCGGCTAATCTACAGTCTAGTCCTACCTCTATAACATCATCAGTGACAGTGATCTGAAAACTATAACTTAGTTCCTCACAGTCCTGGGACCCGTTCCCCCTACCCTTCACTTGATTTATTTGATCAGCCTGATTTAAACGGCTGCAGGTGCTGGGCAACGATCATTTGAATCAGATGTACTGAGGCAGGCAGGCATCTGAAACATGAGAGAGGGGGATTCTCCAGGACCAGAGCTGAGAGCCGCTGCTGCAGCATGATTGGACCAGCTGAAGGAACCTAACTGCATGATGTTGCCCTGCAGCAACAAAACAAAAAAAAAAAAAAAATCTTTTATCAGACAGAATATATCAAATGATGTCTTTGAACAACAGAAGACTCTTCTCTACATATTAATGCACATGTAAATGCTTTATTTATGAAGTTATTTCACTTTAATCACTTTAGACAACCGTATTTGTCATAATCTTAATTATTTCTACTCCCCGGTCTTTTTGTTTTCTGTTGTTTACCCCTCCTAGTGTGTCATATCTCCCTGTCTGTTTCTTTGTGATTGTGTTGAAGCTAACACTCCTGCTGCCAACCACGCTGCACACCTTCAAGCCATTAAGCTCCTGCAGGAAATTCCTGGCTCCTCGAGTCTTTGCCCAATTGTTCAGCTGTGCTCCTGGCTACATTGTGAAATTCTGAGATTTTGTTTTTGAGAAATGCTGGAATTGAACTAATTTTTGCTCTCCATCTCCCTGGATCTTCACGGCAGTGTCCCTCATCCTGCTGGCCTTTTTTACATCCAGAAACCCCTTCATCTTTCATCTGCTGATTGTTGAATAAATCACTCTGAACCCTCATCTGTTTCTGTTTTTGGGTCCATTCACACAGCTTCACTGAGGTTAACTTTCTGATTCTTGGTGCAGTTTCCTGCAGTTTTGGCTCCAAAGAGGGATTCTCCAGCCACCCATAAAGTATGTCACCCACCGCAGCCCCTCATATTTGTGGTTATTATTAGTTGTCATGATATTTTATTTAAAAAAGAACAATAGGAAACTAAAGGGGGTAGTGTAATGATGGAAAAAAAAAACAGTTAAGTTGCTTCAGGGCAATGTTATACCATCAAGGGTTGAAAGAAATATTATAATGGCCTTCTAGCTTTTCAAACTTTTTTTCATGAGGAAAATAATGTTTTTAATGGCTTTGACTTATTTTTACTTAAAATGAAAATATCTTGAATAGTTTCAAAGTGTCTGTCCTGATTACCCGGGCTACAGAGTTTTAGCTAATAAACACTTCTTCACCGTTTACCATCTATTTTACCGTGCTTCATTTTCTGCTCAAAATACTGAACAAAATCTTCACATATGCTTCAAGTTTTTATTTATGCATGGCTAATATGTAAAAACACACAAATATTCTTTACATTGGGATTTCTGTGTTTTTTATTTTGCATTTTATATCATAGAAAGAAAAGCCATTGCAGGGTCACATTCGCCCCGGGGTCTGGTTCTTCATGTGGACTTGATGGAGGCCTGCCCACAGAGTTGGCTGGGCCCCTAAAAACCCCAGAGAATGGGCCTTCCCATCAGTGTTAATTTTGAACGCTATTTTTAATTTTAATCTTAGTTTTAGTCTTTACATGAAATGCATTTTAGTTTTAGTCACATTTTAGTCATTGCCATCCTTTTCAGTTTTAGTCGAACATTTTAGTCTAGTCCATAAAAAGTCATCACATTTTAGTCTTTACTTTTAGTCCAAGCATTTATTTTCTTGCCTAAATCTGGTACTAAGTCATGGTAGTGTGTTCTCTAGACTCTGCCAAACCTGGAGTTCCTGCTTTCTACAGCTGAGAGACAGAAGAGATACAGATGCATGGTTTTTGACAGATTTACCCACAGTGGAGTAATATAATGGATTTAGAATGTCTGATGAAAACTACATTTCATCTTAGTCGAGTTTTAGTCATCTTGATGAAAACTTAACTTAGTTTTTGTCAGTTTTAGTCATCACAGATCTATTTTTGTTAATCCTAGTCTAGTTTATGTCGTGGAAGAAAAGGCTGACAATGAACATTTTTAGTCAGAGTTTTAATCAACAAAATTAACACTGGGCCCCAGAAAGCTCTCCCCTTTACCCCCCCATGGGCGCCCTTGCTTGATGAGACATCATTTCCACACTCAGCACTCCTCCCTGGACACAGGGATGAGTAATCACATTTGGATTGTCCAGTTCCAGTGAACTTTGTTCACGTTCTAATGCCAGTCATATCTGAGCAACAGCTGGAGAGAATTTATGACGCTGTCCTGTTAGAGAGAAAGACACCATCAGGGATCGATTAGAGGATGTTTCTGCCTCACTCTGCCCTCTCTGTAGACGTGGGGGAGGGGGATTATTTGGATTATGTTCCTGCTGTACATGATTGTGGTTTGAACTCTTCTGTTTGGTTTTAATGCTGATATAATTCATCAGATATCACATCTTTTCAGTATGTCTCCATCTGTAGTTACTCTGTCATTCCATAAAAACCCTGAAGGCTGTTATTGATGAATTCATGGATAGCTGAGGGTAATCAAGGTGATAATTCTAGTTACTGATGATTCAAAACAGTTTAAATGCTTCAGAATTGTTACCTGAAGCATACTGCAGAATGTACAGGTTCTCTCTCACATGGTTGTTTCTCTTCTTCATATTGGAAGCCTTGTCTGGTCGAACCAGTCTACCAAAGTTCCTCGGTCTCATCCACACAGAGACATCATCACTGAAGTTGACATGAACCTGGGAAATAGAACCGAGCAGCAGGGTTGGTGAACAAGGTGACACATGACCAAGGCCCCAGCAGGACATTAGAAATGCCACAGATGCGGTGGAGACCACCTCCACCGCATCCACCCACCTTTGGTGGAGGCCAAAGACTGCAGGTTTGCCAATGAAAAATGTCATACCTGATGAAAAGTGGGACACAAAAAGAGCCTGCAGAAAACCAAACAGGGGCTAAAGAGAACTCTGCACAATTTAAGAGGGAGAAAAAGAAGTTACAATGTTACAATGTTACAATGTCATTTGGCAGACGCTTTTCTCCAAAGCGATGTACATTCGAGAGCAAGAACAACACAAGCAATGATCTAGACAAGAAGAAACAACATCAGTAAGTGCCATCAAATGCTTCAGGTCCAATTGGACGCAAGTGCTGCCATGTAGAATTTAAGGCAGAGTACCTAAAATATACGTTGTTGTTTTTGTGTGTTTTTTTTTTTTTTTTGTTGTTGTTATTAGACAGCAAAAATGAATCAAGCAAAATGTGGGATCTCTAATCGCCATCCATTAGACTTCACAACAACTAATTACCAAGTACCAAGTGCTGGATCATTCACAAAGAGCTGGGCAAAGAAATCCCAGAAGTAGAACAGGACAGTGTGAGCTAACTATAGTTTGGAAACTCATTCAACCACTGGGGACAGCAGTGAAGAATAGTCTGGCTGAGACTCAATCTACTACTGGGGACAACAGTAGAGAATAGTCTAGCTAAGTGCATAGTGTTCTCTAAAGAGCTGGGTCTTTAGCCTTCTCTTGAAAGTAGAGAGGGAGTCTGTAGATCGAATGGAGTTGGGTAATTCATTCCACCATTTAGGGACAACAGAGGAGAAGAGTCCGGCTAGTGACTTAGGAGCATGATGCGCTGGAAGTACCAGGCGCCTTTCGCTGGCTGAGCGAGAAGTGGCGAGAAGGAGTGTAGACCTGGATGAGGGACTCCAGGTAAACAGGAGCAGTTTTAGTTACTGCTTTGTAAGCAATGATTAGAGTTTTGAATTTAATGTGAGCTGCAACTGGAAGCCAGTGTAGAGAGATTAAAAGAGGCGTGACATGAGCTCTCTTGGGTTGGTTGAAGACCAGACGTGCTGCTGCGTTCTGGATCAACTGCAGAGGTATAACTGTGCATGCAGGTAGGCCTGCCAGTAATGAGTTACAGTAGTCAGTGCATGATATTATAAGAGCCTGTACCAGGAGTTGTGTAGCATGCTCTGTCAAGTAGGGTCTGACCCTCTTGATGTTGTAGAGGGCGAATCGGCAGGACCGAGCAATCGAGGCCACATGGACCTTGAAGGTTAGCTGGTCATCAATCATGACACCCAGATTTCGGGCTGACTTAGTGGGCAAGAGATTATTTGATCCAAGCTGGATACTGATCTGTGGTTCCACAGTGTGACTGGCTGGGATGATAATGAGCTCAGTTTTGGGCAGGTTGAGCTGAAGGTGACGTTCCCTCATCCATTTAGAAATATCAGCAAGGCAGGATGAGATCCGAGCTGAGACAGTTGTGTCATCTGGTGGAAAGGACAGGAAAAACTGTGTATCGTCTGCATAGCAGTGATAAGAAAAGCCATGGGAGTGGATGATTGCACCAAGTGAGGTGGTGTATATTGAGAAAAGTAGGGGACCAAGCACAGACCCTTGAGGCACCCCTGTTGATAAGCCATGCAGTTTAGACACTCCTCCTTTCCATGATACTCTAAAAGGTCTCCCTTTGAGGTAGGACTTAAACCACTGTAGGGCAGATCCTAAGATACCAAGTGAAGAGAGTGTAGAGAGGAGGATTTGGTGGTTTACTGTGTCAAAGGCAGCGGACAGATCCAATAGTAAGAGAACTGAGGCTTGGCCAGCTGCTCTGGCCAAGCGAAGTGATTCCATTACAGACAAAAGTGCAGTTTCAGTAGAGTGGCCCCGCCTAAAGCCAGACTGATTCTGATCAAGTAGATCATTGTTCTGCAAGTATTCTGAGAGCTGGTTGAAGACTGTGCGCTCCAGTATTTTTGATAGGAATGGGAGAAGTGAGACCGGACTGAAATTTTCAACCAGGGCTGGGTTGAGAGTGGATCTTTTGAGCAGTGGTGTAACCCGCGCTTGCTTGAAAGCAGCTGGGAAAACACCTGTGGACAGAGAGGAGTTAATGATACAACTCACAGCAGGGCTGATTGTGGGCTCAATCGCCTGCAAGAGATGTGATGGTATCGGATCGAGGGGACAGGTTGTGGGCTTAGAGTCAAGCAGAAGCCTGGTGACTTCGCTCTCACTTAGTGGAGAGAATGAGCTAAGTGAGGCATCACTAGCTGGTGGAAGAAAACTGAGTTGGACAGGCTCAGAGAATTGGTTGCTGATGGTAGAAACCTTGTCAGTGAAGTAGGAGGCGAACATGTCTGGAGTCAACATACTGGAGGGTTGTGGGTTTGAAGGAGAGAGGAGCGAGTTAAAAGCAGAGAAGAGCTTGCGTGCATCAGTGGCAGCACAGATCTTTGATTGATAGAACGCCTTCTTAGAAGATTTTAGAGCAGAGGTAAAACAGGACAGTTTTTGCTGATAAGCACTCAAGTCAGTGGTTTGTTTGGATTTACACCATTTTCTCTCTGCCGCCCTGAGCCCTGCCCTTTGGGTTCTGATGACCTCAGTGAGCCAGGGACAAGGTGGAGTAAGAAGTATGAAAATAAAGCTAATTACATACAAGAGGAAGGGAGAGAGAGAATGAGAAACTTTTCACTGTCATTGTAGGTGACACAACAATGCACTGTCTGGATGAGGAGATAGTCATTCTTAAGGCCGGCTCAGACTACACGAATTTAGCCAGATTTAAGCCTGACTGCAACGTCGCAGCTCATCGTCAAAACTTGGGCCCGATTTTGAGCGTCAAGAACGACAAACAGTCTTGTAGTGTGACATACACGTCCTAAACGCCCCACGACCACAATTCAAGACTAGCATGTCAGAATTTTTTTCACATCGTCTAGTTTGACACCCTGACCTGACGTCAAAGACATGAATCCTGACATCTACCAACAGGAGTGTTTGCTTTTTATCTTTGCATCATCATTTACTAGACTTACACTTTTTATCCCCTTCTATTTCCTAAAATTATGTGAACTTTATTTTATTCACATTTTCAAGTGCATACCTTAAGTTCTAACTGGAGGAGAGCCAGTCCATAGTGTTGATACATCCATACTTATTATCCATAGTCCAATCCATAATTGTGTCTTATTTTCCTTTTTTTTTTGAGCAAAAGACTGCTACAGTCGAACAGAGCGCTTCTGTTGTAGAGTGACTGACACTCTTTGACCCGCCCCCCGACAACCTGTGAACTCGCACTCAGTTGCGGAGACAGTGGTGACGTCAGCATACGGTGAGCGGTCTGGATCACTCTTGTAGTGTGGCCAGGCTGTCAGCCAAGACAGGACAAGATTTTGGTCACATAGTCTGACATGGTGCCATCGTGAACAACAAAACAAATCGTGTAGTCTGAGCCGGCCTTTAGAGAAGAGCCAATCAGAAAAGAGCTAGAAGAAAATAGGAAAAATGTCATATTTGAAGTAGACACACACTGTGGATTCACTATCATGTCAGAGAAAGCGTTTTACAAGTTATTCCATGGAAGCGAAACCCCCCCCCCCAAAAAAACATGCTTTCTAAGTGCAAGATTTAGGCCCCAGCCACACAGAGACAAATTCAAGGGGATATGCAAAAGTTTGTTGTCTTATCAGCATTTCATCCACACAGAAACAGCATTTTGGGGGGCTGTGAACACTGTTTTTTGAAACTGGGTCCCAAAGTGAACAAATCTGTAAATGCTTACTGTTTTGTCTCTGTGTGGACAAGGCCTTAGTTTAGTGCCAATCTTAAGAACAGATACAGTTACAGTGGAATATGTAGATTTTAGTTTTAATGGTATAGTGAAATAACCTTGCAGAGCAGATGGATACGCCTGTTTCCTTGTTTTTCAATGGCGAATCCATCTTGCAAAGCTCCTGTCTGAACAGTTTGGGCCCGGTTAGAAAGTGACAGGACCAATCAGCGACGAGGGGCAGTACTTTCAGGCGCAACAGAGTCGTGACGTAAACAAGCAGCAGCAAGAGCTGGTGCAGTTATGGAGGAAGAGATTAGCGTGGATGCTGCTAAAGCGCCAGTTTAATCAAAACTTGACAACAATTCTTCATTAAAAGAAGAACAACGAACAGCAGTGAGTTGTTTTCTTTTCAAAAACAACAAAAGTCGAGTACTTACATGTCTACAGTCGCCATGTTTCGCGTTATTCCTCAGTAGCTGCGCACGTGCAGCTTGATAGCGGCTACGTCACGTGTTTTGTTGCTCTGATTGGCCCGTAGAGATGTGATAGACAGAACATTCATCCAATCACACTCCGAGTTTTTTTCAAAGCCTCTGCCTTTTCTCAAATGTTTCCTATTGAAGCATTCCCAGATGGATGTGTGAAACACATCCATCTGACTGTCAAGTTAATAGTGAAAGGTATGGAAGAGGATTAGGGCCTCTGAAACACATATTTTTGAGACAATTTCATTTTTTTACTTGTGAGAAAAAAGAATTGTGAGATTAAAGAGAGCCATGTAGAATCAAATGTACTCCCCCCTCCCTTCCTGTTCTTCTCAGTGTTTGAGCTCTGTAGCTCTGCCCCTTTTCTCACGTACCTCCTTGTGCATGTGCATGTCCGCTGAATCAAATACTGACAGTAGCAAAGCTCTCATGGAGCGATTTTGCTCCGCTTTTCCACTGAAATCAACAGTCGTGTTACAGGCAAGAAAACCCTTCATCTCAGCATGAACACATTCTACATAGGACCGAACACTGCCATAACTTTGCCATTGTATCAACTTCTCACTGAGCTGAGAGGTGGAAGCACACCTACTACAGCAGCCAATAGGAACACTGCCTCTGACTTGAGCCATGATTGGCTGCGAGTGCCAGCCTCCTCATTGGCTGGAGCATCATCCCTTGCTGGTTTTCCTCAAGTGAGAGTGCAGCGCGAGGAGGTGTTGTTTTTGTGGGCATACGACACTAAAAGTAAATCGCTGACTACAGCTTTAAAGTCCGAATTCTGAGATGAAAGACACAATTCTGACTTCAATCCCAGAATTCTGACTTTAATCTCAAAATTATAACTTTTTTCTCACAAGTAAAAAAAAAAAAAATTGCGTCTCAAATTTTTTTATCAGTGGCCCTAATCCTCTTCTGTACATGGCAGTCTTACTTTCAATAAAACACTCACATGGGAGAAGATGTTTGAGTTGCAAGCGCGATAGCATACACAGTTTATAAGCTCATTTCTGCCTCTGAAAAAAGAGCGAAAAGGAAAATAGGTAATTATACAAAGAATGATAAAACAGAATAATGAAGTGAAATTATGAATCAAAATTAAAAGGTAAAAATTCATAATTATGAGCAGTGTTGGGCAGCGTTACTTTTGAAACTAACTCCTTAGATTACTGTGTTACATACTGAGAAAAGTAATTTGTTATGTTACTGCGTTACCTTCTTCTAAAAGTAACACGTTAGAGTACTTTTGCGTTGCTAAATATTAAAACCCTTTAGCCACACGTTGGTTGTAAAAACAACAGATAATGACCACAAGTCTGCATTTCAATGTGCAGACTCTAATGCTGATGTACAGCGTCATTTACAGCCCATAATATGTATCTCTGCAGCCTGAGAACACCGCCAACAGACCGGAAAAGGTTTACAGCTCTTTAACATGCTCACAATCTGACAACAGGCTGAGCAGAGGCAGACAGAGTCACTGGAATGCTGTGTGTAATGACAGTGCGTAACTGGAACAGCTGAGCAGCTGATTCAGTGAAGGCAAATGAAGCTTTTAAACTTGCGTTTCACTGTGATGCTGTTCTTGTCCCTTTCTTTCAAAAATCCATCATAATGGGGATAATTCCACAGTGGCCTGCTGTCCTCTCAGTAACCTCGCTGGCTCAACAAGCTAACAAGGAGCGCAGAATGTCTGCCTTCCACTGGCACGGTGCCACATGCCAAAGTGAATACAGGAAGAGAGAAGGACAAACAGAGCAGATGCTTCAAGGAGCTTCTTTTTTTCTTTCTCTTTTTGAAGCTACAGAAGAGAGGAAATTTGGGATTTTTCTTTCATTAACGGGATGACTTTTAGGAAAATATAACTTGTAACGGGATTACTTGAACTGTAAAACTAACGCGTTACGTTACTCGTTACTCCAAAAAGTAATCTGAGTACTCTAACGGATTACTTTGTAACACGTTACCCTCAACACTGATTATGAGATTAAAAAAGTCATTTAGCTGAAATTAAAAGCCTAAATTCTGGGGTAGAATGTAGAAATTAACAGTTAAAAAGTCAATATTTGAACTAATCTCATAATCATTGCTTTTATCTAATAATTCAAACTTTTATCTCATTGCTATGATGTTTAAGTTTGTACTTTAGGCTTTCTGTCTCATGATTTCAACTTTTTCCTCCAATGAAACTCATGCAGAAGTTTTGTTTTTGTTGTCACTAACTAACGGCGCATCCTTCTTCCGACCATGTGACGTCATGATAGTGAGTCCTTTCACCGTTGCACCATAGTCCTGGTGGACTGACTTCGTTCAGACCAGAACCCATGAAGGTCCGTGATGGGTTAGTTTTTAGGCTTTAAGGTGGAGATTGGGGTCAGACCATCGTCCGTCTCACCCCCATGTGTGGACTCTAGCCTCTCTGTGTGCGGCTCAGAGTCCCTCCGCGGAATGGGAACTACTTTTTCAAAAGCGGACATCTAATTTAACGGTACTTGAACGCAACATTCCGGACCTCCGGCACACTTGAGCCTAAAAATCCCTTTTTATCTCGAAGAGTGAGTCTGAGTGAGCCAGGTCTGGAGTCAGGATGACCCTGTTGTGGCTCTTCATTGTTCTGAATGCTGAGAGCTTTCTGACAGTGTTGTCAACACCAGGAAACATTTACACCAACCACTGGGCTGTGAGGATCCCAGGAGGACCAGGACAGGCGGACAGAGTCGCTGCTAAATACGGATATGTCAACCTGGGACAGGTAGGAGAAACCCTCCACTATAACTGTGGCTTTAGTGGACTTATTGTTGAGGTGGACAGTCAATTACATTCTTAATCTCAGTTTAAGTTTTTATGGATAAATGAATTAAAATAACAAACTGGTGTGACCGTGATCCAGCTAACACAGAGTCCAGTTTTATTGATAAACTACAACAAGCTAACATTTGGTGACTGTTAACAAGCATTTAATTTTATTGTCTTAAAGACTGAGGTTAAGGTATATTTATTCTCATGTTCTAATGAAACACACAAACTCAAACAATGATGACCCTTTATAAGCTTAATCATGTAAAGTTAAGCTGTGGTAACCATATTTTATTTTCAACCTGAATAATAACCACATTTATCAAAGCAACCAAACGAATGAATTTTATTTTTGTTGAAGTGCAGTACAGCCTCATTAAAATGTAAACCCCTATTTCTAAACCAAAGTTGGGCAAGTTGACTAAATTATCTGAAAAATAATGTCAGACTAAATAGCCGATGTGTGCACAGTTGTCAGGATGCCAGAGAACAAAGTACAGGGAACTGAAATAACCTTAAGGGAAAAATAAGTGAATTATTGGGGAAAACAACAAATAGGTTAAAAGAGGCAAGAATGGATCAAGAAAGGTAAAAAACTAGACAGGAAAGTGGTGAAAAGTAGCAAAATTGGTTAAAAGACACACAAATGGATCAAGACTCACAAAAAGGGGCATAAAATGGGTGGGGAAATGGGGGAAAGTGGTTAAAAATGGACTACAGTTGGTTAAAGTGGGGGTATTATGCCTTTTTTCAAGGCTTTACACCATCTCTCCGATACCCATGTAGTAGCTTCACATGGTTTACAGTTCAAAAAACTCATGTTTCTCGCACTGGCGTCCTGAAAAACCCTATTTAAACCTCCATCTGAAATGCTTCATTTGTGCTGTTGTCTCTTTAACCCCCCCCCCCCCCCCCCGTGCTTTCCTCCGATTGGCCAATTTTCCGGAGGCTGGCCAACGGCAGGACTCAATGTTTTGTGCCTGCCCCCTCCAATGGGGCTATTTTGCTATGCTAGTACTTGTAAAGTTTGAATGAACCGGTCTGACAGCATAAAATATGGCGAATTTTGATATACGTCCGTACGTGTTAGACCCGGAGCCTGATCCTGATAGTCTGGAGAGAGAGGGGGAAGAAAACCAGCCGCAGTGAAGAATAGAACAGGACGTATCTGTTTGGTAAGTGTTTAATTACTGTGCTACTAAATGGCTAAATGGCTAACAGGCCTTGTGGGGGCGGTCTGTTCCGCTTTGCCAGCAGCACGGACGAACCAGTCAGGAGTTCCTATTGCGATGACCTCATCAGTTTGCTCCATTGAAATCTCGTCTCGGGAAGATCTTGGAGAGATTCCCAACGAACCGTTTTCATCAGTTTGCACTCTAATTCCAAGATTTCTGCCACATACGTTTATCTTGCAGTTTGAAAATTTTTATACATGAAGTATGGACACCCAACATTGTGACTTTATATTTATGTTTTAAAAATCGGAAAAGTATTATACCCCCTCTTTAAAAATAATAAAAAAAAAAAATGGGTCAAAGGAGGTGAAAAATGGTCAAAAAATGTAAGGCAAATGGTGAAAAGCAGTTAAAAAGTGGCAACAGTGGTTTGAAGAGGTAGAAATATGTCAAGAAAGGCAAAGGGGGCAAAAAATGGATGGGAAACTGGTGAAGGGTGTTTAAAAAGTGACAACAATTGGATTGAAGTGGAAAAATGTGGAAATTCATTGGAAAAATTAACAATGATTAAAGGGGTTAAAGAGTGGCATGAATAATTGATTTTAACATCAGAACCCAATCATAGCTTCACAGACTTTTCAGCTCCAAAATGAAGAAACTGTTAGCCTGGATGCTAGCACAATGCTACTGGGGTTGGCATTCAGTGGGTTGTTCAGGGGTCCAGACTATGCTGTGGGAGGGGCCTGCTCGTACTTAATCAGTTTCGAGTACCATAAACTCCTGTATCAGAAAATTACAACAACGAAAATTAGGATATCATGGATCTGTCTTTCCTGTGATATAATTCAGACACTGAACCAGTCTCATATTTTACCTTCATTAAACATTAGTGAAATATTTAAAGCCTTTACACTTTGCCCTTAAACTTTAATGGTGTAAAATAAAGTAAGGACAAACTAAACCGATAAGAAATAACAGCAAGTCTACAATAACTGTAGCTATTACTTGAAACAAGATAGCTGGTCTTTTGTTAAAAAGTCCTCTCGAAACAGCCGTGTGTTGGTTTCTTTAACAGAGGTCGCCTCATAAAAGTCAAGCTCCCATCTTTGTTAAGACAGCAGGAAGGCATCCTGCTAATAAAAGGAAGGAAAACAAGATGTTAGTGTTTGATGGAGGGACTAGGAAAGGACCAGGGTGGGTGCACAGCTGATGTCAGAGAAGAGTTTGACTGTAAAATGTGCCAGTCGTGCACATGAGCTCAGAAACCTCCTCACTAGAGAGAACATGCATATTTATAAGGTGACTTCATATGCTATTATCAGAAGGCTCAATGTGTTTTGAATGTAGAAAGCTTTGTAGATTCAGGGGGTTTTGCATTAAAAAGTCAGACCACATCAATGTTAAAGCCTTTTAGATAACAGCTGCACATGGAGAGAGAATAGCTGAGACACCGCCATCTTTTCTGGTTACACTTACATTTATCATGAATCACACGCTCCATCAAAGTACGTAATTAAACTGTCTAAAGCTTTATGGCATCCAAGCAGAAAGAATGGATGCAAAGCCCCAAAGAAGCCCAAGCCATAATCATCTGTAATTTTCTTGGTGCTTCTGTTGAATGTGTTTGGTCAGATAGGAAGTCTGGAGGATCATTACCATTTCCACCACAGCAGAGTGGTTCGCAGAGCTGCCATCGCCTTTAAGGGCCCTCACAGCTTCATCCATCTGGACCCAGAGGTGAGACTCATTTCTGCTCCATCCTAATGCTGGCAGCAGCTGCTCACATTACTCTGTATTCTCTCTGTTAAGCTGGTAAATACTACGCTTTGAATATGGCTCTCAGGATTAAAAAAGAAGACGGAGCAGTGTTTTCTTCCCTTAGTAAATGGTAAGACAGCAGGTGTGGCTCAGTGCGTGGAGTCAGTCGTCCTAACCAGAAGGTTTCCGTCCCCAGTTCCTGCAGTCAATGCTGTAAATGAACGGGATTAGTCCAAATAATATGGCTGGCCTGACAGCTCCTAAATCTGGCAAGGATGAGAATGATCAGGATGAGAATAATTAGGATGAGAATGACGCTCCATGCTGCAGAGAGAAGAGAAACTGACAGCTCATCTCCACATTCATTCCTGCAGGAAACTGCTAAACTTTACAAGATTGCTGGTAGTTGATTAAGGGCGCATTCACACCAGAGCTGTTTGGTCCGCTTTGAATGAACTCTGGTCCATTTCCCCAGATAGTCCAGTTTGTTTGGAGTGGTGTGAAAGCTCACATGAACTCTGGTGCGGACCATACAAGCGGACTCTAGTCCGCTTGAAAACAGGGGGTCTCGGTCCGCTTCCAAACGAACACTTCATTAGAGGTGTGAAAGCAAAGCGGACCAACTTGTGAACCAAAGGCAGGAAGTGGCATAAAGCGTAATGATATACAGATTTATATGTGATTTAATACACTCAAATACATGTCGGTACCTCTCTTGGTGTCTGGGTAGCCGTGGCGACACATCGTAGTCCTTGCTGATTTATTCGTCTCATGTAAAGGACGACATGCTGGAACCCGACCTAAAACAACATGCCTTGGAATCTGTCCTTAAGACAGAGTAACCTTGCAAAGCAAATGGATACGCCCGTTTCCGTGTTTCTCACTGGCAAATCCATCTTGCAAAGCTCCCATCTGAACCATTTGGGCCTGGTTAGAAAGTGACAGGACCAATCAGCGATGGGGGGCAGTACTTTCAGGCACGGCGGAGTCGTGCCATAACAAAGCAGCAACAAGAGTCCGGTGCAATTATGGCGGAGGACATTAGTGTGGATCCTGCTAAAGCACCAGTTTTATCAGAACTTGTTGACATTTCTTAAAAGAAGAACAAAGAACAGCAGTGAGTTGTTTTCTTTTCAAAAACGACAAAGGTTGTTTACTGACATGTCTACAGTCGCCATGGTTTGCGTTATTCCTCGGTAACTGCACACACGCAGCTCGCTGGTGATTATGTCATGTGTTTTGTTGCTCTGATTGGCCCGTAAAGATGTGGCAGACAGAACGTGTCAGGTTAAAGACGCAAAGGAGTGCCATCCAGTGCTGTTTGCTGACATAATCCTTGTGTCTTAATTCAATAGCGCATTACAAATTACGTTATCATTATAATTATAGATGTTAACCAACTGCTGCAACTGTTAATAAATACAACCACGCTACCAAATTCTTCTTGTCAAAATGTTTGTTTGCAGAATCAACCATCACCTGGACTCTGAACTAGGAAATAAAATCCAGTCAAGTATGGGTTTCGTGTTATAATGTGGGCCATATTTTGTTCTATTATAGAATTTGCTTAGGTCCAATTAAGAATAGACTAGAGACCACATTTGGCCCCTGAGCTATTGTTTGGACCCCCCTTCTTTACACAGAAGCCTCATAACCTTCCTACCAGACTGTTTCACTTTTCTATTTCACATCCATCAAGGAAACACTCATACACAGTGTTCGGGAAGCCAGAGCCTTAAAAAAACTCTGAGGGCTACTGGACGAACATTCTGTCTGTCAAATTAAATACCGGCCAATCAGAAGCAACAGCACATTAGTTGTAGTACTCATGTGCTGGCCAAGGTAGAAAAGTACATAACACAGGTTTGACAACGTGGTTAACTATCAGTGGAGCCTGCTGGGAAATTAAATCCTTGCCAAAGCCAGTCAGCAGAAAATTGCAAAGGTCTTTCAGTGCAGACATTTGCTCCTCTTTTGATGAAGAAATGTTATTCAGTTATTGCTGCATCCATGCTAATCTCTTCACTGGCCGCCATTGTTTGCAGGCTTGCAGTTGCTTCAACTAAACCACACCTATAGCTACAGCTTCTGTCCTCTCAGATGACACTGATTGGTTCAGTCAGTCTCTGATTAGGATCAAGTGCTTGAAGCATTTTAAGATGGATTTGTCTGATGACCAGTGTTGGGTGTAATGTGGTACAAAGTAACATGTTAGTGAAATGACATTACATTTGTCAGTAACACAGTAGTGTAACGGGTTACTGCTGCAATCACGTTACAGTTACTGTAATATAAAATAATTAGCTTGCTACTGCTGTTACTGTAAATCCTCTAAGGACATGTAAAATGGGAGCAAGGAGAAAAAAAATCAAGCATCCTTTTTAATGTGCACTCACGCACCACTCAATAATTCAGGTGAGGAACACATTAGTGCAACACTTGTGTGTTTAAATCATAAATTCATCAATCCTCTGGATAATAATGAAGACTTCCCTGCAGCAGAGTGGAGAATAACAATAAAACATTAACTTACCTGTTGATTTGGCTCAAACAGCCAACTGTTGATCCTTTGGCCTCCTTTCTCTGTTTCTTCCTCTAACTGATGCTCCTAAAAGTGTGAACTTATCTTAGTTTTTCATGCTATTTGTTTACGTCATGACTCTGCCGCGCCTGAAAGTACTGCCCCTCATTGCTGATTGGTCCTGTCACTTTCTAAATGGGTTCAGATGGGAGCTTTGCAAGATGGATTCGCCAGTGAGAAACAGAGAAACGGGCGTATCCATCTGCTTTGCAAGGTTATCTCAATATAGCATTAGAAAAAAAACAAATCTCTATGTTTTAAAAAAGTATCCTTTATTTTATTGTTCTGGCACAGCTGCAGAGAGACACTCACGTATCCTTACACCATTGACTGCATGAAATAGTGCCATGACATTATATTACAGTAATGTGTGTAATGTGTATTCCTTCCACTTTTAGGTGCACTGGGCTGAGCAGCAGGTAGTCAAACCAAGAGTAAAAAGGCAAATCCAAAGTGAAACAAGCTTCATTCATTTCAGTGATCCAAAATGGTCCAACATGTGGTACATTGTAAGTCCTCCACACCAGACCATTTTTCCTCTTATTTGTCTTTCTTTGGGCAAGATAAGATGTCATGTTTTTCTCCAGCACTGTGAGGATAAGAGCAGCCGCTGTCGCTCAGAGATGAACATCCTGGCAGCCTGGCAGAGGGGCTACACCGGCAAGAACGTGGTGGTCACCATATTGGATGATGGCATTGAAAGGAACCACCCTGATCTAGCTCAGAACTATGTAAGTTCTATCCATCTCCAAGTGCTCAAAATCAAAATAGATTTCCTCATGAATTTCCTCATGTGATGTCTAGAAAGACTACTTCAATATTTCCTCAAGTCAGTTATAGAAAGGGGTCAAAAGAGCTCTTTATGAGGGTTTTACAAACACATTCTAGCTGAAGAAGGAAGTTCACTAACAATTCAATACTCTTCATAATACCCAGCCCACTCAGCTGCTGTGTCAGCATGGAGCACATCATTGTCTTTAGCCAGAGCCGGTATGCAGCTGTTGGTCATGCAAAATTGTTTTCTGTTTTCGTTTCTGCAGGACCATCTAGCAAGTTATGATGTTAACGGGAACGACCATGATCCAACACCACGATATGACTCCAGGAATGAAAACATGTAAGAAAGAGCAGCCTTAACTCTGACACATTAAACTCCTGCTCTTCTCTGTCTATCCTTCTATCCTTTACTCAGGTTTCTATCAGTAAAATGCAGGACATGTCCAATTCAGGAGTAGGTCCTGCAGCTTCTTAATCTCCAGAAATACTGTAAAAAAAGTCTTGAAGTGCTTCAAACAACCTTTGTTTGCATATTAACAGACACAGAAACTCTCCGTAGCAGTGGTATAAGAAGTTTTCATCTAACAGTGTTTTTGATTTTATTTGCCAAATTCAGTTTCCTTTAAAGAGAATATATAAGTTATAATCCTCTACCTGGGTTTGTGGAGTTTTAAGCAGAACCGTTTATGCAAACTCAATTCCAAAAGAGTTGGGGCGCTGTGTAAAATGTAAATAAAAACAGAATATAATCATTGCTAAATCTCATAAACCCACATTGTATTAACAATAGAGGATAAACAACATACATACTGAAACTGAGACATTTTACAGTTTCATGCAAAATATTAGCTCATTTAGAATTTGGTTTTTTGGCAACAGGTCAGTAACATGACTGGGTATATAGGAGCATTTCAGAGAGGCAGAGTCTCACAGAAGTAAAGATGGGCAGAGGTTCATCAATCTGCATCTAAAGAATAGAAAAGAATTTATGAAACTGTTCCTCAATGTAATAATTGTGAAGACTTCTTTGGACCCTCCTCTAGCACTGTTTTAAAAACAAGTATGATTCTGTACTGGAAATCACTACATGGGCTCAAGAACACTTCAAAAAAATCATTGTTGGCCATGCCATTTACAGACGACAGTTAAAGCTGGATCATGCAAAGAAGAAGCCATATTTGAGCATGTTCTAGGAATCTCTCTGTCCTCTCTGGACCAAAGCTAATTAAAAGGGACTGAGGCAAAATGGAAAACTGTTCTGTGGTCAGATAGATCACCAGTCCTGCAGACTAAAAAGGAGAGGGACTATCCAGCTTGTTCTCCTGGCTCAGTTCTAAAGCCTGTCTCTCTGATGGTATGGGGTTGAATTAGTGCCTATGGTGTGGGCAGCTTACACATATACAAAGGAACTATCAATGCTAAAAAGTAGAGAGAGGTTTTAGAGCAACATATGCACCCATCCAGACAAAGTCTCTTTCAGAGAAGGCCTTGAATATTTCAGCAAGACAATGCTAAACCACATACCACATCCATCACAACAGCATGGCTTCACGGTTGTAGAGTCAGGGTGTTGAACTGGCCTGCCTGCAGTCCAGACCTTTCACAAATAGAAAACATTTAGAGCATAATAAAAGGACAAATCCAGCAAAGAACACCAAGGGCTGTTGAGCAGCTAGAATCCTACATCAGACAAGAATGGGACAACATTCCTTTTCCAAAACTCCAGCAGCAGGTCTCCTCACTTCACAGACATTTACAGACTGGTGTTAAAAGAAGAGGGGATGCTAAACAATGGTAAACTTGGCCCTGTCCCTACTTTTTTGAGATGCGTTGCTGCCATCAAATTCAAGAAGAGCTAATATTTTTCATGAAATGGTAAAATGTCTCAGTTTCAACATCTGATATATTGTTTATATTCTATTGTGAAAAAATATGGTTTTATGAGATTTGACACTCATTGCATTCTGTTTTTATTTACATTTTACACAATGCCCTAACTTTTTTGGAAATATCAGTATGATATCAGATATCAGGAAAAACATTTTTTTAGAAAACTATTAGACATCATTCGTGGTAATGAGGGTTCACAGCAGGTCATCCATGTCAGCAGTAATGCTAACTTTGTGTGTGGTATTAGCAGGAAAAACCATCCAAGAGTGTGTAAAGATAAAAATATCCTCCCCAGTCAGGCTGTTTTTACTCTCATGCACTCAGAGAGGTTTACTGTTATCTCTGCTTGATCTCGTCATTGAAACAGATCACAGCGGTGTGTCAGGCCGTAACTCCTGTGTTGATTTTCTCTGTTTACATAAAGACATGGAACTCGGTGTGCAGGTGAAGTTGCAGCAGCAGCCAATAACACCCACTGCATTGTTGGAGTTGCCTACAACGCTCACATTGGAGGTAGAGTTTGGTTTCCTTCAACACAGAAACACATGAATTACATGGGGTTGCTCTTTTTGTTTTGTAATGACTCCTAAAGCCACTTCTGTAAAGCACTGATTTAGCAGTGGGACAGGTTCATTCCACTCACAATGCCCTTCATTAATATCACAGCATGTATCAGACGTATTCCACACTACATTCGTAGTCCTGCCAGGGTGGATCCTTATGACTTCACTGCAGTTAAATCTTTATTTCACTGCTTAGAATTATCTTAAACTATTGATGTTTTGGTGCAAAGCTAGGTAATAGCATTTTTAGTTACTCTAGAACTGATAACAAAAGCAAGGTGTATGTTCACATCATGAGAAAACCTCTGGTGTTATAAAATAAAGCTAAAAATGTGCCGTCAGGCTGTAGAAGCTGCAGAAGTCTCTTATTAGACCAAAAGTGAGAACATTTCAAGCCTGACGTAAATGTGACACAATGTCTAATGTAAAACAGCCTGTTTTACATTTCTCTGTAATGTGTTGTTTAACATATGCACTTTATCAGTGAAGTAGAGTTTACTTTATCAGGATGAAGGAGAGTTTATCAGTGATAGCAGAGCCCTCATGTTTTGTCTCAAACGTACCAGATCAAAAGTTTTTTTCAGTTGTTTCAAGGTTCAAGATTCCCTTTATTATCCTTGTGTAGGGAAATTTGTTTTGCAGCCAGCTGTCAACCATACCATACATCCAGACCAATCCTAAATACAGCATAAACAACTCAATAAAAATAGAAGCACAAGAAAAAGTGTGCAATACAGCAATAAACATACGTAGTAAAAAATAAAACAGATGCACAAATGGTTATTTAAAACGGCAGTGGCAGCAGGGACAAATGATGTTTTTAGCCTTTATTCCTGCATACTGGCTGGCTGATTCTGTATAGTCTGACAGTAGCAGCTTAAAATGAAAATAAAGGACGGCTGTGATCAGCAGGATTGACTAGTGCTGTCAAATTAACACGTTAATCACAGATTTTTTTTTTCGTTTTAAAGAGCAGATTAACCGCACTAACGTCATATGTCACTGTTTCTAGATTTTTCCAGACATCTCCTCTGAAGCGCACACAAACAGACAAGTATGGTCACCTGCATCAGAGTCATGCTGAAATGCACAAACTCTATCTGCTAATGTGCAGACTCCCCTGTTTAAAAGATTACTCCTGTGTTTCTACTGAAATCCCATAAAAAGGTCATAGAAAGCTCAAAAACACATTCTTTTATTAAGTAACTTTATGATATGTAACTTTCGTGACATCAGTTGCCTCACTAACAAGAAGCTTTCTGAGTGCACGAGTGTATGATTACAACTTGTTCATGAGGAATACCAATGAAACTTTGAGAATAAAACAAAACAAAAGAAGAACAGACAAAAGCAGTAGGCAGAGGGCCTATCAGACAGAGAGCAGAGACAAATCTAGTGTCCAGACAGTGAGGGTCTGAGGGAGGATAAGGAGGATGATAAATGTCAACAGAGTCCAGTGATCACATATACATATATTTAAATATATAACCATTTAAAAATCTCTCTAAGTTTGTCAAGATCAGCGCAAACATTTTTATAAAAACAACAGAAAGTTAATTTCTTAACCACCGTCCTCAGGTACTCGTCTATTTTTTCTAATGTTGGACTTTCCTTGCTCTGTCAACATCAACCTTCCTTTTCAAAGTTGAACCATTAATATGTATTATATGATCAGTCTTTGGTGAATACTGACACAGACTACACGATGATTGTTGTTTCCTTTGCCGCAGGGATTCGGATGCTGGATGGTGATGTGACTGATTTAGTGGAGGCTAAATCCCTGGGAATCCGCCCCAACTACATTGACATCTACAGTGCCAGCTGGGGGCCAAAAGATGATGGAAAGACAGTGGACGGTCCAGGGAAGCTAACTAAGAGAGCTTTTGAGCAAGGCATCACAAAGGTCAGAGAGCAAATGAAAAATAAATATACTTACAGAATTTGTTTTAAATGCTTGAATCAGATCACCTTCTCATGATTATGTCCCACAGGGCCGTAAAGGCCTCGGGTCCATTTTTGTCTGGGCATCGGGTAACGGTGGTCAGCAGGGAGATCACTGTTCATGTGACGGCTATACCAGCAGCATCTACACAATCTCCGTGTCTAGCACCACAGAGAATGGAAACAAGCCCTGGTACCTGGAGGTCTGCAGTTCCATCATGGTCACAACCTACAGCAGTGGAGAGTTTTATGAGAGGAAGATTGTGAGTACTGGGTAAATGTTTTTCTGTTACACTTGCAGCTCCAACAGAGTATTAAATATGTGTACTACAAGTTTAATCTAAAGGCAGGAGCCTGCTGACTGTCTAAAAGCTGCTGACATGGAAAAAATATTGATGCAGTGATCATCAACTGGTGGCCCAAGTGCCAAATCAGGCCCCAGCAAAGCTCCCAATGTGGCCCCCAAGATATGACTAAATTCAGAAAATGTGAGGAGGAAAAAAGATCCCAGAACAAACAACACTGCAGCAGTTTTATCAGGAATTACTTTATGCTTGAACTATTGTTTGTGAGTGTGTGTGTTTTTTTTTTATTAATTAATATTTTTAAGGAAGTCCACCTGTTATTATTAGTGAAAATGATGCATGATTAATACATACTTATCCTAAGTCCTGACTAAATCTGCATTTTTTCAACTTTCCAATTCAGTCTCTTTGAGCATGCAGTTTTATAATATAAATATGCAGCTAAAATATATCAAATGCCCCCTTTTAGCTGGCAGCATATGGAGCTATTATTGTTGCATCCAAGTATCCAATGCATGAATATGAAATACATTCATGCATTGGATATTTGAAACTTGTCAAGTTAGGATAATGATGCCTGAAATATTTTTTTCTGCACATTTTAGATCAAATTTAAAAGTGTATTAACTAAATATGAAGTATGTTTAGATTAAAAATATTTATTACAACTTACAGATAACACTAATGGCATTATCGTGGTACAATCTCTCATTACATTTTTTATTTTTAGCTGTTATGAAAGGTTTTTAAAATAATCTGTGAAGTTTATCGACCAGTTGAGGCAGTGAATAAAATTAACTGAGGTTTATCCACAGTGATGATGAATATTTAGTTTGTAGTTTTTAAATACCTCTATTTCCCTTTCACATGATCGATTCACCACTACAAATTATTGCTTAAATTTTCTCCTGGCAGGATCTCATGTTTGACATTTACTGATCTTTAAGACATATTTGGAGGAGAAGTTGAATTAGCTCAGTAGCTCCAGTCTTGTCTGGTACATTTTTTGCTCCACCCTAAAAGATCCACATCTCTATTCTTCCTCCCTCCAGTGTCTGTCCTTGGGCTATTTCATGTGCCTTTAACTTACTTTATGAAAGTTAGCAATTAAAAGATATAAAAAAAAGTTCAAATCTGAAATTGTTCAAACCAGTAAGGTTTACTGTATGATGAATTTAATGTTTTTCCTCGACAGCGTCTTTACTAGCAGTGGAGTAAATATAAAAACAAGTAAAGTAAATATTTGTGAATCCTAATGGTTGACTCATATTTGTGTGAGTGGAGGAGGAGTAGACCAAAGATCAGCCACGGTCATGTTTGTTTGGACTGTGGTGTACTTCTCAGGTCATGCTAAGTTTACAGAATAAGAGAAAGCGATGAGACAGAGGGATTTATCTTCACAGCAGACGGCTACATTAGAAGATCATACTGCAGCAGTTTACAGTCAGCTGTGAGAATCTGAGTTTGGGCTTTTACCAGCTCCGGCTCTGTCTCTTTAGCAGCAGCCAACCCTGTCCATAGTGTAAATATTAGGATTTGTTTTGTGAAAAAGACCCACAGGGATAAAGAGGTGTAGTGAGGAGGTGGAGGCTAGCCAAACAGTCAGGTCAGGAGGGGGAAAGGACAAAACAGATTCACTGATTACATCAAGATGGACTAATGAGCTCCAGCATGATCATATCAGACATCCTCTGTTCCTGCTGTTGTTTTCCCTAAAGGAGTCTGTTTTATATTTCTGATTATGATCTTTGACAAATTATATTAACCAGAGCCCGGCGTGGGACTCCTTTCTTAATCCTGCTCCTGACCATCCATGTTAAATAGTCAGAATATCAGACAGTATGTTTAATTAAAGGCGATACTGATATGTTCACTGGAGTGCCTCCAAGATTAAGTTTTCTCTCTGAATAAAGGAACAGAAAAAACAACCTCAATCTTTTCTTGCGTAACAGTGCCACACATGGATAAAAAAACAGCTGATTCAACTTCTGGTTAAGGCTTAGTGCTAGCTAACAGTTTATTAATATTTTTTGAAACCCAAAGACTGTTGTTGTCTGACTAGACATGCAACAAAACTTAGGTTTTTCCTCTACAGAATCTCATCTCTGAGAAAGAAAAGTGAAAGAGGAAGAGGTCATGAATTACTGCCAACAGACAATCTGCTGTCCCTTCAGAGAACAATCAAACATACGTCTTCATATCCTGCCATCAAATCTTTTGTTAAATTGATTAAAATATGGCTGCCTTTCTTTAACCTGGCTGTCCCAGAATACTGACCCTGATAAATGTATTTTGCAATCACGCTTTGATGAAGAATTTCTTGTCCTTTAAATGGCAGCACTGTTGACCCTGCCACATTTAAAATACGTACATCTTGTACTTTTGTAGACTTTTAATCCTGTTGACAGTTTAGGGGAATAGGGGAATGATTCTCCTCTAAATCAGTGTTTCCCAACCATTTTTCCTTGGCATCCCCCCTACTTGTACCTAAGACAAGCGGAGTGCCCCAGGACCCAAGAGAGAAGAAAAAGTGACACACTGCTGCCAAAAATCAACATCAATTTCAATTGTTTCACTGATAAAACCCTAAAAAGGCCTATGGATGCTTTTCTTATCAAAAGACCTTTGTATAAACTACTTAATAACTGCTTTATCATGGTTGTAGTCAATATTTGCATATCTAATTTTTAGCAGCCCCCCCATCCCTGGTGGTCCCGGACCCCAGGTTAGGAACCAATGCTCTATTTAAATATAAACATCTCTGAATGAAAGTTTTAGTGAGGACTTTGTCATTTTTAATGTTTGAAACAGTATTTCGGTGCTTTATGGGAGCCACAAGTGACCAGAACTTTGATCCATCTAAATATCTAAGTTTTTCTGCAGCTACTCTGTGCTCATTTTTAAAAGACTGAAATGGACAACTCCCCATGCTGCCCCATAGATGGTCTAATGGTGGCTCCTACTTTCTAAAACTCTTTGCTATCCACCGTCATGTGACTGAAAGCTATCAATAAAATACTAACTACTATGGCTGAACGATTTTGGAAAATGATCTAATTGTGATTTTTTTCCCCCCAATATTGCGATTGCAATTTGATATGTGATTATTCCTTAGTTTTCTTTAATTCCTAAACAAAGGCTGAACAATTCTTTAAAAATATGTAATTCTGATCATTTTGACTCATATTGTAAATTGGATATGAATTGCTGCTGAAGGGTTTTTTTCATTCTCATATTTAAGAAGAAAAAGTACAAAAATAAAGGTAGGATTTTTTGTAGACTATTCTAAGAGATGGCACTTGAATGATTGTATGATTTATCATGCATAACATATCTGTTGCAAACAAAAGGTTAAAACTTAGAATTTGACACAAATTTCAGGTCAAAGTAATATTGCACCTTCTGTGATTTGAAAATTGCAGCAGACCATATTGCCATCTAATTTTTGATTATTTTCCCAGCCCTACTAACTACTGTGGCTTACTGTTTTAACTGATTTTGGTTAGCAGGACTTACTCAAGTTCAAAACTTATTAACCCTCGGAGCCCTACGCTTTTTTTTAACCAGGTGTCTCGCCTGGACTTTTTGTCTTAAAAACCTGTGGTGCACAGTCAGGCACTAAACATCTTTTTTTCTGGACAACTTGGGCTTTAAAAATATTTGTGCTGCAGGGATGTCACCTGAATTTTAAAGATGTTATGGGACTATTGAGATAAAAGAAAAAACAAACAGAAATTAGAACTCTCAAAGGGATACTTCAACATTTTGGCAAATTTGCCCATTGCCATAATTCCTATAGTCTTAGTAATAGGTTAGTTCCCTTTAGTTGTCGGTGCAAGCTGTTTCTAGATCTGGGGGGACCATTAAACCAGCTGCACCGCTAACGCTATGGAAGCAGAGGGTATTTTTTGCTTTCCCTCATCAAACTCATCAAATACACAATCCAACAACTCCAAAACGCTCTCGTGGTCAAGTTGTGACCTGCACATTTACCACACTATGGAATAGTGATGGAACATTACGAGACGGAGATGTTTTAAAGTTAAATGCAAAGCCGGAACTACACTCCAGACATAGCTGCTGCACTGTGTCACTCCGCCCAGTGGTTTACACAAGAAATAGTTCTGAGTATTTGCATCATGTGAAGCAATGTTACATAATTATACACTATTATTTCATAGCGTAGTGAATGTGCAGGTCACAACTTGACCATGAGAGCGTGTTTGAGTTGTTGGATTGTGTATTTGATGAGTTTGATGAGGGAAAGCAAAAAATACCTTCTGCTTCCATAGCGTTAGCGGTGCAGCTGATATATTGGTCCCCCCAGATCTAGAAACAGCTTGCACCGACAACTAACAGAAACGAACCTATTACTAAGACTATAGGAACTATGGCAATGGGCAAATTTGCCAAAATGTTGAAGTATCCCTTTAAGACTTTTCTGTGTGATGCACAGTAAACAATAATGACAAAAACTTTAAAGTCTTGTCTCTTGGGGACAAAAAAGTAAAAAACAATCATTCTATGACAATATTCACAAATTTACAAGAAACATCCATGCGCTTTTTTGAATGGGCTTATTTGTTATTCAAAGCAGTTCCTGTCTGCAGAGACACAGAGGGACACATCACAGACTCTCTGTCTCTTCGTTATTAACTATTCAGGCCGTCTCCTGCAGGATCTGCACAGTTAGACATTCGGCAGGTAGCATCAGGCCTGGCGTGTGCAAATGTGCCGCTCTGGCCAAGAGACAATTTTGTTGCCCCTCAGTTTGCAGGCAACAAGAAACAACACATAAACCCAGTCAAAAAAACAAACAAACTTGAAAATGATCAAAAATGGATAAAAAGACGTTTAAGATCAGATTGACTGGTGTGGATTTAATCCATGAATGTCCCTGAAAGTCACCCTAGTTCCAGACTCGATTTAGGTTCTTCCGTAAGGCATATGAAGGCATAGATATCATCAGTGGAACAGCACAATGGCTATCTTCAAGAGTAAAACAAAGTAATAGTCTGACTTATGTTGCTAAAGTTGATTCTTCAACTTTTATAAACTGCATTGCTTCCTTTCATTTACAACAATGCTGGTCTTGAAGGGTTAAAAATTGTGTTTGAAGATGACCATTTTCATGCGAACACTCTTTTTTTTTTTTTTACCTTTTGTACTTTCTAGTGTGATTGTCACCTTGAAGGGTTTTTTTCCAGTAAAGCTACTGTGTTTGTGCTTTCAGGTAACCACTGACATTCGACATCGCTGCACTGACACTCACACTGGCACCTCTGTCTCTGCTCCCATCGTGGCCGGAGTCATCGCCCTTGCCCTGGAGGCCAAGTCTGTCTTTTTTTAATTTTGGGGGGGGGGGCGTCATGGGTACCCTGTGTTTTAAGTTTTGGAAGTTTTTACTCTCCTAAAGCAACATGATGCAACAGCTTGACCTTAAACAAAAGCTCTAAAAACTCTTGGTGCACACAGACCTGTAAGATGAGAATAGCCCTTATTTTAAACTGTGCTAGAACAATATTATGTATCAATAAGAAAATTATTTTTTTATACCAATAGTTTGTTAGAGAGATTTGCAAAACACTGACTCACATGTCTCATAGATGCATCTCTAAAGTAAATTGTCTTCATAAAAGCATCACATATTAATATGTTAAATAACTCACACTGCTATGATTAGCAGTATTCGCCCCCTCCCTGATTTCTCTTGCATATTTGTCACATATTTGTCACTTTATGAGACCAGCAGAGTCTTTGCTTTCTGCAGCCTTTTGCTGACATGGAGGGACGTGCAGCACCTGCTGGTGAGGACATCCAGACCGGTTCACCTGAGAGCTGACGACTGGAAAACCAATGCTGCTGGACACAGAGGCACACAGCATTCTTCCTCTAATGCTAATATAGTACAGCGACTGCCTCACACTCACAGATGACATTATTAGGTACACCTGTTCAAATTCCTAATCATCCAATTACAAGACAGCAGGTCAAGTTGATGTGCTTGAGTTTAAAATGAGCATTAGCATGGAGAAGAGGGGGAATTTAGGTGACTTTGTAGGTGTCATGGTTATTGGTGTATTTCACAGACTGCTGATCTGCTGGGAGTTTCCCACCATCACGATCATCTCTGGGGTTATCAGAGAAAGGTAGAGAATATCCAGGTAGCAGCAGTTCTCTGGGCTTAAATGCCTTATTGATGGCAAAGCCCAGTCACAAACAATAATTCACATCAGCATGCAGGACAATGAAGGGAGATGGAAGAAAAAACAACATTTCAAAAGCTACAGCAGCAGAAAACCATGATGTCTGCCACTCCTGTCATCTAGGAACAGTAGTGAGGTAAGGCAGGGTCACAAACATTCGACAACAGAAGATTGGAAAACATTCCTGATCTGATGATTCCCGATTTCTGCTGTAGGGTCGGAATTTGGCAGGAACATGATGAAATCCTGCCAGACCACCAACAACTACGGCACATTTAGAGTCACACCTTTTTCTCCATCCTGATGCATATTTTAAATCTCAGCACATCATCTTGACCATGTCTTTGTACCTGATTACACTGTTTGCTGCTGTGATTGGCTGATTAGACGTTTACATTAATGAGGAGTGAACAGGTACACCTAATAAAGTGATCAGTGACTGGATGCGTCAGTTATTTAGAGGTGATTTCTTCCTGAGCATAGAGAGAATTGTTGCTCTTTATGATCAGAGTGCATCTTTTCTCACAGTCAGCCACCTGTTTGGGTTTGGCCTGGTGGATGCAGAAGCCATGGTGCTTGAGGCAAAGAAGTGGAGGACTGTTCCTACTCAACACACCTGCAGACATTCACCTGAGCGACGCATCAGGTAAGCTGAGCCAATATTTACAAATACAAATGAATTTAGAAAAGAAAAGGATGATTTCAGTTTGTTGAGAAATGATTATTTTCAGTTTTCTGTGATGAGGAGTTTGTCTACTCAGCAGTCCATTAAAAGGTATAATAGATGGAACCATGACCTGTTCAACCTCCTGCCACCAGCTCTAATCAGTTTATACCATCCATCCATCTTCTTCCGCTTATCCGGGGTCGGGTCATGGTGGCAGCAGGCGAAGTAAGTCAACCCAGACATCTATCTCCCCTGCAACACTTTCCAGTTCCTCCTGAGGGATTCCAATGCGCTCCCTGGCCAGATGGGATATATAATCCCTCTAGTGAGTTCTGGGTCTGCCTCGGGGTCTTCTCCACAGGAAAGCGCCTAGAAAGACATCCTGACCAGATGCCTATCCACCTCAGCTGGGTCCTTTTCTACTTCGAGATCCTTCCTGATGTCCGAGCTCCTCCCCTATCTCTAAGGCTGAGCCTAGACACCCTCCAGAGGAATCTCATTTCAACTGCTTGTATTTGTGATCTCCTTTCGGTCATTACCAGAGTTCATGACCACAGGTGAGGGTTGGGACATAGATTGACTGGTAAATCGAAAGCTTTGCCTTTCAGCCCACTCCCTCTTCACCACAACGGTACGGTACAGCGCCTGCAAAACTGCTGACCCCAAACCAATCTGCCTGTCAATCTCTCGGTCCAGTCTACCCTAACTCTTGAACAAGACCCTGAAATACTTGAACTCCTTCACTTGGGGCAGAGACTCACTCCCCATCCGGAGGTGGCAACCCACCACTTCCCGCTAGTTTATACCAGTTCTGATGAAATTAATTCTGGTCTTATATTTCCACCGAATGATAGACAATTATTGATGATGGTATTTATAAGAACATAGATGGTATTGATATCAATAAAAATGATTGATTCCCATCCCTAATTCGACTGTTAACCATGCCTTACATTCCTGAATAAATCACAACTATAATCCCTATTTTAAAATGCACATTACTATAAGGAAATATATTGATGATTAAAGGTAGGCAGTGATGGCATCTTTCTCTGTCATCTAGAGAATGATGACTGTACACTCCATTTATTTCTGTGATGCATCTTGAAAGCTCTACATAAGTGGAGAATACGGGTTAGAAAGGCATTGTGTTAATTAATTACTAGGGCTGTCAAGAGTTAAATTTTTCATCTTGATTTATCTCAGTTTCTGTAGTTAATTGTGGTTAATTGCTACCTTTTGGATGCATTGTAAGTTTCCACTATTTTGATTTCGAAACTATTTTTGTGTCATTTTGTGTCACTGCTGTCCTACACCAAGGGTAATTGACTTCCTGTTTGGGTACAGACCTACTTTTAGAGGTAAATCGAAGATTTAAACAAAGACTTAACCATGGAAAATGAAACTTGCTATGGACTGAAAATGAAATAAGAGATCATTAAAAAGGTGCAGATTAATTCTGACTTGTTCTCTGAGCTGTCTGTGAGCTTTTAAAGGTGAAATGAGGCATTATGGAGCAGTGATGGACTTATTTTACATCACTGTGGCTGCAGGGAGACGTGACCTTAACCAGTGTGTTTTGAAAGGGATTAAGCCCGATTAAAAATATTGGTGCACTGGGCGCGCCGGTAGACGAGTGGTTAAGGCACGCACCATATACGCAGGTGACCTGGGTTCAAATCCGGCCCGTGGCACTATTTCCTGCATGTCTCTCCCCGCTCTCCTCCCTGTTTCTGGCTCTATCCACTGTCCTATCTAAAAAAGGCCAAAAATAAATCTTAAAAAAAAAAAATATTGGTGCACCAATTGTGGACCTTGAGTAATCACAATTAACTCAATTCATCTTGACAACCCTATTGATTATGTAATCTATTGCTCGCCTCTTCTCTAGGCACATCCATGCTGGCCAAAGCCTGAACAGCAGCATTTCCACCACTGGCTGTTCAGAAGAACCTGAGCAACATGTTGATTACCTGGAGCACGTGGTGGTCAGGGTCCTGTTAGTCCACCCACGACGGGGAGACCTGGAGATCAACCTCATCTCACCATCTGGGACCAAATCACAGCTTCTGGCCAGGAGGTGAGAGCCCCCATGCACACTACAGCTCCAACTTTATAAAACACAAATTGAAATGTTTGAAGTGGAAAAACGAAAACTCCTTCTTCTCATCGTACTCACACTGGCTGTGGTTGTTATGATTTCAGAAGTTTGTTGAGTCATTACAGGTTTCTCGTAATTTATGAATATAGTTCCTGCTCGGTTATCTCACTGCATCTCTTTGGTAGAAGACCCACTCTAGCTTTATGTTTACATTATAAGTGTAGCATTAAGGGGTTTGAACCCTTTGTGTTCATGAAAGCTTTCTCAGGCTGCTTTTCATCACACAGATTGGTTGACAATTCCAACGAAGGATTCAGAAATTGGGAGTTCATGACGGTTCATTTCTGGGGTGAGAGAGCTGCTGGCACATGGACTTTAGAGATCATCGACACACCGTCAAAGCTACGCAACCCCAACGTGCTGGGTAAGATCCAAGAAAACACACCAAAGCACAATTTCACATTTAAAGTGGGTAGACTGAGGCTGAAAATAAGAACAGGTGGTACAGTCTCAGGAAGATGATCAGATTGATCCTCCAGTCTGCATATCAAATTATCCCTAGGGAATTATCTCAGCTGTTGAGAGCAAAAAGTCTCTCCGTGGCCTGGGCTTGGTGTGCCACTGTGTAAAGAAGTAGCAGAATGAGTCACTGTATGAATATCAGGTGAATATATAGTGAGCATATTAAAGTGGCATGTAGAGGTAAAAAAAGGAAAGACGTCCAGTTGTGATCACACTAGAGGCTGATGCAAGTCTCCAGTGAAACCTTACAAATAACTTTTTTTTATTTTAATTACCAATGTTGTTATTTTTTTCTTCACAGGCAACCTGAAAGAATGGACTCTGATCCTTTATGGCACGTCTGAGAACCCGTACCAGCTCAACAGTGCTCAGCGTTCCCGTTCAAGGATGTTAGAGACCCCAGCCGAGGAGGCAGTCCCGGAGCAGCCAGGGCTGGAGGAGGAGGAGGAAGAAGAAGAGTACAATGGTGAGAGTGTTACAGAGATTTTCTCATCAAACACACGTACTAGGGCTGAGCAGTTTGGCAAAATAATCTAATTGCAATTTTTTTTACCCAATATTGCAATTGCAATTTGTAATTCCTTAAGTTATAAGACTAAACAAGGGCTGGACAATTTTGAAAAAATACCTTTTCATGAGGATTTTGACTTGTATTACAACTATGAATTGTTGTATTGTCATTCCCATATTTGAAAAGAAAAATATAAAAGACTATTCTCAAAAAGGCACCTGAATGATTGCATATTATGTAATGCATATCATCTCTGCTGCAAAAGAAAAAAAATTTAAACTGTTTGACTCAGATTTCAAGTCAAAGAAATATTGCACCTTTTATGATTTGAAAATTGCAGCTGGCCATATTATGATTTAATCAAATTTTCTATTAATTTCCCAGCCCCAACATACACATGATAATGTTATTTTAAAAGATTGGGTTGGATCTAGACCACTGTTACTCAACCCTGCTCAACCAAAGAGCCAACTTGTTAAAAATAAAATTGTAAGAGCCACAATCTAAGGGGTGAAAAGTGGTGAAAAAATGGGTTAAAGTAGCAATAAATTAAGTTTAAGCCAACAAATAAGGTGGGAAAATGGGCAAAAAATTGGCAAAAATGGGTTAAAGGTGACGGAAATCAGGATAATAAGTGGCAGATATGGGTGAGAAGTGAAAAAAACTAAGTTACAGGTGGCAAAAATGGTCAAAAAGTGGCAAAATGTGTAGAAATGGGCAAAAAGTAGCAAAGAGTGGGAAAAATGGGTAAAAAAGAGGCAAAAATGGGGATAATAAGTAGCAGAAACAGGTGAGAAGGGGATAAAAAACTAAGTTACATGTTGCAAAAACTGTCAAAAAGCTGCAAAAACCCGACCAAAAATGAGTGGAAAGTGACTTAGATGGGCAAAAAGCAGCAAAAACCCGGCCAAAAATGAGTGGAAAGTGACTTAAATGGGCAAAAAGCAGCAAAAATGGGCAAAAAAAGTGGCAAAAAATGGTGAAAAGTGATCAAAATGGGGATAAGGAGTGGTAGAAATGGATGAGAACTGGCAAAAAACTAAATTACAGGTGGCAAAAATGGTCAAAAAGTGGCATAAACGCAGCATAAAATTAGTGGAAGTTGACTTAAATGGGCAAAAAGCAGCAAAAAAGGGGGAAAATGGGCAAAAAGAAGCAAAGGTTGGCAAAAGGGGCAAAAAAGTAGCATTTAATGGCAGAAGGCAGCCTTATTTGGGAAAAAAGTGGCAAAAAATTGTTAAAAAAAGGGGAATTTCTGAGGTTTTCTGGGGAATACAATTTTGAATTAAGATATAAAGAGCCACAAATCATCATGAAAGAGTCACACACTCAGTATCACTGATCTAGACAAATAATCTGTAAAATGAGGAAGGATGTCACAGGAGTGTAATTCAAAAGAGTTAGAACCCATAAATTTTCTACTTTTTAATATGAAAATGCAAAAGAAGTTATGAGATGTTTGGATGTTAATGCTGATATTGCTGATCACATGATATAAACGATGATAATGACAATATCGATGATGAGGAGGATACTGATGATGGTTATGTGTTGCTTATAAAGGTCCGTGCCACGGTGAATGTGGAGACCAGGGCTGTGACGGTCCAGATGCTGTCCACTGTCTGAACTGTGTTCATTTCAGCTCAGGGAACTTGAAGAGCGGCAGGTAAGAGCTGACAGAACTAGACAAGATCAACTTTTATGATGCACTCTTCTACATTTTTAATGACAGCAGATAAAACGTATAATTTCAAATGGACCTCACAGACAGAAATGTCTGTGCTGTACTCGTCTACATTCTACTGTAAATAATCTCTTACTGGACCGTCCCGTGTCCGTCTAGAACCTGTGTGAGCCACTGTCCTCTGGGGCTCTACGGGGATGTGACGTCTCGTCGCTGCAGACGCTGCTATAAAGGCTGTGAGAGATGCATTGGCTCATCAGCAGGTGCCTGTCTCTCCTGTCGTAGAGGACTTTACCTTAACCCACTCAACTCCAGCTGCACTGATACCTGTGCCCCAGGATACTATGCTGATGAGAGTAAGTGAGCACGTTCAATGACATTTTTAAGTTCAGTCAGATTTATGCACAAGTACACATGTCTGTGGTTTCCACAGTACTAGTTGTGTATTATTATCCACGCATCAACCTTACAAACTCCTTTGTGCAGCTACTATTTTATCATACAGGAGCAAAATCAAACCCTTATGCACTGTTAAAATGAGGCAAAAAGAATCAGGAGCTCAGTCACACCAAGCATCCATGACAGTAGCACCCTCTAGTGACAGTGCTCTGTTTAAAGCTTTACACCACAGTGTGTGCTGTAAAAACTTTAAACCATAAAAGTTGGAACCATAGGAGCAGATTTAAAAGTAGATAACTGGGCCATTCAAGTGTTCACCAGCTTGTCTGAATTAGTGTGTAACAAATCTCAGGATATGTCCAGCCATGAAATTGATTTGGATGGACCCTTCATTGGTCAGGAAAAGGAGGATGTTTTTGTTGCTTTAGCTTTTAAAATGGGACTTTTTTTAGTGTGCAGCTGTGACATAATCAGTCTATAGATGCAACGTCTCAAACTGTTCATAGCTCCTTCAGTTGTGCATGACTGATTTATTTATTTAGCTTGTTTGTGTTGTTGGTGTTATTTGTTCATTCTTCTATCTCGGCCAGTTGTTCTTAAAGAAAAACAATAGCATCTTTAAGCTTTTCCTTGGATTAAATAAAAAATAAACAGCATGTCTGTGAATGAAAGTTCCTGCTGTCTAAGCAGATCAGAGACGGTGTCTGCGGTGCCATGAGCTCTGTGTGAGATGCCTGAGGTATGCAGACAGATGCACAGCCTGCAGAGAAGGATACAGGTATGTTGAGATGCTCCAGACTGTGCTTCAAACTTTTAAAACTTTTTATTTGAATGAATGTTTTTTTAGTTTAGCAGGGATGACTTGTGTTCCTGAATGCACCAGTGGGACCTTTTTCCATCTGGAGGAGATGACTTGCAGTCTCTGCCACCCCTCTTGTAAGACTTGTACAGGTCAGTGTTTTCCTGCATGTGCAGCTCCTTCAGAAAAATCCAAATTAAACTGCTTTTCTATGAGGCAAATTTATATGCCTGCTGTTACCCAGGGCTGTGTTTCAGCTGATGGTTGAGAAGATTCAGGTTCTCTGCAGTCTGTGACGTTCAGGCATTCATTTTCCATGACATGAAACTGAGATGTGTGTGTCTCTTAGGGCCGGGTAAGGAGGAGTGTATTCAGTGTGCAGAGGGCTTCCTGCAGCAGCAGTGGAAGTGTGTACAGACCTGCTCTCCTGGTTTCTACCCAGGAGAGGCAGCAGGAGTTCCTCACAGGATGTGCCACAGGTGGGAGAGTTCCACTTTTACAGACGCAATCCTGAATCAAATACTTTTATTTTAAAGTTTAGCAAGCTTAAAGTTTGAATGTACAGTGTGAAAATTCCACCACTTGGGGGCTTTAAGTCAAAACAGTGATAAGAGATAGGAGGCAGTGGGGCGGTTTCCTGTTACCCCCACTAGACAATTTCAATTTGAACAGAGGTGTGCTGCATAGCTCTGCCCACCTCTGCTGCTTTCTTCTTGTTTTAAATTGAGGACTCTGTTCAGTATAAATGTCATCAAGTGTATCTACTAAACCTCAGTTTTCATTTCATGGATAAGTTTCTTATTTTGAAGGAGAAAACCTGTTAAAAGTGGTCTTTCTGCTGCACAAGCCACTCTGAAGGCATTCTTGGCATTCTTTCACTCTCAGTGCAAAGCTGAAGATTGGGAAGAGGAGTTACACGTTATAGAGAGCGTTTTGGTGATAGAACAGCACAGCATAAATGTCAGCTTCCAGCAGCAGTTTCCAAAGCTCATGTGGCCTTTATGGATTTGATGTTTTCAGCTCACTTCTACTGCTTTACCTGTCCAGGTGTGAGGAGAACTGTGTGACCTGCAGTGGCCCTGGAGCCACCTGTACCAGATGCAAAGAAGGCTACAGCCTCTTTAGCAGGACTTGTGTTGTGAATGCATCCTGTAACAATGGTGAGTTAAAGTCATAACCCACAGGGGTGTAACGTTCTGAGATTTCCAGTGGTGCTACTTCAACAATTTGCTGAGGCAAACAATACAATTTTGATTTTGTTACAATGTAACTGAATTTCCCTGGGGATTAATAAAATATCTTTCTAGTTTTACAGTTTGGAGGTATCAGAAAGGCTAGAGGAGTGTGTGCCTTATTGTTACCTCCGCCAAGGAGGTTGTGTGATCGGGTGGGTTACTGATCTGGATCACCGTCTGGAACCAGGAATTTTTTAAAGGATTCTTTATTGTTGGGAGATAGGGCTAATGGCAGAGGTCTGCCCTGTTACCACTTTACACCCAGAGATGGTAGACATGAGTAACTTCAATCCCCGCAGCATTTTTTGGTGTGTTTCTATTCAAAGTTTTGGAATTTTTTTTTTTTTTTAAGGTTTTAGTTTGGGCATTTTTGTGCCTTTATTTGATAGAGGAGGATAGTGGATAGAGTCAGAAACAGGGACAAGAGCGGGGGAGAGACATGCGGTAAAGGGCCTCAGGCCGGATTCGAACCCGGGCCGTCCGCGTACATGGGGCGTGCCTTAGCCACTCGGCCACCTGTGCCCCCAAAGTTTTGGAGTTTATAGAGTTTGAAAGACGCATGCCCAGTCAAAGAGACGAGTCGGATTGTAACAGAGAGAAAGACAGTACATTGTAGCGAGAATACTCACAATGCTGGGAGGAATAGAGGAATATTCACCCTCTGCCATGACTTTCAGTCGTCCAGTGAGACCATGGGTTAGACTGTCAGTGCATCTGTTGGTACTGGCAGGCTATGCTTCTACCATGACAGTAAACCCGTAGGGAAGCCAGTGCTTTGCCTCACCGTGTCTCCACCCCACAGGGGAGGGAACAATCAGCAAATTAGATTTTGGGAGGGATCCGGATCACCTCCTGGATCCAGGAATGTTTTTTAAAGGATTCTTCACTATTGGGAAATAGGGCTGATGGCGGAGGTCTGCGATCTCTGATTGCTTTTCTAGTTACTACTGATTTGACCCAATGAAGGATGTTAGAGAGGAGTAATAGACCTACAATGTCAGTTATAGATGAGAGGGCCTCCCTGATCCTTTTTAAAAAAAATCATGATTCAGTTTGAAACATTTGGCTCAGTAAAGTTTTGGGCTTTGCCTCAGAACTTGTTAAGATTTAACCTCAGGAACAGTTTAGTGTGTAGAGGAGGGCTTAGTTTATTTAAAGGTAGCTCTGTCAGTATTAAGTCCATAAAAAAAGATGGAAAGGAAAATCCAGTACGTTTTAATCCAAACACATTACATCCATAAAGATCCACCAGCTGATTCAAATCTGCAAAAAGCCTTATAGAAACATTTGATTTAGTTTAGAGGAGCTGCAGAAGTATGGGACTTCATACAGGTGCAGCAGCATTTCATAATAAAAGCTCCCATTTCACAATAAAAGCCCCCAGGGCTAAGAGGAATTTTGGCTGGTTATCTAGTAAGCCCTCTAAGCACAGGGGGCCGTATGCTCTAGCTTAGACAGTGATGTTAAAGTAGAGCAGAAATGAAAAATAACCAAGAACATGTACTTATTGTGCTTTGTAAATTGTTTTTAAAAAACCTGGTCTGTTGCAAATGCCAGGGCTATTTTTTAAACATCCTAGATCATCACTGACTTAAAGTAAATTTAATTATGCTTTGACTTCACTGAGTGTATCTACAGCTCTGACAGCATGTGCCCAGCTCTGATCACTTTAAGCAGAACTTGAAGGTTTTGTTTTCAGTTTTTAATATCATTCTTTTTCAGAAAGGAAGCTTTAAGATCCAAACAGAGAAGCAGTGAGAAACTATCCTGTCTTTATCTTTGTAAGCTTTTCTGTCACTGATAATTTCTCTGTTTCTCTCTGTCAGCTGATGAGGTCTTCTGTGAGATGGTCAGGTCCAATCGGCTCTGTGGAAAGAAGCTTTACCGCCAGTTCTGCTGCCGATCCTGTCTGATGAATGGATGAGATTTGGTTCATTTATTCTTTCAAACTGATATTTTACTGCAGTATGTGAAATGTAGGCAAATATTCTGCACTAAACCTGCATTATACTGAACATGTCCAACACAACCATCATGAAGAATGTACTTTTTTTTTTTTTTACAAAAATATGACATTTGATTCTGCTATTTCCCTTACCTGTTTCAATCTTGTTTTTATAGGAGAAATGTTTTCAACCACAGCCCTATGTAAATGATAAATCAGGGATTTTTAAAGCTTTTTTTAATAATTATTTAAGCATCTTTCTGACTGACCAGACAGGTTGGAACTGATAGACAGGTCACAATAACTCAACCAGTCACTCAGTACAACTGAAGTATATAGAAGAGCATCTCTGAGCAGACGGCACATTAAACCTAGAAGCAGATAGGCTTCAGCTAAAGACGACACCAGCTGCCACACCTGCCAACAAAGAACAGCAGTCAGAGGCTAAAGTTCTAAGGAGGCTGAATTTAGCACAAAGTGAAAGTCTGCTAGACCACCAACAACCATAGCAGGTATACCTAATGAAGTGATCAGTGAGTGTAGATGTAGGTTTGAATGTCCAATGTCATATAAGATAAGGAAGTGTAATCATAAAATAAGGCCAGCTGAAAGAGCTCCAGTCATACCAAAGAATCAGTGTTGTTGACACCGCTGCTGAAGTTCAAGTAAAAACTCTGGCTGGCAGTCAGTCAAATATCCTATATGGTCTTAAGCTGTGTATGCTCTGTTTTGGGTCTGAAGTGTTTTGCAGAAAACATCTCTTAACAGATGACTGGTCTGTGTTTTTATTTGCTGTGGTGCTGTATTTTTCATGTTTCCATCCTAAATGTTCTCCTGGAGTCTCAGCTTAGACTAGAGCATCTGTGTGCTTTGTGTTTCCATGTAAATCTAGCACAAAAAGTTAGGAAACTAGTGTCTGGTAGATTGTTTCTTTGTTGTAACAGTCCTTTTTTGGCAATAACTCTTATACCATTAGAAAGCCTGTTTATTATTATTATTATTTTATCTTTTTTAAATTTGTGTTATGTGGAGGCTGTATTCAAAAAAACATGATAGAACAGCACTTTTCTGTTCCATTAAAGTGACATGTTTGTAAAGTGTCCAACATGAACTGTGAACATTTTAATATTTACCAAAATTATAGTAAACAGAAAAAAATATCACTTTCTTTAAAAAAAATGCATTTTTCATGATCCACTTGTTAAAAACTGAATAGACAAATTATGTGGTTAACAATGAATTCTGGTTTATATAGAAAATGGAAATGCTGAGGGATTTGGGGTGGCAATCAGTAGTTGCACCTCAATATGAAGAAATCATATACTCAAACAAATCTTTTGCAAAGACTTCTTTATACACCAAAACCTTTAAACTCATTGCACTGACAGTGGTACCCTTGGAAATTGAAGTTCCTCACTACCTGTCCAAAAATCTGCTTAAGGTTTTGGACATGAGCTCCATAGACCTCTGGTACTCCACAGTCAGCTCTCCAGTCCTCCACAGTTGGGCGAAGACAGATCCAGTCATCATCTGTGCTGCACTGTTGGATCTAAAACTAAATAACCATGCAGATGCACAATGCAGTACTGATGTGTGTACTGATGTTTTTGCACCGGAACTAAGGAGCAGACCAGAGTGAGAGCAACTCCTGTGTGACTGTGGTGTCCTTCCTACACCATAAACACTGAGAGACAGAGACACATCCTTCACAGTGCAGCAGAAAGACACAGCAGGGTTACATACAGGTGTACTCCTTCCCAAGGCAAGTTTCCCCTCAGAGACTATAAAGTAAATACAAAAAATTGTCATCATCCAGCCACTCAATTATCAGATGACTGTGAATGTAAATATCATTTAAGACACGGCAGTAATATTGGTTTACATTTGAAACCAATATTATCTTTAAAACTTAAAAAAAAAAAAAGTTTTAAAATTACAACATTTTAGTCCATGGTAAAATTCTAACTGCTCTGGTCTATTCCTGAAGCCCTGAGTAATTTGATTAGAGAATCTCTTAAATATTCTTCTGTAACACCTATACTCAACAGTCTTAATACTGAGGAATATGATTTTATAGACAGTAAATCTAAATTGTATATTTGTGTTTGTTGTAATTATGTAACTGTTTTGCTGCCTGTCTTGGCCAGGACACTCTTGGAAAAGAGATTTTTAATCTCAATGAGTCTCTTCCTGGTTAAATAAAGGTTAAATGAATAAATAAATGTAATAACAAAATTCTGAGATGTCTTATAACAAGGGAATCTTTTCCTCTTCCAATTAAAAGAAATGTTGCTTTTCAGGTGTTCTCAGAACTAGATTTGGTCAAACTAAGGACTAGGTATATCTTTTTTCGAGAGGGACCCAACTGCAGTCAAGATGGCCGACATGGGCATCGCTATACATCCAATCCATGACGGAAGTCCCAAGTGGAAGTTTCTTCTTCTTGTTGGACTCAGCTGCCAGTGTTTGTCAGTCTTTTTCATGCCTAAGCCTAAGCCTAACCCTAACCCCACTGCCTTACCCTGAACCCAACCACTCGGGTTTTAATGCCTAAGCCTAACCCTAACCCCACTGCCTTACCCTGAACCTAACCACTCGGGTTTTAATGCCTAAGCCTAACCTTAGACGTACGGACTTCCGGTTGAGACTTCCGGTATGGATTGGATGTGTGTCAGCCATCTTGTCTGCAGCAAGGTACTCTTGGGCTTTTTTTCCCATTGTTACCAAACATGAAAGAAGTTCACTTTAAGACTTTTAATGATATCTATTCATGTAATGAATTCTTAAGAAGACGGTTTAATGTGGAAGGTAATGAATGGATGTTTTGTCATGTAGATATTGAAACTCAGAACATCTGTTTTATGATTGTAATGCTGTCAAGATGTTTTGGGACAAAATTCATGAATGGTTAAGTACAAAATACAAAATACCTGGTTTTTATTTCCATATGGTTAAATTTGGAATCTTTAAAAATGATAAAATTGTTGAATTTCTATATAATAGTATTTTTTTTTATCATAGGTAAGTTCTATATCCACAAATGTAGATTATTTAAAGTTACTCCAAATTTTATTCCATTTAAAAATGACTTGAAAATATTTTCTCAGTCTTTGGAAAAGATCGAAAAAGAAAGTGCCTTAAGACTCTATGAAATTCTTGGTTTATATATCAACTGAACCCCTTGCAAATATATTCATTTATATTTATATTATTTTATTTGATTTTTGTTATGTCAGGTGATTGTACTGCTTGGAGAAATGTGTAAAATGTTCAATGTCAAATTTACCTGTTTGTTATTTGTAAATTGCTGAATAAAGGATTAAAAAAAAAAAAAAGCTTGAGCCTACCGCATCCCCGGAACTGTTAAACTTTGGCCCCAAAACTACCCGGACGGTAAAGACGTGCGGACATGTGCAGCGGTATTATATCCACTGAAAACAGTGAGAGTATGTCATTAAAAGGCTCTTAAACTGGATGTTTGTGTGAAATGCTGATTTCTAAATAATGTCCGAGGCTGCTGTAGAAGAAGTTTCTGTTTTATCGTCCATTTACTGCGGAGAGGGAGAGTTTGAGCTCCTTCAGCAGTCTGGTGAGTTACACCTTATATCATCTTAACATAACTGCTATTAAACAGGATTTAAATGGGAGCTAAACCGGTCTAAGTTAGCTTACCTCAGCGTTCATCTGAGTATCAGTTCACTAGAACTCCCTGCGTGTGAGACACTACAAATACAAGATTTAAAAAGCCCGTTTGACGGTGTCTTATCAACTTATCTGATTTTCTAGTAAGAAATAACCTTTAAATGGATGTGAGTGTGAGCTTTGTTCAGTGTTTATGCAGTTTTTCTTCTATTACATAGATTGTGAGTCCTGGTCGTTTATAGATGGATCTGGTGCTATGAAAAGGAGGGTGGCAATAAAACTGAGTCTAGAGCTGACCGTATATTCTCTTTCCTTCACTTTTTCTTCTTAGGCCTCTTTTTCATGGGCCTTGGCCTCTGAGTAGTTAAATTCAGTGCTTACCGTATATTTTTTCCCCTCAGCTCATGATGGGCTCATGGTCCAGATCAACAGCACCGTTGGAGGAGAAAGGCAGCTGGAAGTGAGTCTGCTGTTCCATCTTCATCCCCGCTACCCCTCCTGTCCTCCTGACATCTCCGTCTCATCCATTCATCTTTCCAGGACTCAGTGCCACAACATCAGACAGAAGCTTCTGGATCAAGCTGCGGCCCTCCCTCCAGAGCCGATGGTTCATCAGCTGGTAGAGTGGTTGCAGGTTTGTCTGATGAGACCTCGCAGTCTTTAAACACCCATCACCTGAAGTTTAAAATACAGGAATATAAAATGTAAAGGAGACCTGAACCCTGATAGCTGATGGTTTGGTTAAATGTTGTGCTTACATTAACAGTGTGTTGAGGTGACGGAGGAAAGCAGAGGAGGTGAGGAGGAGGTGAAAGAGACAGACGACCAGGAGACGTGGAACGCGGTGCTTTTGTTGGACCACATCCGCTCTCGAAACCGTTACATTGGACTGCTGGAGCGCTGGAGCCAGCAGCTGCAGCTGACTGGGAGAGTATTACTGGGACGCAGTATACTGGTTATTCTGCAGGGAGCTAGAGCCAACATCAAGGTATAAACAACCACGTCTATGATGCATCACACCATGCGTTCTTTTGTCTAATACTTCTTAGAGGGGACATATTTTACCCCTTTAAGACAAGTGTATATTGGTCTCAGAGGTCCCAAAACATGCCTGTGAAGTTTTTTGCTGAAAAAACACTCCAGTATTGGATTTCTCCATGTCAAAAACCCCCTCTGTTTCAGTCCTGCTCAGAACGAGCTGTGTCTCTGTCTGTGCCTTTAAATGTTACTGATCATTCTGACTCCGCCCCTGACAACAAATGGATGTGGCACTCCTGATGTTACAGACACTTTTATTTAAAGGACCTGACTGGGATTTGGACCAACAATCTCCCAGACCAGAGTCAGCAGGGTAACCCACTGAACTATCTAGTATCTCAGCTGGCAGCTGAGAGGAAGATCAGGAGAGGAGGGCAGAACTTTCTTTCAAGCCGGGAATGCTAACCAAACCTGGGGGTGGGGCTACCTCCCCATGTGACACATGAGGGGTAAATCGGAGAATGGCTTGTTTTAGCACTCATTTCTGGGGGGGGGGTTAGGACAGTCTGCATGAATTAAAATTTGATTCCAGGCCAAACCAAACTTTGGATATTTTCAGACTCAAAGAAGAAGCCTCATTATTATGTCTTACAGTGATGGTTCATCAGCTGGTAGAGTGGTTGAGTCTATGTCTTCTTATGAATACCTTGGGTTCTTGACTGATGATTCTCTGTCTTTCATGCTTCACACTGAGCAATGTGTAAAGAAACTGCAGCTGAGCTTTTACTACAGGAATTAGTCGTTTTTCTGTTGCTGCAAAGTAAAGTGTTGTTGTGGCCACTTTAAGCCTCAGGTTGATTACAGTGATGTTTTATATATGGCATATCCTCATTTATAAGGTAATATTAAGCCTGCTTCCCTCATTATTATATGATTTTATTTGTATGAAAAGTGCTGGAAGCTGCAGTGTTTGCTCTGTGACTCAGTCACAAGACTTATTTTTGCTATCTGTCCATAAAGTGTGTCTTGAAATGGGTAAAAGGAGCTTTGCTGCTCCTGCAGCCTGGAATCTAAGTGCAGGAACATTTCTGTCTGGGTAGCTGGACGCTTGAAAGGAAAGTCTTGTAAATGAGATTCTTCCTGGTTTAAATTTAAATAAAAAGTAACAAGACACGGATGAGAGCCCATAATCGTCCTTGTCTTTCGTAACAGATGAGGAGGCCTTCAGTGCTTTATAACTGGAGGGATATTCTGAGCTAATTAACTTTGATTGACAAACCATGTGTCCTGTCCCTGCAGGAGTTTTGTCGCCTTCTGAAGACTGTCAGGGTGGACGTGGATTCTTCAGGCAAAAAATGCAAAGAGAGGATGATGAAGGTCCTCATAGAGACACCTGCACCCTCCTCCTCTGGACAAGGGTATGGTGACTGTGATAGTGCTAAGAAATCAAAAGCAAAGTCAGGACCTCAACATTTATTCACACCCAGTGTGGGATCACACAGAATAATGTGCTTTCTCTCTTTCTCCCCATCAGTCTTCAGGGTTTCGTTGTAAGGAACTACCAGTCTTTACCAGAGCTGACTGCTGCCTTCAAGGAAATAAACCTGACTGAGCTCTACCAGCAAATACTGCCATCTATAAGTGACTGACAGGATACTGTGGGGACTGTACAAACGGGTTCATCTGCAGATATACAGAGACATGGGAGAATAGATTTCATACTGCTGTGGAGATTTCTGATGCTTGTTTTAATCCTTGATGGACTGATAGAATTTTAATAAAGCAGCAACCTCCACTGGGGAAAAGCTCCTTGAACATCCACATGAGACGGGCTGCAAAACCAAAGAATTCTCATTATTTTACAGCAGAAATAAACATGCTTAAGGCCGACTACAGATTTAGTTCTTTGCCTTTGTGGTGAGAATTTGCCTGAGATTTCATTTGGCCACTCTAGCCACTCTGAAACAGAAACACATAGGTGATGTACCCTTGGCTATAAGCTTGTTTTATAGTCTGTGCTATTAACAGACCAGACACTATGTCTGCTGCTGTATCTGAACTGTGTAGAGCTGCACCAGTTTGTTGAGTTGTTGTTATGGATGAAACGTCATAAAGAAGCATTTTTGCGTCTTATAAGAAAGGACTACTTTTAATTTAAAGTCAACTGGAACTACTGCTGGGCTGTCACAGGTGCATAAAAAAATTAGAATATCACTAAAAGCTAATTTAATTCCCCTAATTTAAGACAAAAAGTTAAATTTAACGTTCTTCTAAATTCATCACACACATTGTGAATTATTCATCTACTGTGTTTTAATCTTGATAGTTACTGTTTACAGCTCTGAAAAATCAAAACTGCACTATCTCAGTATATATTTTTTTAAAGTCCAGTTTGTTGTCCGTTATTTCAGTCCTATTAACAGCTCTAATCAGATGATTCTCTTAACACCTGCAAAGGTTTCCTGAGCCATCATTCTTTCTCTCCAGTTCAGTCCACACAACGCCAGTCATGGGAAAGACTCCTGATTTGTCCAGAGGACAATCACTGTCATCCTCTACAAGGAGGGTAAGCCACAGAAGGTCCAAGGTGAAAGGCCAGGCTGTTCTCAGAGGCTGCATCAGAGCAGATTCGTGGAAAGTTGACTGAAGGGAAAAGTGTGAAAAGAAAAGGAGCATAAGCAGCAGGGATGAGCTCAGCCTAAACATAGCAGATTCAGGCTTGAAAAGAAATGAAAGTCCCAGAGTCTGCAGGAAGCTCGGAGAGGCACAGAATCCTTCAGTACTTGAAGTCCAGTGTTTTCAGTTTCCACAGTCAGTGATGGTGATGATGCCATGTCATCTGCTGCTGTTGGTCCACTGGTCTTTATCAAGTCCAGAGTCAGTGCTGCCAGCTACCTACCAGGAGATTTTAGAGTCTTTTCATCCGCTGAGAAGCTTTATGAAGATGCTGATCTCCTGTTCACCTGCCCACAGTGAAGCCCAAACGACCAGAGAATGGTTTGCTTACTTTGGTATTACTGTGTTTTATTGTGACCATCTCATAGAGAATCTCTGGTTTATTGTCAAGAGGAAGATGAGAGACACCAGACTGAACAATCCAGACAAGATGGAGGCTGCTATCAGAAACCGGGGCTTCTTAACACCCCAGCAGGACCACAGACTCATCGACTCCATTACACATGCAGAAATGTTGCAGTAATTTCTGCAAAAAGGAGTCCCAACCAAGTGCCATGCAGATAAAGAGAAACACTTTTAAGGTTACAATTCTGTATTATAAATCCTATTATTTTTTATGTTTTGTCATATTTGTAAGCAAGCAGAATTTAACATTTGAATACACACTGATACAACAGTAAGAGGTATACTCACCTGAAAGTATGCATGTCAAAATAAGAGCCTTACTATAAAGATAAAAAGAGATAAATGAATTTAAAGTAATATGCCAAGAGAGGTTAAAGTTTAAAGTCTCTTGAGATACACATAGAGCAGCTGCCATATCTTATTATATGTCCTATACTAGAAGAGTTTAGGGATATAACCCACCATGACACTGAAACTCAGTGTAAGATAACTGTGAATGTGGCTCCATCTAGTGGTGGAATCAAAACTGGCTGTAAAACTCGGTGGAGACTCAACAGACTTTTCCCCCTCTCATACTTTATCTTCTTTCTTGACTTTCAAACATCCTTGCTTCCTTTTCTCTCAATCACAAATGTCTCTGTCTCTGCTGTCAAAAAGGAAGAGGAGTTGAAGCAACAACCATTCAGTGTTAACTCTGATTTAGTCTTTAGATTAAAGTGCTTTTACACTGCTCAGAAAAATTAAGGGAACACATGATCATCACAATGTAACTCCAAGTCAATCATACTTCTGGGATATCAACCTGTCCACTTAGAAAGAAGGTTGTGAATCAGTTTGAGACAGACAGTTGGAAAGGAGAGGCAATTAGAAAGACAACCCCTATAAAGGAATGGTATTGGCTACAGATCATTCCCTCTCCTCTTCCTCTCTGGCTGATTTTGGTACTTTTGCTTTTTTTTTTCCAGTGCCACCATCACTAGTGGTAGCATGAGGCGGTATCTAACCCACAGGAGTTGCTCAGGTAGGGCAGCTCATCCAGGATGGCACATCAATGCCACCATGGCAAGAAGGTTTGCTGTGTCCTTCTATACAGTGTCAAGAGTGTGGCAGAGATTACCAGGAGACTGGCCAGTACTCCTGGAGATGTGGAGGGGGCCGCAGGAAGGCAACAACCCAGCAGCAGGACTGCTATCTACTCCTTTGTGACAGAACTCCACAAAATGACGTCCAAAAGGTCACTAATGTGCACATTTCTGCTCAAACTGTCAGAAACAGACTCCATGAGGGTGGTTTGAGGGCCCAACGTCCACAAGTGGGGCCTGCACTCACAGCCCAGCACCGTGCAGCCCACTTGACATCTACCAGAGAACACCAGCATTGGCAGATTCGCCATTGGCGCCCTGTGCTTTTAACAGATGAGAGCAGGTTCACACTGAGCACATGTGACAAACAGAGAAATAAAGTATTAAAGGGGACAACAGAAATCTATAAGTTATTTTTAGAATTACAAGAAAAGTATTGACACTAAAATAGGGCTAAAGGTTTAAACTGAAGATGACAGTGTAAAAGTAGACATTAAACACCCCGTATAGCTGGAATGGTTCAGTCCTTGCTTTATAAGGAGGTGTTTAAGTCAGCAGTAAGAGGAGGCGCTTTTGAACAAATGAAAATATTGAACTATTTGGAGAGCCCCAAGGATTATAACTCTGTTTTGATCACAACAGTGTCTTTTGGTTGTTCTTCTGACACTGATCTAATGATTAAAATAAAATATTTTAAACTGAATTTAACAGGCCTTATTTTTAAAGATTCTTAAATAAAAATGTGTAACTTAAATCTGTGTAAAAACAGTACAACTAACCGTGAGGATTTCCAGCCCTGTTCTAAAAATAAAAATTTTTAATGTATATGTTCTGAGGCAGAGACAGGGTGTGGTTGTATTTAACAGTTTATGAGTGATGTAGTAAAATGAAGACTGACGTCAGTGTGGGTGATAGACGATATTAGCATTATAGAACAGAAAAACTATTAACAGGAGAGTTTACAGCTAAATTAAACAGTTATGTACTGCTCCAACCCACACGTATAACAGGAATCATTACAGCTAGAGCACACTTCTAAACATTGTCTTAACACTGAGGACAGAGCTGTAAATCCTGTCTCCTGATTGGCTGATTACTTCTAAACATTATTTACATTTATTTTGAAAACTCCATGGCCTTTAATTGTTAGTTTTACATTTTTATTGTTCACCAAGAATCTTTATTCAAAAGCATCTACTTTTATTTCCAAAGTCTTTGACATGATCCTGCCTTTATTTGGGAGAGAGGTTGGTTAAATTGTAAATTTATAACAGGAAGCCTGTGCCAAATCAGAATATTGATCTGCAAACTATTTCAACATTAAATGTATAAGGGCCTTAACTGGGATGGGCATTTAGTTTAAGTTTTAATAATAATAATAAATTTAATAATAATAAGTTATTAAAGCTGCATATGTGTTTGAATCACTCATATTAATATATTACTGTGAATCACCAACTGTGAATCTTCATGAACCAGTGAGGTCAAAAACCACTTATCCTCCTATGAAGAGGAAACAAAACAAAATAGGACAGGTGAACGAGTGGGAGACACAATACTCTACTGTAGGAACAAGTAGGACAGCAAAGACAAGACAGAGATGAGCAGGGACTAACCACATACAGTTTCATAATATTTTATAATACTGCCTTCTTTCTGACAGGACCATTAGTTAAAAGGAGAAAGACTCAAATGATTTTGATTTCATCATTATTCAACTTATCATGTTTTGTTCCATAGAATAATCTTTCAGCTAAATGTTGATGAAAACTGGAAAACTTGAAGGTGTTGAAAAATTGCAATGAAATTATAATAATAGTACTATTTTTTTTCTTTAATTAAATTGCAATATTGTACATTATTATCACTCCTGTGGATGTCTGACTTCATTCAGGCAATAACTGGGGCGATGTAGCCAATTGTTAGTGACACAGTCCAAAGGAGAAGCGTGGAGCTTTTGCTCTTATGTTGGTCACTAAATGTCGGTGAAATTAATAAAATGTGGACTACCTCAGGCCTACTGGTTCTCCTCCCTCTGTGGATAGCATGCCTGGTCCTGGTCTACTGGTGGAATCCCCTGGTGTGTGGCTGCAACAATCACTGGTCTGAGGCAGTGGTTCTCAACCTTTTTAGCCCGGGACCCCCAAAATAAAGGTGCCAGAGACCGGTGACCCCCACTGTACCTGAAGGTGGTTGAACACAGCTATGAACATTCTAGAATAGCTATGTGGAGACAAGGCCGCCATAAGGGGGGATAAAGGGGAAGGTTTCTGGGATCCAGCCAAACTGGGGGCTCATGGAGGTCAGCAAAATCATGGTCCATTGGGAAATTAAGCTCAAAATGAAATAACTTTTGTTAAAAACATATTTAAAATGGGTAAAAAATTGCTTAAATTGGTGAATAATGGCAAAAAAAATGGTGGAAAATGTGTTGAAACTGGATTTTTATAGAACATAAATGGGTTAAAAATGGCAAAAATTAGATAGAAGTGGCCCAAAAATAACCACAAATAGATTAAACTGGCAAGAATTAGTACAGAAAGTGGTAAAAATTGAATAAGAAGTGGCTGAAATGGCTTTAAAGTGCAAAAAATGAGGGAAATTAGGTGGACTGCGATGAAAAATCAATATTAACTGGCAAAAATGGGATGACTGAGGTTAAAATGGGCAAAAAGGGGTGTAAAAAGTGGTTAACAGTGGCAATAATGAGGCAACAATAGGCAGAAATTGGCAAGAATTGGTTTAGCAGAGACAAAAACAGGCAGAAAAATGGTGGAAAGGGTATAAAATTGACACAATTGGGTTTTAGGTGGCAGAAATGTGCTAAAATTGGCAAGTTTGTTGTTAAAAAGTGATGAAAATGGGTTAACATTTGGTAACATTGGTGTAAAGTGGCAACAGTGTAATTTAAAAAAATATTCTTAGTTTTTTTTTAAGGCATCTGGAGACCCCCTCTCAGTGTCTCACGACCCCCAATGGGGCCCTGACCCCAAGGTTGAATACCATTGGTCTAAGGGAACAGACCACACTTTCCTATGAAACTGCTTTTTAGTTACTTGTCCAGTTGTCTTTTGAGCCCCTGATAGTGGAAGTGCTTTGAATACAACCCAAATTCCAAAAAAGTTGGGGCACAGTGTAAAATGTTTAAAACAAGTCAATGAGCATTCAAAATAGAACATAAACAACAGACCAGATGTCAAAACTGAGACATTTTTACCCTGTCATGAAAAACATTAGGTTATTTTGAATTTGATGGCAGCACCACATCTCAAAAAAGTAAGGACAGGGCCATGCTTTTGATGAAATCATGGAGGGAAGATGGTGGGATAGTCAGAGCCTTCATAATTTTAGATTGAGGAATATTTTTCTAATTTTTTAAAAGATTTTAGATGAAGTTTTGTTGCAGATTGGTGAACCCATGTTTACTTCTCAGTCTCTCTTAAATGCACCAGTTATGTTACTGACCTATCGCTAATTACCTCTATTAGCTGCATTAGTACCACTTCCTTTTCCTGCCTTTTGTTGGCCCGTCCCTACTTTTTGGAGATGTGTTGTTGTTTATGTTCTACTGTGAATAAAACACAGGTTTATGAGATTTGAAATTCATTGCATTGTGTTATTTACATCTTATACAGCTCCCCAACTTTTTTGGAACTGGGGTTGTGCATCACTGTGGTGCAATGGTTTAACCAAAGTGTGCTGTAAGGGGCAATAAGCATGCGATTAAAGCATTAATGCACTAATTATGTACCTTAATCAGTAGCAATTATGCATTAATGCACACAGTAATAGTTTTAACATGTGAGCTGTACACACCACAAATGTATAAATAAAATATAAACATATAATATATATTCAAAGTAAAGATGCTGTTTTCTGCTCGTTTTCAACATCCCTTCAGTGACAAACAGACCGAGGAACAGCCACACCTACCAGGAAGTGTAGAGTGCAGTAACATGAGACTCCACTACCGTTCATCTTTCACCAAACCCTGACAGTATCATATAATTATACTGCAGTTAGATCATATTTGACCTTAGAAACCTCCCTGTCCTTCAGGAGTTTGTTGGGATGAGTTTTAAGCAGAGAAAGTCTTGATGGGAGGGATCTGCTCTCCCTGACTGTCAGTGGATGCAGCAGCAGCAGGACTGTCCTCAGCCCGGGTTACTTTCAGCTAACGGGTCCGAACATCCTGCAGAGAAAAGCAGCTGTTTGCTGCAAACATGCACTAAACTTTCCTCTAAACTCCCTCTAACTTTCTGACTTTGTCCCGGGATGCCTCGGTCTGATGATGCACGCGCACACGCCGCAGCCTCGCGTTGCTCCTCCTCGATAGACTCTTCGATTCAAGAAGTGTAAAAAGGCTTCAACCGGAAACCAAACTTTTGTCTTCGAACTTTTTGCTGTGAGGCAAAAGAGGAAAGGAGAGGAGCCTGTAGTGTCACAAACAGCACGGTTCCTTTTTTCTGCTTTTACGTTTGCAGTTGGAAATGTGTCAGCTGCCGACCAACGAGGGAGAAGTCAACGGTTCCAGGCGAGGATAATAAATACGGGCGACGTCGAGTGATTTTAGGCTGCTCAGCTCTCATATAACGGATTCTGGTCCTTTATCATGGAAGATGTGAGTACAGACCCAGCTCTGCCTCTGTGTGTGCTGCTTCGCTGTTGTAGCTGTTTTCATAGTCTGTGCATGAAGAAGGCTCATTTTTGGTACGTTTTACTGAGAGAGTACACTTGAACAAGTATTCCGTTTGTAAATCTCGGCAGTAAATCCTCCGATAGGGTGCGACCAAATAACAAGAGCAAAGCTAGGGCCCAAAGAAAAGCGGGCTGTCCTGACACAAACTGATATTTAGTGTTGGGTATTTAGTTTAAAGTTAGTTTGGGGTTTTAGAGAAAGGTCAGACTGTGTGCTGCACTCATCCAAAGTTAACATTATTTGGCACAAAGCACCTGCCCACCTGTCAATCTGTGGCATCAACTTGTTGCTCAGAATCCCAAGAGAGAGACAGCAGAGAGCAGCATCTGAAAACATCCATTTATCTTCATGCTGAATCTGAAGGCAAACAAAGCTCAGTTAGAAAGATGTTTTGGTCTTTTTTAGGTTTAAAGGGCCTTTGGGTAAATTCGGCGTCATGCCAGTTTCTATTTATCACCACAGGACGTGAATTTTAACATTTATTTAGAGATGCACGGTGGTGGATTGTGGCCAGTACTATGAGGGGAAAAGAGGGAAACGTTAAAGGGCTCTGCTGCCGTTTAGGGCCCCATGAAGGTCTGCATAGATATTAGTGGCAGGATGCAGCAGTCCACTTTTATTTAGTTCCTATCCGACTCTGATTCACGGTTCCCGGTAACGATATGGACTCTGATATTTTTAAAATCATAATTAAGATTCTTATTGATTTTGTAGGTATTATGTGTAAGGTTACACAAAACTCTAGTTAACCTGAAACAGGATTTCTAAGTCAAAGAAGGAATTTATTTTAAAATGCATTAAACTTAATAGTATTTCGGACAAATTATATTAAACTTTGTGCATCTTTACATAGAAAGAGGAGCAGCAACAAATGTAATATTTTGAAATTATATATTTTAAACCGTAGTGAACAGTAGAAATAGCAGCAACAACTGCTAACAACCAAGAGCTACACAGCGAATGGAATATTAAAAAGCCAACACTGTTTAAAAAATTAATATGTAGAATAAATATACAAACTTCTTCAAGATAAACTCTTAAAAAACAAAACAAAACAAAAAAACCCCAATCAAACAAACAAAAAAAACAATGGCAATCAAGGGGCTATAGAAGCAAGAGGCAACTATATATATATATATATATATATATATATATATATATATATATACACACACACTTTATTAAAAAGGATTGATTATTTATCAATCAATATTTATTTGGATAGCTCTTGTCATACAGTGCAATGTAGCACAAATACGCTTTACACACAACAGAAACCACCTTCCCTCTCCTCACCCTAACCTGTCACCTGCTGATAGTTGTGCTCATAAGTTTACATACCCTGGCAGAACTTGTACAATGTTTACTATAATTTAAAGAAACTATGAATGATCAGGCAAAATAAATGTATTTTATTTTAATTAATATTCAAACTAAACTAGGAGGCATCTAAAAAAACGCAATCATTGACGATAGAGAAAATACTGTTCAAAAGTTTACATACCCTTAGTCCTTAATACTGTGTATTGCCCCCTTTAGCATCAACAGCTTGACAGCTTGTAGTCTTTTGTGATAGTTGTGGATGACACCCTTTATTTTCTCAGATGGTGAAGATGCCCATTCGTCTTGGCAAAAAGCCTCCAGATGCTATAAGTTCTTGGTCTGTCTTGCTTGAACTGCACACTTAAGATCTCCCCAAAGTGGCTCATTGATATTGAGGTTAGGAGGCTGTGATGGCCACTCCAGAACCTTCACTTTTTTCTGCTGTAGCTGAAGGCAGCTTGATTTGGCCTTTTGTTTTGGATCATTGTCATGTTGGAAAGTCCAAGTGTGTCCCATGCCCAGCTTCTAGGCTGATGAGTGCAGTTGTCCTCCATTATTTTTGGATAATATGTTACATTCATGTTGCCATCGTTTTTTTCCCAACTCCTTGTGCTGCTGTAGCTCACACACCCCAAAAACATTGGAGATCCACCTCCATGCTCCACAATAAGGATGGTGTACTTTCATCATAGGCATTATTGATGCCCTCCAAACACAATATTTATGGATGTGACCATAAAGTTCAATATTAGAGCAAATACAATTCAAGACAATTGTCTTAAATGTCCATTTAAGCAATTTTCTTGAAATATTGGGAGGATTTGCTATGAAATCTTCATGAATTGTCATGGCAATTTTAGGGATAGGGTAAGTGTACCCATTAAGCCCAGGCACCATTTAAGCCCACTTGCAACTTTAAAGTCAATTTAAAAAAAGAGGGGCCTTTCTAATTTTATAAATTATTTTGTCCAATCACACGATTTGTTTTTTTGTGTATAAACAAGTAGTTTTTTGTCATTTCTTACTATTTAGTTTTATGTGAAAAGATGAGTCATGCTAGCTAGCGTAGCGAGCGAATCACTAGTCAGTACATGTAGTCCTACTGATAGATACACTGCTTAAGGATTAAAAATGATAAGTACACAAACTAATGTTTTCTGATTCATTTTACATAAATCTTCCAATTAAGACACAAAAAATGGTTTGGGTGAATGAAATATTTTTTAAAAAATGTCTTTTTTCCAAGGTGGGCTTAAATGGTACAGTGACCCAGAAAACAGCCAGTGTAAGCTAACTTTGAACAACTTTGAGAAAGTTTGGCTGAAGAGGGATGACAAGTTTTACAGCATATTTAGACTACAGGCATTTCTTTATACATTTTTTTTCATTTGGTGAGAAAATATGATCTTTATTTCGCTGGAAGTCACTGTAGAACCATTTAAGCCCATCTTATATGTTTCAATAGGAAATAATGACATTTTTGATAGCTTTTCACTGTAATCATGTTGGATGTTGTTATACTAACTTCATTAACACGAGTACATCACAGATCACACACTGCCCAGAAGAATTGTTATGTCAGTTAATTTTGCATCATAATTTGTTTACAGTGAGAAAAATGCCAACAAAATGGAAGAATTACAGCAACTGTCCTAAAATCATCATTGTTATAAGCCAAACATTAAATCAAAGTTCAATAAGATATTGTTGATGCACTATAATGTCATTTAATACTTTTAAAAACAAATACATTTTTTTAATTTTGTCAATACTGAATCAAATTTTGTAAATATTTAATAAAATGTTCAATGAAATGTTAAATACTGAAGCCATTAAAAATGAGTTTTAGGCCTACTTAGTCATGTTTGTGGTGGTCCATTTTTACAAGCCAAACATGAAATCCAAGTTCAAAAAATCAATTTTGTTGAACATGTATAACATGTTACTGAATGAATATGCATTTACTACCTGAAAAACATAATGATTTTTTATATCTCTGTCAGTACATGTGGTTGTGGGCTTATTTTGAACACATATGGGTTTAAATGGTACTTAGGTACCAATTAAGCCTATGCCAGACTTTTGACTTTATTCATAAAATTTCTTGAATTTTTTCTTAAAAATATGCATAAGTAAATAAATGTACTTTCAAATGAGAGATTAATTCTTCATTTTAACAAATAATCATGTTTATAAACCATCTTTGTATCTATGAAAAATACGTGAACTTAGATTTTGGCGGGCTTAATGGGTACACTTACCTTATTTCTTTGAATGTTTTGGGGAATTTCCTTGGATTTTTCTAGTATTTTAGAGGAAATTTTGGAGATATTTCTGTATATTTTGGAGAGTTTCGTTGGAAGTTTTGGGGGAAATTTGCATTGAAATTTATTGGCATTTTCATGGTAATTTGGGAAATTTGTTTGGATGTTTGGGGGAATTTGTTTGAGAGTTTAAGGAAATTACATGGAAATTTCAGGGAGTTTTTTTTTATGTTTACAGGAAATTGCCTTTAAAATTTAAGGTCATTGCAAGAAACTTGTAAGTATTTGGGAATTTAATTGAGAATATTTTGGGATGGATGTCTTTTGACATTTTTTAGAATTTCACAGAAACCTTAGGGAATTTGATTGGAATGATTGGGGAAATTTGCTCTAAAATTACGTTTTTTTTTCTTGAAATTTGGGAAATTTATTGGGCAATATTTGGGAATTTGGGTGGGAACTTTGGGTGTGGTGGTGTTCCTTGAAATTTTTAATAAATCACAGAAATTCCAGGAATTTGTGTGGATGTTTAAAGGAATTTTCATGGATTTTTGGGGAATTTATCTTTTAATTTATTAGTATTTGTAAAAAAACAAAAAAAACAAAAACAAAAAAGCATTTTCAGGGATTTAAATGGAATTTTAGTGACAGTTTTCTTGGAACGTTTTGGCTTTCTGATCAAGTTTGACTGCTTAGGTCTCAGGAGATTGAAGAACACAGAGTTAGTCCTGTACTAGAATTAGTATTAATTAATGAAGAGCTGTATTTTATGACTTTGGATTACATGTTAATTTTATATTTAATATCTTAGTAACAGTAAGAGTCAGGAGTTTTATTTTTATTTTCCCAAACTGTCACAGCGTTGGGGTCAAGGTTCACATGACAAACACATCTGATTGGAGAAGAAAGGTAAACTCAAGGCAGTATTTATAGGCCAATATAGGTGGCAGTAAGGCTTCTAACTTTTTGCTAATGGCTATTAAACAACACACAAAGAAGTGAAGACACAACATGAAGAAAGTTAGCTCCATTAGCTAGAAAAGCAGAACCACCAGACCTACTGGCTTCTCATCCTTCTCCTCAACCCCTGTGCTCTGTTTTTAAAAACCTCCAGATGTGAAAGCAGAGCGGGTTGAAGTCACTGGTGATGCTAATACATTTTAAAGGCTATGTTCAGAAGCAGAGGTAGACGACACCACTGATGAGCATATTGAAGTGCTCTGCTCAGGATCCATCACGATATCACATCCTGTTTCTACACACTGTAAGCTAGTCCGGAGGGTTTCACTGATGTACGCAAGTCATTATTTCATATGAGAAATCACTGCACCAGCTATTTACCAACTCTGTGTCACTGGGACGGAAATAGAACCAGCTGCCAGCTGTTTGACTGTCGGTACAGAGTAATACATGAGGGAAACCTGGAAGTATAAATCTGGGACTTTATGACGTGGCCCAAAAACCGAACCGAACTGGACTGAACCGTGACCTCTGTGAACCACTGCACTCCTAGTAAGAGTAAAACCAAGCTTCATGTGCACGTTTGAGAGCTGACAACCATCAGTCAAAAGCTGCGGACAGACAGGGGGCAGCAGGGAGCACATTATAAAAATGGATCTGCTTATTCTTTAAATTTCCTAATTAATCAACAGGTTTGAAGGCTGGTTCCCTGAGACAACATTCAGGGAATATCCTGAAATAACACAACACATTTTCTCAGGAGCAAAAAATAAACCAGCTGTGTTCAGGCCTAAAACTTTAGTCACACATTAAAGTGTATGGAACGAGGATGAAGAACGGGGAAAGCTTCAGCTGAGGGAAGTTTGTTGGTTCTGCTTTAAACTCCTCAAACATTCAGTTAATAAGTATGGCCAATATTTACAGTTGATATGTTGGTAGATAACCAACATTTAAACTGTTATTCATTAAAACATTGTGCATTCTTTCTTTTAGATATATTTTTGGGCTTTTTCATGCCTTAAATACTAAAGGAGGACAGTGAATAGAATCAGATATAGAGCGTGTGGGAGAAAAATGTGAGAAATAGTGCCACAGGCCGGACCTGAACCCGGGCTGCCCATGTGCATGGGGCGCACCTTAAACCACTGGACCATCTGCTACCTGCTGTTGTGCATCCTTGGTAAAAATTGATCCAACAAGTAATCGCAACAGACTGACGGGGCTGGACAGACTGATGTTCTCGTTTCAGCACAAGAGGATCCTGACATGAAACCATCATTTTACACGATTTGACAGGTAAAGTGTAGCTTATAGATCTGTGGTGTTTGGCTGTGTGTAAACGGTAGCAGCTTTAGAAAGGCTCCTGTTTTAACCAAGTAAACAAAAAGATAAACAGTGATCTCAGGACAAACTTTTCATGTTTTTAAACTGGTGTTAAACCGAAACATCACCTACAGACATGAAACAAGCAGTGACCTGCAGCAATAGTGTCTTTTTGAGGAAGTACACTAGAATAGGGAAGTAAAGCAGAAACATATCCATGTAGGGTCTAACACTTACAGTATGAAAGTTAAACGCCCTAGCCTTTGTCTTTACACTGAACAAAAAAAAAAAAAAAGGTTTTAAGGTCTCTGTGTGCTCAGCTTTTCTTTTTAAAACCAGTCATCTTTATCACAGTTTAGACCATGGAGGCTTCTCACCAGGGGAGGAGCAGCTTTGGTTACCAAGGGGAGCAAATTAGCTGGATTTACTGCTGAGGGCCACATTTATCAAAATTGTTTTTAAAGGATACCCTAGACCAGTGGTTCTCAACCTTTTCAGCCTGCGACCCCCAAAATAAAGGTGCCAGAGACAGGGGAGCCCCACTGTGCCTGAAGATGGTTGAACAGCCAGGAACATTCAAGAATAATCATGTGCAGACAAGGCTGTCCATAAGGAGGGATGATGGGGAGGTTTCTGGGACCCAGCCAAACTGGAAGCCCATGGAGGTCAGCAAAACCATGGTCCATTGTGAAGTTGAGCTGTGAAAACCATATTTTATATTTGGACTGAAAAATAACCACTCTTATCAAAGAAACAAATATCTTTATTTATTCATTTAGCCTTCTTTAGATGAAAAAGACTTTTGTTAAAAACATCATCTAAATGGATTTAAAATGGCTAAAATTGGTTAATAATGGCAACAATGGTGAAAAGGTGGTAAAATTATTTTTTTCGATAACGTACAGTGCTTAACAAATTTATTACACCACCCTAACCCTAACCAAAGTAAGGTTTATGCCACAGCTGCCCTAAATTAACAACACTGGTAATTACCAAAATCATTGTTTATGTTTCTGCAATGGTTAATACACCAATATGTAGAAGCTCTTTAACCCAAATGATATTTTTAATGCTAAAATATAATTATTATTGTTATCCTGATTTACAAAAAAACTGAAAAAATAGTAAAGCAAATTAATATTTCTTGATGAATATGCCAAATTATAGTTATTTACTTGCATTCCTGAACAGAAAAATGAGTTTTAGTGGTTGAATGTTATGCTTGATTCATTTCTGACTTATCAGGGAAGCCCAGTGAGCCGGCTCAAATTGGGGCGAATTCAGTTTGAAATTCCTCATTCCTGTTCAAAATGGTAAAACGTGGAGAGCTCACTGCAAATGAAAGAGTCTGCATTAAAGCACTTCATGAGGCTGGATGGTCTTTGAGACAAATGTGACAGGTGGTCTAATAAATTTGTTAAGCACTGTAAATGAGTTAAAAGTGGCAGAAATTAGAAAAACAGTGGCAAAATAATAACCAAAAATGGATTAAAGTGGCAAAAATGGGCACAAAAAGTGGTAAAAGGGATTAAAAAGCACCTGAAATGGCTTTAAAGTACATAAAAATAGTGGAAATGGGTTGAAAAATTGATATAAACTGTCAAAAATGGGTTAACTGTGTTCCAAACAGGCAAAGGGGGTGTTAAGGGGGGTTGATAGAGGCAATAATGGGTCAACAGAGGCAACGATAGGCAGAATGTGGCAAAAATTGGATTAGAAGTGGCAAAAACAGGCAGAAAAATGTGATGGAAAAGTTTTAAAATAGACAAAAATGGGTTTTCAGTGGCAAAAATGTGCTAATGTTGGCAAAATTGGTGTTAAAAGTGATGAAAATGGGTTAACATTTGGTAAAATTGGTGTGAAGTGGCAACAATGTTATCTAAAAAATATTCTTAGTTTTCTAAGGCATCTGGTGACCCCCCTCACAGTGCCTCGCAACCTCAAAGGGGGTCTCGACCCCAAGGTTAAGAACCACTGCTCTAGACCAGTGGTTCCCAACCTTTTTTTCAGTGAGCTTCACATATCTAAGAAGAGCTGCATTCCCCAGCACCTACATGAGAAACAGTGCTACAGATTACTTTCAAAAATACATTTGGATTGTTTTCATCGTTTAAAGCCAAACTAAATAGGCCAAACTCGAGGTTTTACTGAAGGACCTTTGTATGAACCAACCACGTGTTTTATCATGATCTTAGATAGTTTGAGTAAACCTCAGAGCAGACAGACCCTCGCACCCCCCTGAAAATCTCTGCCGCCCCTTTAAGGGGGTCCTGGAGCCCAGGTTGAGAACCAAGGCTCTAGACAAAACAATGATACCTGTAATCTAACAAAAAGAGCAAATGGCAGCTTAATTTGGTACACAAACACTTTAATGTGTATAACTCTGTTGAAAATAGTAGTGCTGAATTTAATGAGTTTGTTAACTATAGAATTAAATATAGAATCAGAGCGATTTAAGTTACTGTTTTAATGCCATGACCAGAGCTTTTACCAGATATTAAAATACGTTTACTCAAAGTACCCAACCAGGCACTAGAGTTGTAACTAAGCATTAGCTATAAACTCTAAAGCTGTTCTATATGCTCTAGAATAAAATCATGTCTGACTGGCATGCCCCTGTTGAATGAATATAAATGCAGTGTAAGTCTTAAACATATATAATAATGCTTCATTAAAGAGATTTACAGAAACAATTACAGCCAATTACAAACCATGTTCCAATGGTCAAACATGACTGTAGACCTATGTTCCATGTCCTCTTGTATTTAGTCTGCATGGTGTCTGAGGGGTAATTGGCTTAAATCATTCATGTCTGAATCTAAATTGTTTGCTTCATGCTAAATTTAAAACTTGAACCACAGGCCACATTGAGTGAGCATGAGGGTAAAATTTGGTCCCCAGGCCGCTGATTGCCCACCCCTGCTTTAATCCATGAAACTTTAACAACCGTATCTAAAGTAAACCAAACTCGGTGTTCTTCTCATCCTCTGAAGAATCCCAATAAAACAGCGAGATGGTTGGCAGTGGGAGCCCATCATAACTGTGAGGTGTTAATTCAGATCACATGTTGAACATAGAGCTTAGAAAGAGTGTTTAAGTCTCAGTTTGAGCTCAGAGACGTTTTTTTCCAGAGAAGTTTGTCTTTTTATAGCCAGACTTTCTCTTCTGGAATGACACAACTCTGATGTCACTGTCGTAGGTGGTAGGATGGATTTCCAAAGGCTGCATTTGCTTTTACTTTTATATTCTCTCTGTTACTGATGGGTTTTGTTCAAATTGTGTGGGTAAAAGCTATCTAATAGTTCATTTCCAACAGTGCCATTGTCCCAAGTAAACTCAAACACCATCTCCAACCAAACTCCCTTCACTTAAAAACACTATTAACACTATTTCGCCTGCGGGAACCTACTGAGAAACAGGCAAATTAAATCAGAGAACCACAAAGGTGTCTGAGAGAGCTCTCAGAGCCAGCTATAGCAGCTGAACTCGAATCATTTTGGGACATTTTTGGCTTTTGGTTTGCCTTAGGATTTTTCTTGAATCTAAAAATGTGCCGTGCCACACAAAAAGGTTGAAAAACCCTGGACTTAAGAGTGTCAAAGAAGAGTTCTGTCTTTTGGCTGAAACTAGGAGGGCTAATGTTGGACCGGTGCTGTTCTTAATGACTTTAAGCTAGCGATCACTCTGTGACAGCAGGAGCTGTAGTCTGTCTGTTAACAGCTTTTTCACACATTTATGACACCTCCAATCACAAGATGGGACTGGTTGTCAATTTAACAGAGGGAGCCTGAACACACCCTCATGTACGTCTATAATTCAGTTTATTCCATGTTGTTACAACGCCAGTATTTTTTCATATATGGCCTATATCAGGGGTTTTCAAAGTGCAGGCTAGTGAGCCTCCCTAGGAGAAGATAATTTATTCCGCGGACCCCCACCCCCATAATTAACTTATTGCCAATACCACCTAATTTTTATGCTCTGTACTCTAATTTAGTGGAACCATGAGTTTGCATAAGAGCAGATCATCACCTTCAGCCCTGCCTGGTACTCACTTTTCATCATTGTTGGTGCCAAACACCTGCAGAGGCTGTTTTAGTGTTTAACGGTGCTAAATGTCTCAGTTACCTTCAGTGACCAAAATTCAATTTTACTTCCTACACTGTAAGCCTGGATTAGTTGAATTTACTCAGAAAATTTGAGGAAACCGGTTGCCCTACAAAATTTAAGTAATGTACAGTGCTTAACAAATTTATTAGATCACCTGTCATATTTGTCTCAGAGACCATCCAGCATCATGAAGTGCTTTGATGCGGACGCTTTCATTTTCAGTCAGCTCTCCACATTTTACCATTTTGAACAGGAATGAGGGATTTCAAACTGAATTCACCCAAATTTGAGCCGGCTCACTGGGCTTCCCTGAGAAGTCAGAAATGAATCAAGCATAACATTCAACCACTAAAACTAAATTTTCTTTTCAGGAATGCAAGTAAATAACTATAATTTGACATATTCATCAAGAAATATTAATGTGCTTTACTATTTTTTCAGTTTTTTGTAAATCAGTAAATTTGAAAATTCATGGATAACAATAATAATTATATTTTAGCATTAAAAATATCATTTGGGTTAAAGAGCTTCTGCATATTGGTGTATTAACCATTGTAGAAACATAAACAATGATTTTGGTAATTACCAATGCTGTTAATTTAGGGCAGCTGTGGCATAAACCTTACTTTGGGTGGTGGTGTAATAAATTTGTTGAGCATTGTATAATGAAAACTTGAGTGAATTTAACTTAAGTTTTTAAGTACAACAAACTAAATGCCACGTTGATTTAACTCAAAATCTTTTGCAAAGTCAGTTGCTTTGCATAATTATTACACTTATTAGTTTAAGCCCATTGCATGAAATCACAAGTTGATTCAACTTAAAATCTCAGATAATACTCTGTAAAAGTTTTACTATCTCCCAATAGTAAAGAATCCTTTAAAAAAAATCCTGGATCCAGACAGGGATCCGGATCACTTCCAAAATCTAATCAGTTCTTCATTATGCCATTTCTGACATTCCCTGAAAATTTCATTTCCATCCATAACTTTTTGAGTTATGTTGCTAAAACACAGATTAACAAACAAACCCACCCGATCACATGACCTCCTTGGTGGAGGTAATAATGGCTGTTAGTGACCCACTGAACCAGTAGTTGATATTCATGTCAGTGTGCCATCCAACATTCATAGACATTAATAATGTTAACATCGCCTCCTATGTAACTGAGACAGCAACTTCACTCATGGTGCATTTTATTTATTTATTTTATTTAACCTTTATTTAACCAGGAGAAAACCTCTCTGAGATTAAAAATCTCTTTTTCAAAAGTGTTCTGGCCAAGACAGCAGCAGCAAACAGAGTGCATAAAGGGTTAGTGCCCAAGGGTATTCTGGGAAAACTGCAGATTTGTCATATGATTTTGCGTTTTGCAGTGCCAGATGCTTAGAACCAAGTGAAGGAGAAACCGGCCTTCTTAGCTTCTGTCTTAGATGCTTGAACAAGGAAACTGCATAATTTCGTTTTAAACAAGCCAAGACAAGTTTGAATTCAACCAGCTAATCAGAATTCAACACCTTGAAGCATTTGATATTTTAAGGAAACTCAAAGTTTAAGTAAAAAACCCAGAAATCTTAAGTTTATTCAACTCAAAACACCAAGTACACTTTACAGTCACATTATAATAGTAGAATACACCAAAATGACTTAAGTAATGCAAAAAAAAAAACCCTTAGTTTTTTAAAGTAATATTTGATTAAATTATTTGTCACAATCAACTTTCGGGTTAACAGTGTATCAGAAAATTCCCCTGACTTAGTGCTTTGACTCAGAATGACCCCAGGGTTTACACAGCCGTTTGCTGTCTTTAGCTCGTACATCTTTGCAAATTAAACAGCAACAACGTTGAGCATCATCAGGACCAGTGCTGGGATATCCTAACAATAATAGTCGACTCTAGTAAAGTCTTTGTAGTAACTCTTTATCTGTTCATTTTGCCACAGCACAGCAAAATAAGCAAAACAAATCCCCCTTTTTTTCTGGTTTTTGGGTCCTGTGGTACCCCCCAGGGGCCACAGGACTTCACACTTTGAAAACCACTAGCCTATATATCTCAATGGCCATTGGATTTTGGCTGTCAATAACCGTTTAACTGTAAAGTTTTCATTTTTTAAGCTTTTAAGTCCCTTATAATCCAGTCTTTCCCACTGACTGCTGTCCATTTTTATGGAATGTTTTCTCCCAGAAAGGGCTGGGCTGGCATCATATGGGCAAAGTACTCGGATGAGTTGCTCTTACGCACAGGGATTAAAACGGCAGAAAAACAGACTAATCTCTGCTTAAATTAGGTATATTTGATCTCAACAGAGATCCACACTGTTGCATAAAGACACAGTGGACCATGGACATTGATTTGTGGCCATAAATCAAGTTTTCTGACATTAAATGGGTCGGATTTAGAGCATAAAGCCGGGAAGGATCACGTCAGCCTGTTCTGAGATGTAATCTGAAATGTCTAGTTTTTATGATTTGGAGATGAAGATCAGATGTTTCTCCACATTTCATTGATTCATCAACTTCTTTTTACTTTAGTTAATAAAAATATCACCGTGGCTGTTAAATCTGAAAATTCAGGCTGTATTTCAAAACAAGATCAACATAACAGTCTAATTTATAATCTAGATTGATTTTAACATCAGTTAAACCTTCATTTTATCTTTAATATGAATCATTCTGGAGTTACAGCTCTCATCTTTCATATAAGTGTCAGATACTTTAACTTCATAAGATATTCACAGAAATACCTTCAGTATTTAAGCAAATGGAAATCACATTAGTTTACAAAGGCTGCTTTATTTAATCTGTGATAAATATCCATGGATTTGCTTTTTTTGTCTTTACCGTATAAAATCAGCCATGCTAATCAGAAACCACAGGACTACATACAGCTATAAAACATAATCTGCTGTCACCTTAGTGAAAAGGCATCATATTATTTTACCATACAGTTGGTCTGCTGGAATTTAAGTTTTTTTTTTAAGATCTTTACTTAATGTCTTTATCTAAGGTCTTTTTTTAAGGTCTTTATTGAAGGTCTTTATCTAAGGCCTTTATCTAAGGTCTGTAGGTAAGAGGAAGGAGAACAAAGTGTGGTTAAGCTCGTATTTATCACTAAGTCGATGGGTGTTGTAGATACTGTAGGCAGTGAACATCATCAGGCTGTAGTTATTAAAAAGACTTTTAGCTGACATAAAGCCATTTCCTGCTGACTCCCCTCTGACTTCTGTCACTGGTATGAACTTTGTGCCACTCAGCAGCTGAAACAGCAGAGACTCACACATCACATCTGTGCCCTCTATACAGTATAATTCAGCCCTCACTGGTACAGGAGACTAGATATGCACTGTTATGCATGTGTCAGTTCTGCTGCACAGATGGCCATGGTGTACACTTTTGAACCACAGTTCTTCAGCAGCTTAACTCTAAATGGGTCCTTTAAATGAGCAGCAATGTTTAGTCTGGTAGTAAATCAACTATAATCTTATAAAGCTGATGGACTGGCCAGATTCCATGTCTGTCATCAGGTGGATCTATATCACCAAGCTTCAAGCTGAAACTCTTGTCCATGGTCAGAGAATAAGCAGACCAGTCAGCTTTGTTTGAGGAGATTCGTGTGGATGCAGCTACAGCAGCAGAATTTGACAACATTTCTATATTGAAAGAAGAGCACAGAACCACTGACAGGTTTATTTGGGCTTTGGTAAACATTTGATTAACCAGCAGGCTTCACTGGTGGTGAAGAATCATGACATGATAACAGCTGCCTGACAGGCTAATGTTTGTACGTAGTTTACTCCTCAGCAGCCTTTTGCGTTATGTGACTGAATGTGACAGACAGAGCCTTTGTCCATTCACCCTCCACATTACTGGAAAGGTTTTGACCATCCCAAACACAGTCAAGATGGATATGTTGATCTCATGCCATGGATATCTGAAACAGTCTACACTGTAAACCCGGACTTTATATCTAATTAAATGATTTAATTACAATGTACATAAATTATTTAAGTTTGATTGCATTACTATAAAATGCTAAGTATATTCTACTAATTTGTAGACATAGTTGAATGTGTGAATAAATTAAAGTTAAATGCCCTTAAAGTACTAAGTTTTAGTCATAACCACGCCTCTTCATCTCCTTTGTGTTGTGGTCTTCAGTGTTGAAGTTGTTTGACAGTGTTGATCCCATCAACTCTGCAGAGAGTCAATTGATTTAAGCCCCGCCCAGTCTTGTTTCAAAATTTGAATAATTTTGCCATGATGCCCTCATGCAGTGTTTGTATGTGTTAGAGATGTTTGGAATTGTGTTTGGATATGTTTAGATGATGCCTAGTGGACGGTGATCATTGCTTGGAGTTCTTTGCTCATGTTTCTGGTGAATAGTTTAAGATTTTTAAGTTTTTAAACTTTCCACCATGAGTGAAATTGTTTACTAAGTAAGTGACTTCCTGCCTGTGCCAGCATAGTGTGGTTTATGTGTTAAGTGTCAGGGACTGCATGAGTGAGCAAAGTGTAAGTGTGTATCGCTTACCATAAGTCTTAATTATGTAATATCCTTCTTGTTAAATTGCCTGAGTAATACGCTTAAGCAATTACCAGTGATGTACCACTGATTTCCTTTCCAATCTGATATCAAGTAAAATTCAGGCTGGTGTCGCCACTGATACTTGCCGTGAATTCTAAATCTGATTAAGGTTCAGCTATGTATGTAGACTCTCAAAACAGCCTACACTAAAACTAAAGAGTTAACGGTTTTCATACACTTGCTATTTCATATAAAAGCTATGATACTCATTGAAATTGCCAGTAAAATACACAATTAAATGACAATAAAATAAATGTCACAGTAACTGCCTAAGTTTGTCACTACTACATTTCAAAATATTCAATTAACAAAAACAAAACAAATGAGACTGACTGAAAAATATACAAGAAAAATATTTTACAGAAACAATGTTATTATCTGTCTTATTTATAAAATGTTTTTCAGTTGTATCTTTGCTTTTTTTAGCCCTCAATTGCTGTTTTATTGCAAGTATAATGTATATTTTAGTAACACCTAGCCTATGTAATCCACTTTAAATGTTTTACTTTACAGGTAACCTTACCTGACTAAATCTAGGCCCACTGAATGGATGTGAGCTGATCTCAGGGACATAGATTTTTACTCAAAGCTGAGCTCATGCAGTTGTTTATTGTGGCATTTATTTATTTCATTACTAATTGAATAACCATATTTATATTAATGAACATTTGTAGGCTATAGAAAAGGATTCCGTAGTTTTAAGAATGGGGAACTCCCGTTGTTTGATCATTAAAATAAAACCTAAGTCTAATAGACAAACGTTTATCACTACACATCTCCAACAGCTCCTTATTCTTTCTGTTCATTCTGTACCTGGATAGTTTCTGCCTGCAGCACCAAAGGACTCCGAGAGTGACGTCTGTCTCACCCTAGCAGCACCTGTCTCTCTCCTCTCCTGCTCTTTGGATCGCCTCATCATATTCTGTTTATGTTGATTCTCAGATGTTTAACTATCTTAATACTTAACTGTCTTCTCATACACGTCACGTGCCGCGTCGTTGCTGTTTATGAAGCTGGAAAATGTCCACATATGACTGCGTTTTAGCCAGCAGCAGCATGTTGTGACCAGTGACGCTCTTATAGAGCCGTATTACGCATGTGACTGACAGGCGGAAGAAGAAGTAGTTCCTACCAACTGGGAATCATTACAAGTTTGGGATAGTATTTTTACTTTCCACTGTATTCCTGTTAATGGTAAACTATACATTTGTCTACATTTATTAAAATATCGATATTTTTGTATGAGAATCAATTCTACAACATAAGTCTCTGGTATTGGAGGGATCGATATTTCAGTATCAATCCGCACATCACTAGCAATTACTATGAAGGCTTTACACATCTCTCTGATACACATGTAGTAGCTTTACATGGTTTACAGCTCAAAAAACTCCTCATGTTTCTCACACTGGCGTCCTGAAAAGCCCTTCTTTTAATGTCCGTGTGAAGCGCTTCGTTTTCGCTGCTGTCTCTTTACCTCCCCCCGCTTCCCGGACTTGCTTTCCTCCGATTGGCCGATTTTCCAGAGGCTGGCTGGCGGCAGGACTCAGTGTTTTGTGTCCGCCCCCTCCGATGTGGCTATATTGCTAGGCTAGTACTTGTAAACTTTGAATGAACCGGTCCGAATGAGTAAATTATGGCGAATTTTGATATGTGTTAGACCCAGAGTCTGACCCTGATAGTTTGGAGAGAGAGGGGGAATAAAACCAGCAGCAGTGCAGGACGTATCTGTTTGGTAAGTGTTTAATTACTGTGTTGCTAAATGCTAAATGCTAAAAGGCCTTGTGGGGTCGCTCTGTTCCGCTTTGCAGGCAGCACAGGCGGACCACGAACCAGTCAGGAGATCCTATTGTGATGACCTCATCAGTTTGCTCCATCGAAATCTCGTCTCGGGAGAACACTGGGAGAATCTCAGAGAGATTTTCAACGAACCGTTTTCATCAGTTTACACGCTAATTTTATCTTGCGGTTTGAAAATATGCATACGTGAAGTATGGACATCCAACATTGTGACTTTATATTTATGTTTTAAAAACTGGAAAAATATAATACCCCCTCTTTAACATTTTGGGACTTGAACTACCACTGACATACAGTTGATTTGTTATTACAGAAGAATAGATAACCAAAACAACTGGGAGCAATTGACTTTGCAAGAGATTTAAAGTCAAATCAACTTGGTATTTCGTTTGTTGTACTTAAAAACTTAAGTTAAATTCACTCAAGTTTTCATTATACATTACTTAAATTATTTAGGGCAACTGGTTTCCTCAAATTTTTTAAGTAAATTCAACTCATCCGGGCTTACAGTGTATCTGGCGTGTCTGGTTACACTAGTCGAGAAGAGGGGGGTGGTACAGATGATAAAACAGCTGGACAAAACACATGCAGTGTTAAGGTGCATTCACCTGATCTTTACTTGAGTGATTCAAGAACATCTGAAATACTTCTTTACAGGCCGTGGTCTTCTCCTCACATTTCTCTCACCAACCTCTCTTACCTGTCTCAGGTGGAATACCCCAAAAACTCCAACAAATTATGAAATAGTTTCAACATAACTGAACATTATTACATGGACTTCACCATCTCGCTAAACTGTTTTTATGGAGCAATTACATTCTGGGAAATGTAGATAATCTGTCAGGATTTATTTGCAAGCTGTTTCAAAGCAGAGAGCAAAGCAGGAAGATTTACAGACATTTCTCAAAGTGAGAAATGACGCCCAGGCTTGGCTAGGGAGTCCTAAAGAGGAGATGGATGAGAGCCAATCACAGTGAAACTTCCTTAAAAGGATGCAGCAGAATGTGTAGGAGCTTGTCTTCGACACAACTAATTGGAGTCTCATAGACTCGGTAGTTATTTTAATGGTTATTATTTTTGTTGCTGGGTCTTTTGTACAGCTGCTCCTGCCTTCTCAGTGATGTGTGCGTGAACATAACTGATGGTTCTGAAGCCGTACATGGTTTTCCAAAGCTGACCTAGCATCAGCTCTCAGTGTTTATGATTAGAGGTCTGAACTCCTGCCCACTAACAGCTGTTTGGCTCCTATCAGTGTCTTTATATTTTCAGTGTGTGGTTATTTCCTGTTTCTCTCTCGGCTCCACATTCCTCGTTATCTTCTTTACTCTCCCCCCTCTAACCGGCATGCCCCATCCAATGATGACCATCAGCCTCAGCTCTGTGATTCACCCTTTTATCGGCATCCCACTGACCCAGAGAGCAGGGCGTGACGTATCAGCCTGACCCAGTCAGCCAGGAGGAAACAGACCGCCACATTATGTGTCAGCTAGAAAACAATTAACCCTCTCTCATAATAGCTCTGCTGTCCAGGCCTCTGCTGCACAATGGATGCATGTGTGCATCATCTTACTGGGGCGCAGCGGAACATTTCTGGGAAAATGCTTTTATGAGAAAGACAGAGCCTCAATAGTGAATGAATGAGCATACTTGAGGAGACAAAAGTCCCTGAAGGTTGGTTAAATGACAAAATATTCTTTTAAAGGACACTTATGATGAGTTCACAAGGGTTATTCAGAGGAGAAGTGCCAGTCTGGCGTTATACTTCTCCATATTTCCAACATTTTATTAACATCAACATCCACGCTACCCATGATGCACACGTAGAGCTCAGATCAGAAAGACTTAATCTAAACCTCTGTCAGTTAAAGTCATATTCTTCTGATTTTGTAAACAGTGTTATAGGGCTGCTTGATAATGGCAAAAATTATAATCATGTTTATTTTGATTGATAATTTATTCATGGATATTAAAGAGATCATTTGGTACTTTTGTAGTTGGGTCATATGAGGTTTTTGGCAATAGAAGTAGAACCCTTCAGTGATTTCAGAGAGTGTTGGCCCTTTTTGCTTGCTGTACCAATAGAGAAGCTAGTCTATACAGCGTAACAGTTGGGTACGGATTCTCTGCAGTATTCAAAGAGTTTTGAGTAGAAGTGGGCCAAGAAACAATGTTGGCTAGAACATACACCAGTGTTAATTTTGTTGACTAAAACTATGACCAAAAATGTTTGTCAAGAGTCTTTTTTTCCATGACAAAAACTAGACTAAAACTAACAAAAATAGATCTGTGATGACTAAAACTGACAAAAACTAAGTTTAGTTTTTGCCAAAATGACTTAAACTAGACTAAAATGTAATTTAGTTTTCGTCGGACATTCAAAAACTGTAATATTTCTCCACTGTGGGTAAATCTGTCAAAATGCAATGCATCTGTAGCTATTCTCCCTCTCAGCTGTAGAAAGCAGGGACCCCAGGTTTAGCAGAGTGCAGAGAACACACTACCATGACTTGGTACCAAAATTAACACCAACATATACTGTATTCAAATTTTTTAAGCATTTTATTTTATTTTTCACCAAGCTCCTGTATTTGGCACTATTTTGCAATGCAACATACGGCTTTATTCTTCCGCCACAGCATATTATCACCTGCCTGATTATTCAGGATTTTCTGTTTGAGCCAACGTTGGTTTTTTAGCCCATTTTTACTTAAAAGTCACAAAATTAGAAAGCTGTCTAGACTAGCTTCCCTGTTGGTACAACCAGCAAGTCCTTCTTAAAGGGTCAGAGCTCTGTGAAACCTCTGGAGACTGGTACCACTGCTAAGCCAAGTGCCTCATATGATCCAACCTCAAAAATACTGAAATATCCCTTTAAACGTGATGAATCATTGATTATGCCACATCTGTGTCTGTGCATGAATTTCAAATAATTCAGCAAGCTGTTGTGGTGCCTTAAGAGAAGGACACACCTGCTACAAACTCTGTATGTTATTATTAGTGGTGGGACTCGATTAAAAAATTTAATCTAACTAATTAGAGTCTTTGTAATTAATTAATCTCAATTAATCAGATATAAATATTTGACACAAGAAGCAGGATTTTTTAATTGAAATGGATTTTGGTATATGACTGAAACAATGAATAGACACATAAATGAGCTTAAACAAGTGTGTGTTAACATAACTGAGTGTTAACATAAAGTGCAATATGAATAAGGAATATTATGACTGCATTGTTTTAAATTTTCTTTCTGCATGGCAGTTCATAATTTGGGTCAGAGGATGCTATCTGTAGCACCGCTTCTAGCCCCTTATCTTCTTCCACCGAGAGTGGTCGACAGCAGCGTTTCCTCTAGACTTTTTTGTCCCTGGTCAAAATGACCAGCAGTCCTCAAGAATTCCGGCCATTTAGAACAACCACCGGACATTTGCTTTAACATTATTTGCTGCATTAACAGCAGCAAAATTCATAAATTTCTCTCTTATGTTTTTTGTGTAAGTGGTTTAAAGTATCAAAATGAAAGCTGCGCTTTTCGTTACACACTCAGTCAGTCACACAATATACGCCCACATTAAACTCATCAACAACAACAGTTAGCTTCACATCAGCACCGTTAGCCTGTTAGCTCATTGGCCACTATCATAACTTTGCAGCTTACAACAGCCAAATACCATCCTCCACCAACAACAACAAAGCATCCAAACACATAACAAAAGTGCTCTTTTAACTGGGCACTGCGTTAGAACTCTACATTTCAAATGAAAAATGAGTCTTACTGTCAGCTGCTAATATCAGTCCTCATGATCATATACACTGATCATGTATACTGTAACCTCTCTGAAGAGAGACAGAGCCTTCGTTATGAGCTCCAATGCCATTCTGCACAATGTGATTCTGTGTTGACGACAATCCAACTTTATCTGAGGATTGGTCATAGGTAGTTTATCGAAGTCCACTACAACTCTGTCCGGCGTAGGCCTCTCTCTCTCTGCTGCTGCATTGGTGTTTTTGACGCTCAGCTGTACAGTTCCCTTTGTTTCAGTCTCTTCATTACTCACAGCAATGACATAAAATCCCTCCATACCACTGATGATGTTAAGCCTTTGGTTAATCAGGAAAACCTCACTTAGATTAAAATTCTGTTTTATGAGAAAGCTCTGGTCAAACATTCCCATGTTCCCTGCATAGTCGCAGAGCTTTGACGTCATCATGCATACATAACTAGCCATGTGCTTGCCGTCTGAGGAGATAAACAACCCCAGCACCGCAGGACAGTAGACGTAGTAAGATTAGGCAGCTTTTAGTTTATATTAACGCATTCTCGCAACATATCTTCTAGGTTACACAAAATATAATATGAAAGTATTCAGTATTTATTTATCTGGTCATTGGCATGTTTTCTGCCGGACATTTTGACCGGTTATATTTTTATCTGCCGGACTTCCACCCTTTTTACCGGCCAATGACCAGCAAATGCTGGCTAACGGAAACTCAGGTCGACAGTTCACTTCAATCCATTTTGCCAGTGAGTTTGTTAATTTGTCAGTCATGGACTTACTCATTTTGGCTCTGAACCCTGTCATTTTGTCGAGTGTGGATTGGCGACACTGCCTGCTCGAACTAGGAACATTGTCTGTGCTAGCTGCAGCATGTTTGGCATTGAGGTGGCAGTGGAGGCTAGAAGAGCTCTGGTGATAGGCAAATTCTTTCTTGCACAATTTGTACACAACTGTACTTTTATCCAGGTGTCCATCCAGTAGTTTTTTAAAACTAAATTTTCCCCCGACAAACCCAGCAATGACTTGTCATCGGTTTCCATGGTGTTTGTCGTGTTGTGTCCTCTGCATCAGTATTACGGGTATACCGGGAACTCGTACAATGAGAAACATTCTGCGCTGTTTGGAGTGCAAAGATAAATCGAGGTTAAATGCGTTATTTTTTTTTTATGAAGTTATTTTTTCTGTAATTAATTAATCTTAATTAAAGCAATAAAGTCCCAGCCCTAGTTATTATATTATTATTAAGATAGTTATTTTGTAGGGATAAACAATATCCCTACAATAATGATATCCATTTTCTATACCGCTTATTCCGTTGGGGGTCGCGGGGGGGTGGAGGCTATCCCAGCTGTCATTGGGCAAGAGGCGGGATACAGCCTGGACTGGTTGCCAGTCAATCGCAGGGCTGCCATATAGAGACAGACAACCAGGCACATTCACATTCACACCTACGGTCGATTTAAGAGTCACCAATTAACCTAACGAGCATGTTTTAGGTGGTGGGAGGAAGTCGGAGAGAACCCAAGCGTGCACGGGGAGAACATGCAAACTCTGCATAGATAGGAACCTTCTTGTTGTGAGGCAACAACGCTACAATTATGACAAAAGGCCTAAAATAACACAAAAACACACTCTTCTTAAGTTTAAGATATTAAACTAGTTAAATTTCAGGCTTAAAGCTTTAGTCCTTGAACGTTTCAGGATTGAGGATGACAGAAAACTGAGGTTTGTTTATTAATTCTGCTTTAAATGTTCATATCTGCTGGTATGGATATCATACAATGATATTGTGAATCCCTAGTGTTTGCATTGTTCTAGATCTGTTCACATTGATAGTTTACAGTTTTGGGTGAAGTGGGTATCAATGTGAGGGAAGTCATACCTACATGGAGCATCTATTGAGAGAATGAGCTGTGATTGGTTGTCCATACTGAGAATCCAATCCTCTGATTGCATCTGATTTTCTGTCCTGCATAAACAAAGGCTGAGCTGATTTCTCTGAAACCCTGTATTCATCTTAATTCTATAGTTCACATGTAAAGGTTTGGACTTCTTGCTCCTCTGTGTTGTGTTTGATAAAGTGTAGTCTTATTTTCAAACCTCCAAATTAGTTTTTTAAGTTTGGCACAAATGGAAGGACTGTTTAAAATCTACATTACCGCCCATAAAAATCTATGTCTGGTTCATTCAGTTGAAGCTAATGACAAGGATGTACTACGGTAGAGACAAACTCCACAGATTCTCCAGCTCCTCTGATAAATGTTTAAACTGTACCCCAAACATGCCTTTTGATATCACCAAAAGGAAACCCAGAAAGCTGTAATTATAAGATGGAATTTTCACCAGTGATTTTTCTCTTTCAAAACTATGCCCAAAAAAATCAGATGGCAATTTGACTTTCATCATTAGTTTATAAAAAACTTGTGTTGCAACACTGGAAAAACAAGGAAATGACCAGGCCTCAAAAACAGGAAGCACTAATGAAATATTATTTTGAATATCGAAAGGACATTTTCAGAGGACAGTAACAGAAGAACAATTTAAAGACCCTGTAAAGTCAAAATAAATCTGTATTTACGTTGTCATATGATAGATCACTGTGTTGTGAACCCCCAGGTCAAATTTCATTGAAATAAAGCATCTCTAAGTTTATAAAATTAAGCTTCAAATCATGAAAAATGAGGCTGTAAAATCTGCTCCAGGATGGAGTGGGTGTGTCTGTTGAATGAGCTGAAGCCACGCCCACTCAGGAGGAATAAGATCCTCTCAGGTTTTAAAAATGTTATAATCTGAATGGAGGAGAGCACTCATGTCATTAACCAGTCTCTTGACCTTTTGCTGACCTTAGAAGAACAGACAAATTCTTTTCAAATCTCTGCTATAATGCTTTAACCCTCTGGTTCTCCTTGCACACTAGTGTGCTTTTGACTTTTTTTTTTTTCTATTTAATTTTTTTAATTTTCATGCATACCTTTGATAACTAATGTCAAGGTTGTTTTTTTGGGGTGGTTTTAAAAAAAAAAAAAAGGTTGTCACATTATAAACAATAGTTACGTAACAGCCACCCTATTGTTCTCCTTAGCACAAAAGCGTGAGCATTGAAACCCATTCAAATTTCTGATTTTTGATCCTGTTCGAATACAACATGAAGATCATGCATTGTCTTCTTTCCGCTTCATTGGAAGCCTGTGACTGCAAAGTTTGTTTTCAGTGGGATTCCCTTCCTGATGACATCATTTCTCAAATTTTACAACAGGAGCAATTTTCTGCTTCAACCACTGTATGTAGCCATCACAGACTTTTCCCACCCCTCTCCATGAGCTAAGTCTTAGACAATAGGTTTGCATTGGCATGAAAGCCAGTGTGTCTGTGAATGAAAGCAATATGTATTTGACTGCGTGTGTGTGCATGCACACCTGCCTAACAGCGTGCATATTGCTGTGTTATCACATATGTGGCACTGATGAATAAAGGCGCAGGTAGCTTTGAAGAAGCACCTGCTCTACATCTTCAGTTTCATGTGCTATTTTTTCTGCCAACATTAAAAGCACGTTGACACTTTAAATTATGAAATATGTAATATAAAGAAAAACACAGGGGCCCCCGCACAGCCTTGAAACTTACCAAAACTTGCAGGTAAGATCACACACCTGCAGGTGCAGCACAGTACACACATCACATCAGGATAGCTCCTCATTTCACTTTGAGATAGAGATAGAGAGATATAGAACGGAGAGAGCCCTCACTGTGGTTATGGAATCTGATCTGGAGCCTATGAAATTGGACCCGGTGTCCACAGACTTGGACACGGGGTGGGATGAGTCCTTCAGGATGCCCCCTGTGGCAGCAGGACCTGAACAGCTCCTCTAAGGGGAGAAAAGCACAGCCTGTGATTTTCTGTGCTGTGTTGATGACCCTCTGGAGAGCTGTCTTCTCCTGAGCAGTGCCACTGGAAAACCACACTGGGATGCAGTATGCCAGTACACTTTCAATGGAGCATCTGTAAAAGGACACCAGCAGCTCCTTGGCCAGGGCGTTGCTCTCAAAGAGTTTTTTTATCAAATGCAGTTTTTTCTCATTGTAGCGGCTTCTTTATTTAGATAAAGCATTAAAACTGATGGATTGAAAATGTATTTCCATCTTTTTTGATAAATCAACCACCTGAGTTATTTTTAAAAGTGAATCCTGTGAAAGGAAAATCTTCCGGACTACTTTCAGTTTATAAGTTATACCCATTAACAGTGAACAAGCCAATGCAACGTCTCCGACGTCAAAAGCCGTGTTTTCATCAGGGGGTCCGGTTTGATTCAGTTCGGTTTGGTATGGTTTGGTATGCTAAACCCCAAAATAGTTTGCGTTTCCACAGACACCCCTGCTCTCACTTGGGTGGGAGGGACTGTAAAAGCATGCATGTAAAGTCACAGACAGCGCGAGTCAGCTGTTGCAGCTGCAGTTATAGAAAGGATGAGTGACAGAAATCAGTTGGGAATAAGCAGTGAACAACTTTATTTCAGCTGAAAGTGCTTTTAAAAAAATAACTACATCTTAATGATGTTAACCGCTGTCAGTAAAGATTCTCAGCTGATGGAATACATGTACAGAGACGGTTTGAATTGTAACGCTACGTTAATATGTGAATATATCTAGTCTAGAACAGTTTATATGACAAAATATTAAAGTTTAGAGCTGTACTGTGAGAATTCGCTGCATTGAAAATAAAGTTAAATTTCAGCTGGTGTTAAAATCAAGCTAGATTAAGCCAGAAATCTGGGGTGAACTGATCTCGTTTAAAAATAGTCTGCAGCCTGAAGTTTTACGAGCCCGTTCAACAACCACAGAGCGATGTTTTCACAGGTTACCTAACATAAGACGTAGATTAATAACTAGTTACAGATGAGAATGAACTGTTCAAAGGCCTCGTATTCACAAAACTTCAGCATTAATTTAATTTCTCATCCATCGCGGATGGATCAGGCTGATGTGAGCCTTCAGGTTCTGCTTTGTGTTCTTAAAATCATCCAGATACACGTCAGGAAATTTGATTTGTGGCCAGATACCAATATCCACAGTCTAGGAAACAATTTGGATCTCCGTCGAGTCCAAATATTTCCCATTTAGGCAGATATTGTTCAATTTTTCTCCCGTTTTCGCCCGCTTCACACAGCAGACTTCTGTCTTTGAAGCCTGGAGGCGAGCAGCTGAGTCGCGCGCTGACGTGACGTCAGTGCAGCCCCTATTGTTGTGTGTGTAGCTCCACCTTTTTGGTAGGTAAGATTGGCACCCCTACGGAAGGGTGCCGAAAAGTGGGACGGTACGAGTAGGTTTTTTGGGACCCTTTCTCTATGGAAACGCCAAAAAAAGCGTGCTGTACCGCACCGAACTGAGCCGGACCGCTCGGTGGAAACGACCTTAAACTGAACTTCAGCACTCTCTATCTGCAGTCCATGACTAAAGATGAGGTGGCATCTATTTGCTTAACACAGATATTGTAGATACTAAGGATTACTGTGAAAATCTCTCGGTTATGCTGCAGCATTCATCAGAATTTTGGTGGTAAGGCTCTGGTTCCTGTAAATAACACTAAAGTGTTAAACTTAGAGGAACCATGTATAAAGTTTCACCGCTCCTACTGTCACACCAACGACTCCAACAAGGAAAAGAACAAGCCACGATGCATGCATGCTTGCAGCACAGCATATACCCAGTGTTTCTGGGGAGAATTTATTTTGTGTTGCAACAGTTACTGTTAAAAACAGGCAATATAGAATAAATATACTCACTATATTAAACTGCCATGCTCACTTAGTTTCTTTAAGTATAATTTAAATTATTTGATTAGATATTATTTATTTCTACCCACAAAAATCATTTTTATAGTGTAGCCAAATCAGGTCGTACGGTCACCCTGTTTGAAACCCAAACAATAGAGTAGCAGGTTTTAAATCCATGAAGCTGTTTGACTTTTCAATACAAAAAAAAAAAAAAAAAAAAAGCTGAAACAGGAAAAAAAACAAACAAACAGATTTTAAGTACAAACACAAAAAACAATGACACAGAGAGACATGAGGAGAAAATTTGATATCACCTTAAGTAGAGTCTAAAGATTTTTGACTATAAAAGTGTAGTGTTGAGACACGATACCATGATAGACTATTTCAAATATAGAATTTAACTCTTGACTTGAATTATGATTTTGTATACCATATTTTACAGCATGTATCTGAGTCTACATGTCTAAGTTCAGACTAAAGATGTTTTGATAAAATGGGAAGCTTAGGTTGCAGGTCAACAGGCCATGTATGCAGCTGATTTATTTTTAGACTGGGGGTGTAAATGTGCAATGTTTCGACACGTTAACGTTCTCACATGGTTGCAGCAGGACTTTAAAAATAGACTTCCTGCATGAATCAATCTTTGAAAAAACCTGAGGGGTATTTCAGGCATCATTAGACACGATTATTGTCCTGCTCTGATAGACTAATGTGTGCTTGTTAAAACTCTAAAATGATTCTGTTTTATTTTAGATATTCAAGAAAAGTGCAAGAGTATTTTGGTCATATCTTTGGCACAGAGATCGCAGCAGCATGTCGCCCTTTTTGTCCCCATATCTCAGACAAACTTGTTTCTGTTCATACACAACGTTGTGTCCCATGTGTGAATGTCTCTATGTTTGTAGTCATATCTGAAGGGGTGCACAATATTATTATGATATCTATATCAGCTTAAATATTTACTATTGGTTTTAAGCACTTTGTCATGCTTGTCTCTGTTTATCTGATTTATCACCTTTTGATAGTGGAGTAAAAGCTGAACCAAAAGGGCTCACATTTTTATTTACTGCTCACTGTCACAGTGCTGTTTGTAGACCAAGCTTGGCTTTTCTCACGGTATTAAAAATTTTACATTTAATTCACACATTATCCTGTTTCCACTGAATTCAAGTCCATTTGGGTCCACTGATGGTCCACTGACACATACACAAAAATCCCCCAAACATCCTGAAACTTATGAGAGTGATCTACAGAAGAAAACACAAATACAAGACTTTTTACCTCGGTTTGAAGGTTTCTGCATGAAGTCTGGAGCTGGTGTGAGTCTGCAGCATGGTTTTTTCTGGAGAATTCACTGTGTGTAAGATGGCAGTGGGGATTGTGTTTAGATCCTGTGACTGTTCTGTTTTGCCAGATCGCTTTTCTGTAGTTAGCATGCATATGCCTAACTCAGGGATAGTACTGGACGAAGTCTGAGTGATGCCACCTATTTGGTTGAAGCTGTCCTTTGAAGCCGCTGTCTCAAACTGACTTTAGGTCAACCAAGAAACAAAGAGGTAGAGCTGAGCGCGCCTCCAGCCTCCTGACAAACAGCCACATTGTTCTGGCCTGCAGAAGGATCTTCTTAAAACCAAAACAGAAGTTCTTTAAAACTTGTGTATGCTTATGTACAGTGGGTGCCCAGAAAGTCATAAAGTATTTTAACCAAGTATTTTTTTCCCAGGCTGTAAACAAGTTTATTTCTGCTGTAAAAATGGACATTTTTACATGGGGTATGTAGGCAACTTCTGGTGTTTCCAGATAGCCTCTAGTGGACACTTGAGGAACTGCAAGTGTTTGCATTTTCATGTTGGCTTCATTTTTCAACACTGGAGGTTCTCCTTCGGTCTAACAAACACAGATCCAAATGAAAAACCTCTCATCATAGTGTAGGACTTTGTCCCCATTTTCATATCACTCTTTTTTTCATGTCCTTCCTCCTGAGACCCTCTCATCGATCTGACAAGCACTCTTTTCTGAAGGGAATGAACAAACAAGTAGCACATAGAAAGAAAGACTACACAGGAGGATTTTTTGAAATGTATGTGTCTTTACTAAACAAACTTTTAAAGGTCGGAGCATCTCTGTGACGGGAAAAGTTCACAGAGTCAGGATTTTCTGTTATGAATGATAGATGACCAAAACAGGAGTTATTTAAACCAGTTTTAGTTCATGAACAGTTTTACAAAGAAAGGGTGTGAACATCACAGATTTAAGCACCATGTATTTCTAGCTGTGCCAAAAATATAACACATAGTACTCATATGTTGGATTTCTGGATACAAACTGATAAATTTAAAGTCAATCCCCCATGTCCAATTAAAATCTGGATAGTGAAAAGTAAAGTAGAAAAGTTCTGTTTTTGTTTCTTTTTGTGTATGATTTTACTGTATATGATGAAACTGGTGTTGAACTTCATGTTGGAGGTGAAAGCAAAACATTTAGAATGTTATTGAACAAGATGATTATTTCTTTTCTTTCATTTACAAAAAGCAAGCTTGAAATGAATAAGTGAATACAGTTTTTTATGTTCATGGACAAGAATATGAATGCACTCATCATTGAAAAAGAAGGGCCATGCAGCGCCATCTTTTCTCTGACATGTTCTACTCTGGCAGGGAGTTTTCTGCAACAAGTTCACACTCAGGCAAATCATACTCTGCGTCGAGTGTCTTTATGAGATTTTTAAATCCTTGTTTTTCAATGACGTTTACTGGGGCCATATCAGCCATGTTATTATCATAACATAGGATACGATAGATTCAGTGCTTTTTCTCGTGTCCGTCTCTTAACATCTCTAACTGGCCATGGCAGTTCCTTCAGTGCTCCTGACACAAACACACTCATGCATGGAGGAGAGTTTCCCGGATGTGTGAAGTTAGCTCTCTGCTATTAGAGTGAGGCATTCAGAAACAACCGGAGAAGCAAAACTCCAGAGAGGATTGCATGCTTACGGCTCAAAACTTCCACATAATTTATAATAGGTGTTTGCAGTATAAATAGCTCAATAAATCGCCCACTCCTAGCTCACCGTGGAAAAAGTGTTGCATCCAGACACATCTTTTGGAAATCTTTGACACCCACTCTCCTGTATTTTGAAGCCTGAATGTTGGCAGTATGCTGTGTAGATGATGTAAACGGTGTTTTGGCTGTGTAGCGTCACGCCCTGCCCCGGTTTCTGCTCTGTTTGATATCACTAGGGTCTGACAGAATCACTTTTGTTTCCATGGAGACACAGTCAAACCTCTGCTGGTGTTATTGTTTCTTTCTGGATTTTTTACATGCTTACACGTACGTACACATTTCCCACTATGTTGGCTACTGCTACTTCATATAACACTCTGAAGACACTAACCACACCGCCAACATTGGCGGTTGTGGAGGAGACCCGGCACAGGTTGTTAAAATTTGAAAATGAAACGGTCGCTGCAGAGGAGCAGGGAGGAAATGTTTGCATGTGAGCGACAGTTCTGCTTCACCATCAGTGAGGACAGATGATGGTTCTCTTTACAGCACACAACAGCATGTTTTTGCATTTTTATGTGGAAGATAATGTTTGGAAGGGATTATTTTTGAAGAGACAGGAGGAAATCCTCTGCTGTTAAAAGTACCTGCCTTCATGGGCCTACGGTGCCTCAGCCATTAAAGAATGACTGGAGGGTCCCCTGTGGTCTGTGGTGTGACAAGTAGAACTGAGGTTTATGGAAAGTAAACATTACAGTTTAAATATGAAGCATATTCTTCCATCTGTTGATCCAGACTGATCACGGCTGATGTGTTCAGGAATCACCCTACAAGCGCTGAGCCGCTGTCTGTTTCTGATTGTAGGGTGTGGACTGTTTTATAACCCCCTGCTTTTTATTGCAGCACATTTGGCTGTGACAACACTGGCAGCAACGGCACAAAAACAGGAAGTCAAATCTCACATCTTTCAACATGACTATTGAACCACTGTACCTTTAAATCAATTTTCCCGCTCTCATGCGCTCTGTGGCGTGTTTTGTGCAGTTTTTGTCAGGAAGAAGGCACTGCTTATTAGCAAATAAGTTGTTTGTCACTGTAGGCTACTAACAGGTTAATAACTCCATCAGAGAGAGTACTGGACCTGCTCTGCTGTCTTCTTTCAGCCGGTGTTGTTCAGGGTTAGTGGGAGTAGAGTGTTTGGCTCATGCTGGGCAGGTCAGTGTGAAAATCAATGAATGCCAGATGCTCCCTGACCCAAAACTTCATCAGAAACACATGTCAGCTTAGGTGTGTCTTTTCCATGGGCTCAGCATGCACAACTAGCCTTAGCTTTAGCGTATTGTAGTTTTATGACTGCATAAGCACCTGTCTCTGCAGGTTATTTTAACCTTGTACAATGATAGTGTCTCTTTGTTGACCACAAATAGGACTAATAATGGTTTTGGCTAACGTGTTTGGTTAGGCCTGTGCTTCAGTGCAGAGCAGACTTCCTGTGACAGCCCCTCTACTGTCTCTGTGGTATCACAGCTCACAGCCAGAGAAGTCAGCTGAGCTCTGAGTAATGGAAACCTCTCACTGCTGCTCCTTTGTGGGGGTTTGGTCAGTTTTAACCAGCACCATCATCTTTTTCCATGTTCACCCGTGTCAAAGGCATGCCAAGGCCACAAAGTGCCCCCGGGTGATTTTCAGGCCTGCAGACTGAGGCTGCTTTGTTTCTGTGTGCTCAACTTCTGCAGCAGTGTTAATTTCTTTACTGAAAAACATGATGATCATCTTCATTATCATCAGTTGAACTAACTGTGATTTACCTCATTCTTATGGAAGCTGAGTTCAATCCTACTATCCACACCCAGACCTGATTACTGCCAGACCTGTAGAATCCAGAAATCCCTTAAGTAGAACTTGTATGAAAAAAGAAAAGAAGGATTGAAGAGCTCGAAAATCAACACATCATAGTGCCATCTAAAGAAATTCAAGCACAGATGAGAAACAAAGTCATTGACATCTATCAGTCTGGAAAGGGCTGTAAACACATTTCTAAGGCTTTGGGACTCCAGCCAACCATGGTGAGAGACATTATCCACAAATGGAGAAAACTTGGAACAGTGGTGAACCTTCTCAGGAGTGGCCAGACTCATCCAGGAGGTCACAAAAGAGCCCTGAACAACATCTAAAGACCTGCAGGCCAGTGTTCATTTTGGCAGCTATTTTTAATTTTAGTCTTTGTTTTCATCTTTAAATGAAATGCATTTTAGTTTTAGTCACATCTTAGTCATTTCTGTCCGTTTTAGTTGGTCTAATTTTTGTCAACGGAAACTCAAAACACTTTAGTCCATGAAAAGTCCTCAAATTTTAGTCTTTACTTTTAGTCCAAGCCTTTATTTTCTTGCCTAAATCTGGTACCAAGTCATGGTAGTGTGTTCTCTGCACCCTGCCAAACCTGGGGTCCCTGCTTTCTACAACTGAGAGGCAGAATACCCACAGTGGTGAAATATCACAGATTTTGAATGTCAGATGAAATCTACATAACATTTTAGTCTAGTTTGAGTCATCTTGACAAAAACCAAACTTAGCTTGTTTTTGTCAGTTGTAGTCATCACAGCTCTATTTTTGTCAGTTTTAGTCTAGTTTTTGTCATGGAAAAAATAGCTGTCGACAGACATTTTTAGTTATAGTTTTAGTCAACAAAATTAACACTGCTGCAGGTCTCACTTGACTCGGTTAAGGTCAGAGTTCATGACTCAACAATAAGGAAGAGACTGGACAAAAATGGCATCCATGGGAGGGTTGCAAGGCCAAAACCACTGCTGAGCAAAGAGAACACAGAGGCTCGTCTCACATTTGACTGAAAACATCTTGATGATCCCCAAGATTTCTTGGAAAATATTCTGTTGCCTGACCAGACAAAAGTTGAACTTTTTGGAAGATGTGTGGCCCGTTACATCAGGAGTAAAAATAACACATCATTTATTAAAAAGAACATCATGCCAACAGTCAAATATGGTGGTGGCAGTGTGATGGTCTGGGGCTGCTTTGCTGCTTCAGGACCTGGACCATGTGCTGTGATTGGTGGAACCATGAATTGTTACTCTCAATTTCCACGGACAACGGCTACACCATGGTTTTGCTTCGACCGAAGGCAAGCAACCTCACACACTGGAAGCGTGTCTAGAACGCTCTGGCGCAGCATGCAGCCCTGATCATCCTGACAAGAGAGCAGAGATCATGGGAGAGCTGAGAGTTCACGCAGGAATAGTATGTCAACAGAGGATTATTTTATCTGTCTGGAGATGATTTGGCATTCATTCCAACTAGGGCTGTCGCGGTATACCGGTATTGACGATAACCATGGTATTAAAAAATAAAATTTCAATATCGTGATAAAAACGTGCATATGATAATACTGTGTAAATGATACAGTGCTACTCCAGCGCCGCCACGAGCCCTGAACATTTTTAATAAGTCCATCAGTGTAACAGATCATGAACTCCTGCACTCCTCTAACCTCGTTTGTGAAACCGACCAGCCTCATTTTGCCGCTCTCTCTCTCTCTCTCTCCACAAGCGCCCCTGGCATATGCGCACTAGGAGCCAAGCAAGACGTTAGAGAAAAAAAGTTTTCTTTTTCCTTCGTCACACAGCTCTTAACGAACAGGATGTAGAGATAGAGCCCTGCGTCAGACAGCTAACACCCTACCTGCCCATTCCCCCTGATTTCCTGATCATTAACACCTGCTGGTGCGTGTGTGTCATCTCTCCGTCCCACCTGCACCCACAACATGTGTGTCCAATTCCTCCTAAAGTCTGACCATTCACATAAAACACGGAATGACAGAAGCTGTGTTCAGGTTAAGAAAATATAATATTGCGTTCACTTAAGCACTGCCCTTGACAAATAAGGTTTTTCACTGTTCTAAACCAAGTTTTCTCACTGAATGAAACACGAAAGAAAAGTCTCACATCCTCGTCAGCTATAACGCTCCAAAAACATCAGCAGCTGGCAGCCTGGACTTATTTAACTGGACAATATTGATAAGAGTAACATCAGGGTGGTGTTTACAGACTACAGCCTTTGTTTTTTAAGCCGTAGGTGGAATTATTTTCCTGATCATTGTTTGCGAGTGTCAAAGAGCGCAGCGCTCCGTCAGCTCTCTCTGAGAGTTCGTTTTTACTCTGTTTGTCCCTCTCTGTCCCTGTCCTTGTCTGTAAATTAAACGCTTTATGAAAAGAGGCCAATTTTTATGGATAGAAGGGATTTCCCCTGAAATAACAGTATTATGGCTCAGTATCTGTGCCAGTCTCTTCCTGTGCGTCATGACGCGCATCAGAGCAGCGGAGACGCTGATACTGTCTGCAGCGCTATGAGGAGCGTTAAAGCTTCTGTGTGCATTTAAAGAAATTAGACTGTGCTCTGTTTACTAACTTTAACAGTTTCAGTGCAAAAATTAAATTCAGACCTGATCCCAACACAGCCCTCCATCTTTTAGTAGAGCTAACAGGAAAATTCTCATTGAAAAACTGCTGCAGGTGCTCCTGAAATATGTCTGTGATTAATTATTTCCTAAAGTGTTTATAACCCTACGTTTCTGACACTGTTTTTGGCATTATGATGTGTAAATCCTATGTGGTGGATAAGTTTATCAGTCATGGAGCCATGGGGGGGGCTTGTGGGGTCTATGCCCCTAATGTTTTCTCAAAAGCCCTGAATCTTTAACTCTGGTGAAAGTACGTTATCTCTGATTACTGATGAATGTAAAAAGAACTATCTTGGATTTTGATAAACAGACTGACCCTGCTGATCACAACATGGAAATTTCACTCTTGTTACCAAACTGAAAAAAAAAAAAAAAAACAAATTAGATTTTTTTTTTACTTTGAAAAGCTTAAAAGCACATGCTACAGGATAAATAAAAACCTTACTATTAGTATTTCTGCTTTTTTTAAGAAATATGACCCTCCGCAATGACACAGCAGCTGCAGTCCCTCCTTAGACAGGTATTTTGAGTGTAATTCATCTGCCAAAAGAGAGAACACAACATAAATAAAGATTAAGAAAATTTGAGTAATTGTCCCATTATTATTTAAATTTTTATTGATATTGTGATAATATTGTTATTGTGACATTTTTTGCCCACGTTTTGCCGGTGGATCCGCTGTAGCCACTAAATGTGGAAATTGGAGGTTAGGTTTAGGGGGTAATGACTTTTTTGCAGGTTGGCTCAGCAAAATTCTCATATTTCTGACTTATACATGTCAGTATTTTCATTATTGTTTTTCAAATGAATTTAAATGTTGATAGTGCATTTTTCTGAGTGAAAAAGAAATGAATTAGTTTTCAGATGTTTTATAAAGTTAATTTAAAAAGAGAAAACTTTCTGACCAAAAGAACAAAACAAAGTATGATCATTTTTTTTTTTTTTTTACATAAAGTAAGACCATGTATTTGAGTTTTCATCAGTCAAGTCTAGACTAATAAAGGATAAAATGATTAAAATGTGACTAAAACCAATGCACATTTGAGCCTAGAGACTAAAGTGGTGTTCTAAGTGACGTTCCTCAGGCTGATCAGAGACGCTCTGCTTTAAACTGAATCTTTAAACTAACCTCTCATTTTGGCCTCTTCGGCTCTCTGTCTGGTGTCAGTCCACCTCACTTGGCACTCCTCTCATTGCAGCTGCACCGCTGTTTACAAAGTGGAGGCTCATAGCAGTCAGAGTGAAAGTGGAAAAACAGTGAGATGACCTCCTACCTAATCCCAGAAAAGGAAAAAAGATATCCTGTGGAAGTTCCTCTAATAGAAACAAAGGCTGTGAATTCTGCAGACACCTGCAAATGTCTTTGTGTTAGTCACCATGAAAAATGAGCATGTGGGTTTACAGAGAGCTTAGTCCACAGGGCTAAATGTAGACCTGAGTTTTGTTGAGCTCAGCAGACGTGGTGAAGTCCTCTTGGACTCACAGTTACTAAAGACACGGCGTCTGCCAAGTTTTAGTGAAAACACTATAAAAGTGTCTAACGAAACATTAAACCGGCTCTCTAACACAGTGTTACTCAACCCTGCACAACCAAAGAGCGAAATAGTTGAAAAATGCCACAATCTAAATAGTGAAAAGTGGCAAAAAAAAATGTGAAAGGTGGCAAAAATGGTCAAAAAGCAGCAAAAAAGTGGAGAAAATGTGAAAAAAGGGCAAAATTGGTATACAATGTACAAAACTTGGTGAAAAATGGAAAAAATGGGTGTAAAATCACAAAAAAAGTTGCAGGTGGTCAAAAAGCAGTAAAAATGCTGCAAAAATAGTAAAAAAAATGACTAAAATGGGCAAAACAGCTGTAAAAAGGTAAGAACATTTGGGAAAGTGGCATTTAATGACAAAAGGCAGCTTAAATGGCAAAAAGTGGCAAAAAAGGGGAAAAATTGCAAAAATAGCACGATAAAAGTGACTCAAACTGATGAAAAAGGGCAAAAATGGGCAAAAAGATGTGGTAAAAATGGACTGAAAGCAGCAGAAATTGATAAAAAGTGGCAAAAAATATGTAAAAAAAGGGGCAACAAATTGCAAATTAGGGCAATGAAAATATACAGACAAATAAAGCCAATTATATAAGTGTAGGGAAACAAACTGATTAATGTGACTTGCAATGGATAAATTCTGAGGTCAAAGTTTCCATTTTTAAGGTTTTCTGGGGGAACGATATTTCAAATTAAGACATACAGTCATGGAGGAAAATATTGTGTAAAATTATGTCAATTTTATCTTTTTTCTTCTGATTTTTTGTGTTGTTTCAATACACATAAAGGCAATAAATACATGTATACCAAAAACATTTGCTGATTGCAAAAATTTCTGGGAAAAATGATGTATTTTCTGGAAAAAATCCAGGGGTGCCAATATTTTCGTCCATGACTGTACAAGTGCCACAAATCATCACAAAAGAGCCATGTGTTGAGTATCACTGCTCTTAACACATCAGACAGGGCAGAAGATTTCTACTTTCATTTTAACCATCATCTCACATGCACCCTTGCAGTGTTTTTAAAACTTACTTTTTATTTAAATGCTGAAAAATCCATATGCAATAACCCAGCCTGCAACTCTTCTGAACATTGAAATTGGTTAAATGTAAAGCCATCCCATGTGTCTAAATCTGCCAGACCATTACATACAGTCGCTGGAAAAAGTATGTGAACCTTTTAGGATTTCTTGGATTTCTGCATAAATTGGTCATCAAATGTGTTCCGATCTTCATCTAAGTCACAACAATAGACAAACACAGTCTGTTTAAACTAATACCTCACAAAAAACGATATGTTTACATGTTTTATTGATCAAACCATTTAAACATTCACAGTGCAGGGTGGAAAAATTATGTGAACCCTAACCCTAACCCCTAAGCTAATGACTGGTTGACCTTCCTTTGGCAGCAATAACCGCAACCAAATGTTTCCTGTAGTTGCAGATCAGACCTGCACAACGGTCAAGAGGAATTTTGGACCATTCCTCTTTACAAAACTAGCCTGATGTAAACACCCATTTAACATTGCTACTTCCCTGTCCACTGCAGGGCGTGACATCATAGTGGTGATGTGTGCAAAAGGAATAATGCAACCGTGATAAGGTCATGTGGAATGTTGGCTCATAAATTATGTCTGAATCATTTAAGAAACAGTATCAAACCTCATGATTTATTAGCTCACACTGTAAGGTCTGACTGTCAGGCATGTGCTTCTACTGCAGGAGTTAAATCAGGATGGAGCAATGAAGACTGCCAGAGGTTTCTTTGAAACCTCCACGGATGGAAGCTGAAGTCACATCTGTGTGTTTCAGTTGTTTCATATTTAAAAAAACACTACAAACATATTTCAACCTGGAGAGGCTTCATTTAAATTTGCTGTCTGGTGCAATTTTAGAAAAGAAGAAATGTGCATTGTTCTTTGTTAATGATACCCTAACATGTTGTCTTCATGAATTCCAAGATGAAGCTGATAGCAGGAAAGGAAACCCCTCTTATGGAGAGTAGCCACTGGTGTTCTGGTGAAGACAGTTGCAGGATGTGTTGCAAGGTTTTTGACAGACCTGGACACTGAGCTGGACAGGCAGGACTGGGGTTGATAAGGGTTGCACAGGTCTTCACCAAGGACAAGCTGACAGCAGCAACAAGGAGGGCAGATCTAAAGTCTGGCAGCATATGATTGGTTCTTTCAGGTTCCATCTAGATCTGGCTGTGTTGAAAGCAAACGTCATTAATCAGAGCAGGAAGGGATAGAGAGAAGAAGAGAGGTTGAAGATAAATTAATATGGAACAATCTTCCTTATGGTGCTGGGTAAAAGTATTTATCCTCTCCCTGATTTATTATTTTTTTTGCATATTTATCACACTTATCATCAAACTAATTTTTATATTAGGCAAAGATAACCTGAGTAAATGGAAACTAGGGATGGGCGTTTAGAAGAGACCTGCCAACCGTTAATCGTTAATGTTAACGATCAATTAACTGATTAATCATTATGTATGTGTAGCCTAAAAACATACACACTTGGGCATATGTATAACACAGTGTTTCCGCTAGACTTTTTTGTCCCCGGTCAAAATGACCAACAGTCCTCAAGAATTCCAGCCATTTAGAACAACTACTGGACATTTGCTTTAACGTTATTTTGCTGCATTAACAGCAGCAAAACGCATAAATCTGATATTCTGTGATACATTGATACATACAAGTCTGCGCTAAACAGGAGAGAGGACACATTTTTATTTCGAGACTGACAGTAAACCTGAGTAATTATTACCCTGTTATTACAAACTGGTAGACAGGTTGATTTGATTAAAACCCTAGAAATGACTGCACGTAGACATTCTCTTATTTTTCTTTGTGTAAGTGGTTTCAAAATGAACGCTGCGAGCTTCTACTTACACACCCGGTCATTCACACAATGTACGCCCACGTTAAACTCATCAACAACAAGAGTTAGCTTCACATAACCACCTTTAGCCTGTTAGCACATCGGCCGCTATCATAACTTAGCAGCTTACAACAGCCAAATACCACCGACAACAACGAAGCATCCAAACACATAAAAAGGTGCTCTGTTAACTGGACACCGCGTTAAAACTCTGCATTTCAAATGAAAAATGAGTCTTACTGTCAGCTGCTAATATCAGTCCTCATGATGATATAACTGTAACCTCTGCTAAAGCAGGAAATTCAACCATCCTGGTTTATCTGGACTAGTCCCAAAAAGACACCAGCTCCACAGCAGTCCTTCTCTCAGTGATTGCTTATCCAAGACTACTTCTGCTAATTAGCCAGCGCTGACATCCAGAGCATGAACAACCAGCTATGTACGAGGAGGAGAGACAGAGCCTTTGTTATCAGTTCCAGTGGTCCATGCTGTTCTGCACGATGTGATTCTGTGTTGACTACGATCCAACTTTATCTGAGGATTGGTCATAGGTAGTTTATCGAAGTCAATTATTCTGTTTGGCGTTGGCCTCTCTTTCTCTGCTGCTGCATCTGTGTTTACAACGCTCAGCTACACAATTCCATTTGTTTCAGCCTCTTCATTACTCGCAGCGATGACACAGAATCCCTCCATACCGCTGATTATATTAAAGGGATACTTCAACATTTTAGCAAATTCGCCCATTGCCATAATTCCTATAGTCTTAGTAATAGGTTCGTTACCTTTAGTTGTCAGTGCAAGCTATTTTTAGATCGGCACTGCCAAGTTTGGACCTGCTGTGCCAACTCAATGTAAGCAGACGGTATTCCGGCTTTCCCACATCAAACTCATCAAATACACAATCCAACAACTCCAAAACGCTCACATGGACAAGTTGTGACCTGCACATTCACCACGCTACAGCAGCTCGGAACTCGGCAGTGATGATCTAAAAATAGATTGCACCGACAACTAAAGGTAACGAACCTATTACTAAGACTATAGGGATCATGGCAATGGGCGAATTTGCCAAAATGTTGAAGTATCCCTGTAAGCCTTTGGTTAACCAGATTAAAATTCTGCTTTCCGAGAATGTTCTGGTCAAACTTTTCCAGCACGGTCCCAGCAGTATTGCGCATGCTCAGAGAGAAGGCTTGGGTTTGATGTCATTGTGCATACATAATTAGCCATGTGCTTGCCGTCTGAGGAGATAAACAACTCCAGCACCACAGGACAGTAGATGTAGTAAGATTAGGCAACTTTTAGTTTATATTAAGGCATTCGCGCAACATATCTTCTAGGTTACACAAAATATAATATGCAAGCATTCAGTATTTACATATCTGGTCATTGGCATGTTTTCTGCCAGACATTTTGACCAGTTATATTTTAATCTGCTGGACTTCCGCCCTTTTTACCGGCCAATGCTGGCTAACGGAAACTTAGGTATATATATATATATATATATATATATATATATTCTGCGTTTCGGCAAATTGAGATAATGCATTGTGCTGCTGTTTGCCCTCTCCCTCTCTTCCTCAGTTAAATCGCCCCCTGATGGGTAAGATGTCTCTTGCTTTTGTTACAACCCACTCACAATGTCATGATGGTAGATATTGTTGTGCAGTGCAGAGTAAGACGTGTTTAGTCTCTTTATTAAATGCCAACATCAGATCGACTAAATATCCCATGATCGACCAAATTCTTAACGACCAATTAATTGATCATCGATTAATTGTTCCAATCCCTAATGGAAACTATAGTTTTTAAATGATAATTTCATTTGTTAAGGGACAAAAGCCACCCTTGGCTGCAACAACTAAGCAAGCATTTGCGAAAAGTGGTAATGAGGCTTTCAAATCGCTGTGGAGGAATTTTGGCCCAGAATTGCTGTTGCAGGATTGTTTTGATTCAGGGTTTTTGAGCAGGCTGTTTAAGGTCCTGTAAATAGACTTGAGCATGTATAGCTCTTCTAGTCACTGACTACTCAAAGGGCTACCATTCACTTCACATCCACACACTGTGGCTGCTGTGGAGAATTGGCCATCAGTGTTAGCTAACCCCATTCATAAACATCCGAAAAAATTTACACAGAGGGAGAAAATTAGGGTCAAGTGTCCTGCCAAAGGACACACTGACATGTGGCTACAGGAGCCAGGGGTTGAACTCACAACCTTATGGTTATGACCAGCTCTACCTGTGGAGCCACAGTCATCCCTAATGTCACAGCAGCTCAGTCAGATCTGAGGCTGGACCAGACCTGGGCTTTCCAAAACCTTCATTTAGGCTTTTAAAGGCATTCAGAGGTGGACAAACTGATGATCTGCAAAGCAAATCTCACAAATGTATATTTTATTCCCAGTAGACAATAAACAACACACCTGATGTTGAAACTGAGATATCTGTGGTTTCCAAAAAGTATTTCAAATTTGGATTCATCTGACTAAGAACACTTTTCCATTCCCCCTCTGTCCATTTGAAAGAGCTTTGGCTCCGAGAAGTTTGTGGTTTTCCATGACCTTGTTCACATTTAGCTTCTTCTTTACATAATCCAGCTTTAACTGTCATTTGTGGATGGCCTGGCCAACTGGGTTTACAAACAATGATTTCTGGAAGTGTTCCTGAGCCTGTGCAGAGACTTCCAGTACAGAATCATACCAGTTTTTGATGCAGTGGCCCCTGAGGGCCCGTAGATCCCCTGCATTAATACTGACCTTCAGCCTTGTTCGTTGTTCCAGATTCTCAGAATCTTTAGATGATATTGTGCAGAGGGTGAAATATTCCAAGTCTTCACAATTTTACAATGTAGAACATTTTCATGAATTGTTCCCCAGTTTTTAAACACAGATTTTCACACCCTGCATAAATGCTTCTTTTATACCCAGTCATGTTACTGAACTGTTGACGATTAACCTAACTGGTTAGTTAGTTATGTTTTTATTTGTATCTTTACACAGTGCCCTAACTTTTTTGAAATCGTGGTTATTATTATTGTTTTGCCTCATGAATTCCCCTTAAAAATGATGGTGGTTTGAGCCGGCTCCTTGCATTATGATAGTGAAGTAGATCATTTCCGGTACAGACTCATTATTAATGGCACCAGCCACTGTTTGTTATGTTGCCTAGCAACAGCTCTGTATGTTTGGGCCTGATGCCGCCTTTGCAGCTTCATGGTAAACACAACTGAGTTTCAGTCGTCTAACACACATCTCTCAACAGTCATGAGGCCGAAGCAGCTGATGTGTGCAGAGCAGAACAAGATCAACATGCTGTTGAACAGTGACACGCTCTGAGGGAGGAGAGATGTGAAGGTGTGATGGTGACAGAAACGAGGCAAAAGTGAACTGAGAGCTGCCCCCCCCCCCAACCCCCACCACCACAGACAAGAATCAGCTTTCACCTCTTCATTTTGTCAGAGGCACTGTGAGCAGAAGTTTTTTTTTTTTTTTTTTTTTTTTTTAACTAGCTGCACAAACCTTACCTGAGCTGAAAGTGACCAATCCACCAAAGTTATCTTGATTCTCACAGATACTAACTCTACTTCCAAATGGCAGTTCTATGTCTCTGTCTCCATGGCCAGCATTATACTGGATGGAAAACTAGAAGAATGCAGGTGCCCATTACCTATAGCTCCCCATTATTATATTTAAGTTAGTGAAAACCTAGCCTTTGCTACAACTGTCCATTATTGGCTGATAAGATAATCAGCCAATCATTGTTGAGAATTCTGGGTGGTAAACCAGAATCAGGGGGGTTCTGGTCGGCCCTAACACAGGATCTGCTCTGTTCGAGATGAGAGTGATTCCCCATGCAGCAGAGAGACGAGCCGCTGAAGCTCATCACATTTAGACACAAAAAGAGGAAACTGCACAAAGCCACTAAGCTTTATAGGAGTATTGGTACTGATGTTTGATATGGAGCAGATAACAGAGCAAATGAGCTCTGTTTTCTGCTGTACTTTCTTTGAACCCATCAGGATGTTAAAATTAAGATATTATTATTGTGGTTGTTGACACATTTACAGCTCCTGCTGTTGTCTCAATCTTAACATAAACACTGTAAAGCAATGCCAAGTAGTGAATCTAAAACTGGTTTTGCTAAGTTGACACTTGCAACTACTTGTAATGCTCACAGTTGCTCAGTTTAAAGTGATTTTATCACTATCGATTTTAGTTTCTGCAGAAAAAATCTGCATGATATAAAATAACATATAATAATAAAATATAAGAAGAAAAACAAAGAAAATCTCCCAACAGATGAAGTGACAGCCTGAGAGCGACACTTTCCTACCTGATTGTTTTTAACCCTGCAGTGATCCATTCTTTATGAAATGATGCATTTGATACTAATCAGTGATGAAAATATTCAAGCAGGAAAAAAGGATTACTGATTAGAATCAAATGCACCGTCTCATAAAGAATGGATCACTGCAGAGTTAGAAATAATCAGGTAGGAAAGTGTCCACAGTGTTCTTTGAGAATATATAATTAAATCTGTGCAGATCAGTGAGCTTACATGTTTATGCTGTTAGTGGTATGACTGAGTTTGTAAGAGTTTGTTTATTTATGCCTACCAATGCAGTACAGTCTGATAGCAGCTTGAGGAGCCTTCCTTTGGCAGTGTGACTTTAGTTGCATTTCTTATTTTGATGCCTTTTGTTTCTATTTTTATTCATTGATTCATGCACTGATTCTTGTTGATATTTTGCTTTTGCATTTGTTTCTTTTCTTAATTTGATTCCTGTAGACTTCTCTCGGTTTGGACTCTCTCCTTTTTCTCTCTTAAAGATCTATTTTAAAAGTACTATGCAAATAAAGTTATTACCAATATGTAAGGATGACGTATAGCCTGATAAGGATTTTAAATTGTCTTTGTATGTTTTTTGTTTTAGTTTTCACATTTAAATCTGAATTAAAGATAAGTTAAAAAAAACTTTATAATGAACTATTATAGACCATTAACAGACAGTGGATGTCACATAAAAACAGATCAATTTTACCCAGATTTCACTCACTGGCAATTCGTGCTTTACTCTGAAACAGTTTTCCTAAAATCACAACATGCTGTTTGTCTCTGTTTACAGCACTGGAGCAGCTTACACTGTATAACTGTAATAACTGCCCCATCATTTTACAGCCTGATTCAGGTGCCTGTCAGAGATACATCCCTTTCTACTGCTAATGACTCTGGATTTAATAAGTTTAAATAATACAGATTTGTATTCTGTGCTTGAATAATTAATTTAAATATTAGTCCCTCAGTGTTTCCTGGAACGTGTAATGTTATAGTCATTTATAGCGATGACTGAGAGCGATGATAGTCTGCACTCTGCAGCACCCTGCTGTGTGTTTTGAGTGTGATTTCCTTCCTCTGTTTGACTGCAGGGTGTGAAAGAGGACCCAGCCCAGAGTAAAGAGCCAAAGTTCCTGGGTAAGGCCGGCTGGGTGAAGAAGGCCCATGGCAGAGTGTTGGCCAGCTATAAGGACCGATTCATCCACGTGGAGAGGACAGAGATTGTGGTGTATGAGAATGAGGTACGCTAACATTTCCACACAGGTCCTTTACTTAAACAACACCCTCAAAATGTGCACCACTAGAATATTAGAGTTATAATAGCATTTGTTTAGTTTTAGTTAGGGCTGTCAGCACCTGTGTGCTAATTGTGCCAAGACTGAGGTCCCAAATTAGTACATTAAATTCTTTAAACTGCATTAATCATGTGCTATTTCAGTCTTTTAGGCAACTAGCTACTGTAGTGAGAGCAGCTGATTACTACTCACCATCTTCCTGTTGTCACAGTAAAAGAAAATAAGTCCACTGCTGCTCCTTAGACTGTCTCACTTCAAAAACCTCACAGGCAGCTGAGTGTGTAGGAAAACAGTTCACTGAGAAAATCTCTCTTCCTAATAATAAACCTTAACGGGGTTACTGACACCGATAAAGTTGCTGATGCTGTCCCATGAACTGGAGATCATGGAGTCATTTTGTACATGCAGTCCTGCATATTTCATCATGCATGGCAGAATTAAACATGTACAGTGCTTTACAAATTTATTACCACCACCCGAAGTAAAGTTTATGCCACAGCTGCCCTAAATTGGTAATTACTAAAATCATTTTTTAAAAATATATTTCTGCAATGGTTAATACACCAATATGCAGAAGCTCTTTAACCGAAATGATATTTTGCTAAAATATCATTATAATTGATATTCATTAATTTTTAAATTTACTGATTTACAAAAAAAACCTGAAAAATAGTAAAGCACATTAATATTTCTTGATGAATATGTCAATTTATAGTTATTTACTTGCATTCCTGAACAGAAAAATTAGTTTTAGTGGTTGAGTGCTCTGCTTGATTCATTTCTGACTTCTCAGAGAAGCCCAGTGAGCCGGCTCAAATTTGGGTGAATTCAGTTTGAAATTCCTCATTCCTGTTCAAAATGGTAAAACGTGGAGAGCTCACTGAAAATGAAAGAGTCTGCATTAAAGCACTTCATGATGCTGGATGGTCTCTGAGACAAATGTGAAAGGTGGTCTAATAAATTTGTTAAGCACTGTATGTATTCAACACCTAAACTTATTAGCTGGTGCAGCTTTTAGCTGGTCAGAAAGTTGTAGGTAAAGTTTTCCTTTTAGGATTAGTTGGTATGATGTAAAGCTGAGCAATCTTTTGATTTGTTGGTAATTTTTCTGCACTGTGTGTTGCAGGACCTGCAGAACTGTTTGGAGAGGCTTGACCTGGAAAACTACGATAAATGTCACGAGTTGAAGAGCCCCTTCAAGAAGAAACACCGACTGATTCTGATTCGATCCCCCAAGTCTGCAAACAAGGTGAGCTGAGAGACACTGGCTTCTAATGAGACTTAAGCTGCATTTCCATCAGGTGGTCTGGTTTGATTGAGTGCTGTTTGGTATTGTTCAGTACGCTTAACACCAAAATAGTTTGCGTTTTCACAGACACCTGTAGCCTCACTTGGTGGGCGGGCTGTCGAGGATATGAGTTTGACATCATGCAGAGTCTGCAGTTCCAGCTGCTGAATTATAGAAAGCACGAGTGACAGAAATCAGTAGGAAATAAGCAGGGAACAGCTTTATTTCAGCTGAATCTGCTGTTTTTCTGAACTATTTTGGCTTTATATCTTCACTCTTTTCACTCTAAGACAATTATCAAAATGTTTTAGAGGAAATAAACCAGTGTTAGACTGCAGTCATAGACACCTGATTGTATATTTCTCCAGGGTGGTCATCTTTGCTTCTTAGCTTGATGCTAACACATAATGAAATAATACATTTACAGGCTAACCATTCTTCTGCTACTTTAACAGTTTCCACAAGTGAAAGAAGAAGAAAGAAAAAAAATTTGTCTTTTAAAAGAAGCTGACAGCAGAAAAGTTTTCTAATATTAGATTTTTTCCAGACTTCTGCTTTTATTTCTTTGTTATTCATTCTAATATCAGCATTATTAAATCTGTACCAAAGCATAAATTATGTGTCCTAAAACTCCCTGATTTAAAAGCATCTGAATGTTTTCTGCTGTATTTACTGTACCACTATAACTCTTCTCTTTGTCCTCTGGTTAAACCAACAGGATGATTATTTCATAGTTCTCTCACTAATGGCCTCAGTGCAAATTTCTATTGAAAACATCTGTCTCTGCTGGAAACGAGGCTGAAGACAGCGCTGTGTACAGACCAGGAAATCAAAACAAAGATCCAAAAGTTTCAAATTCATTATAATTCAATAAAAACTGAATTACTCGTAGACTTTCTTAGATCTAGGGGATTCCTGGAAATCTTCTAAACAAGAATGTATGATTCCTAACTCTCCCTGATGAATAGACGTGAGCTTTACAGCACTCTTCTAGGCATCGACCTCTCAAAGCCTTTTCACAGCACCAGCGGTGGTTTTAAGGACATGGAGGCTTTAGGAGAAGAGCAGAATGAAACTCACTGGCATTTGTCAAATACTTTTGAATTCTAGGTGTTTTTGCATCTAACCCCTAGTGAAGATAAATCTTCTTACAGTAATTTATTTTCATTAAACAAAGTGTCATAACTGCAGGATTTACCCAAATATGAACGCGCAGCACTCGCTGTTCACCACTTATAGGAGGAACGATGCAGCTCAGTCTTAGTAGTCAGTCGTCTAACATGTCTCAGGGAGAGGTGCTGCCTATAGAAATCAACTACTGTATATTACTACAGTTCCAGCCCTCCTCTCTGTTCCTATGCAGTAACTTCTGTTTCAGATGGTTTTTCTGCTTGCAGCTGTTGCTGCCATAACAGCTTTCATACCAGACACAAATTTGCTGCATGTTGGTTTTGTCTCACTGCTGTCAAAGCTCTGTCATTCCTCCTACATTTTTCCCTCAATAAAACTCCCTACATGTGACTGGATTCAGTGTACAGTGGAAGCGTGTCGGGAGCTTTTCAAAATAAAAGCATAATGTACACACGAAGGGAGTTTCTCAAAAGAAATGCTAAAGTGGACTTTTTCTTTGAAAAGCACAAACTGGAAGTGCTTTCGTACTGTGTTTACCTTTACCTGAACCGTGCGGAAACTTCTCACTCAAAGCTTCATAAAGAGTAGACGTTTGGGGAACAACTTTATTAAACAGACACATTTTAGCTCGTGGCCTTTATCTGGTTCATCAAAAAACAGATTTCAAACATATTTTGAAGATGTGGATGTAAATATTTGCTACAAGAAGGTAAATATGGCTCTGTATTTATCATTTTCCTGTCTAGATGGACATGGTTCAAATACAAAATAGAAGAGACCTCAAATTTGAAAATTCTCAGTGCGTGAGGTGTGCTGCGTCTCTGAGATGCAGCCCTAATACTGGCTGCTAGTCTGAAACAGGGGTTACTGCAGAGGAACTGTGAGGAGTGCTGCGGAACTGTGAGGTCACACCGCCAGTGCTGACCAAAGCATGACGGTGTCATGGTGAGTTTATAAACTCAAATTTACTTAAAATGCAGATATCTAGAAAATTTTTAGATCAGTATACACAAAAGAGATACAAAAACCTATCCAACAAGATGAACTGGTCTGATCATGCAGGGTTCCTTTTAAAGTACCTCAGTACCTCTAATTTTTCTTCTTCTTATTATTGTTGTTTTTATTATTATTATAAATACGGCTACATGGCCCATTAAAGATTTTCCAGACGTGCATAATAAACCTAGTGTAATTAGAAAACCCCCAGAATACCTTGAGAATCATCAGCAAGACTAAAAAATCAACCAAAGTCTCTATGAACATACCATCCAAAATTTGTGGTCCACTGCAGTTTTTAAAAATTAGAAACCTTATATCAAACATTGTGGTTGGAGATGTATATTATCTTGTTTTTTTCATATGAAGGGAATGTCAGATTTTGCTTTAACCCCCTTTGGCCACAGAAAAATAACTACTCAGTACTTTGAGTAAACATTAAACTAAAGACTTTGTACTTTTGCTGAGTAGATTTATGGACCAGTATTTTTACTTTTACTTCGGTGAATGTGAAAGTAACTGAACTTTTCCTCTAGTCTCCCTGGTCGCGGGTCCTCCTAAGAGAATTTCTAGGTGTCAAACTCATTTATTCACTTTGGGTTCCTTATTTTCCTTCTAAATGCTCATCTTAACGATTGAAATAATTTATGATGTACACTCCATATTTAATGCATGCATGTAACTATGCTATGAGGCCACAAGCAATTGCCTACCTTTGCTTCATGGTAAAATCGCCCATGTAGACCACACAGGGTAAAGGTGGCCCAGTAGACAGAGTCCATTGTCTCTCAAGGAGAAAGTTTCGGGTTTGTCTGTGGATCTCCAGCTCCTACAGTCACTCATTGATGTGTCCTTGTATAACACCCTTAACACCATTTTGCTACCACTGTGGTGTCAGTGTCGTGTGAATGAATGGGATTCATTCATACTTAGGGCCACTCTACATCAGCAGCCTTCTCTTCTCTGTGTGATTAGATAAATGTGACCTGCAGTATTAAAGCGCTTCAAGTGGTCAAGATGTCCAGAGATTCACTCTACAAGCTCAAGTCCATTTACTGTAAACACGTTCACACACTGATGCTGTGAGGTGAGAGGTCATCAGTATTATTTAATCCCCTTCATACACCTTTAAACAACACTGTTGCAGCAGTGGCAGCCATTAATGTTTCAGTGTGTTGCCTAAGGACACTTCAACACCTGACTGCAGGTCAAACCCTCAGTCTTTTAGCTGCATGTGTGTTAGATAATTAGGATATTTGGTGGAATAAAGTTTGAAAAGTTTGATTATCCTCACGCACTGGTCTTCATTTATTTCATTGTGCAGCGAGTGCACTTGTGCTAAAGTAGCAACAGAATCAAAATTAGACAGCCCAGTAGCAAAAAAGCAGACCTTAAAAAAGTATCTGTTCAGTTTGTTAGAGCTGGTAGGCAAACATCTCAACTAGCCCCAATGAGGAAGTGACAGCAGCCCACAGCCTGATGCTGAAAGATACAGCCTGCTGAAAATACTCTGTGTATTTCAGTGTGACTGTATTTCATCATAGTCAATAAGAGACTGACAGCAGGAGGCTTTTTTAAGACTGGTTCTCTGAATAGAGATAGCTGCAGTCTGCTGAAGAAATTAATGCCTTTAAAGCCATCATTTATTTCTTATAATGCATGATTAGTTAACCAGGCTGAACTCTCCTGATAGGTAACTATGTATTTTACATATTGGAGTTGATGGAAGCTCAACAGAATAAAAGAAGGATGAGCACCGAGTTTACACTTACAAGGTGGCCAGATGCTGAAGTGTCTCTGTGTCAGATGCAAACTTGAACAGGCTAACTTAATAAGCTAACTTTATTTTATCTTTATTACTGTTTTTTTTAAAGCTTTGACTGCTTTGAAACAAAATCAAACTCATGGGTATGCTTTCAAACAGACCCGTTAGGTTAAGAAAGTGTGCAGAGCTAGGGAGTCAGAGACAGGTACAAACACATTGTCAGGAGCAGTGGCGCTCCCTTGTGTCATGTTCTCCTCCGTCTGTGTGACAGGACTGCAGAGTGACTCATGCACAGATGTTTCTGAAGCTACAACCCTCCATGATGGGGACTGGCTGGAGTTTGACTCTCGGCTTATGTTACAGATTCGAAGCAGAATCCGTTTCACTGCTCTCTGTTTGTAGTCTGAGAGACACTTGTGTGTTGGGCACTGTTTCCCTTTTTCAACGGAGATCTCACATAATGCCACAGTGGGCGTGTCAATATGTTTTTTCACTCAGAACAACTCCAGCATGTTACTGCCTCAGAGATCTTACACCGATCGCTGCTGTTCTGGAGGCAGACGGTCTACACACAAAAGCATGGCTGCAAAGAGTTAACAGTTACATCACGCTTTCTAATCAATAGAAATGATCCTTCAAATATGTTTATAATATAAATTTTGATATATAAACAACCACATTTCCAAAAAAGTTGGAACACAGTGTAAAGTGTAAATAACAATACATTGTCAAATCTCATAAACTCATTTTAATCACAATAAAACAAAAACAACAAATCAGAGATAGAAACTGATACATTTAACTATTTCATGAAGAATTTAAGCTTATTTTGGAAGTGATTGGTAGCAATGAAAAACAGTTGGAGGAGCATCTAGCAGCTTATAAGGTTGACTGACAGCAGATCAGTAACATAACTGGGTATAAAAGGAGCATTTAAGAGAGGCAGAGCCTCAGAAGTAAAGATGGGCAGAGGTTTACCAATCTGTAAAAAACTTTTCTAAAAATCATGGCACAATTTCAGAAAAATGTTCCCCATGTAAAATTGTGTTCCTCAACAGTCAACGACACATCCATCTGTTTGCTAACCTGGCATGCCAGATGGATTTGTTTCACACATCCATCTGGAAAACCTTCAATACTAAGCGTTTGGGAAAGGGCAGAGGCTTTGAAAAAAAACTTGAGTGTGATTGGATGTTCTGTCTGTCCCAATCAGAGCAACAAAACACATGACATAGCCACGACCGAGGTGCGCGTGCGCAGCTACCAAGAAATAATGCGAACCATGGCGACTGTGGACATGTCAGTACATGACTTTTGTCTCTTTTGAAAAGAAAACAACTCACTGCTGTTCTCTGTTGTTCTTTTAACGAAGAAATGTTGTCAAGTTCTGATAAAACTGGCGCTTTAGCAGCATCCACGCTAAGCTCTTCCGCCATAATTGCACCGGACTCTTGTCGCTACTTGCTTTCATCACGACTCGGCTGCGCCTGAAAGTACTGCCCCTCATCACTGATTGGTCCTGTCACTTTCTAACTAGGCCCAAACAGTTCACATGGGAGCTTTGCAAGATGGAGTAGCCAGTGAGAAACACGGAAATGGGCGTATCCATCTGCTTTGCAATGTTATCTGTTTACTACATCCTGTCAAGGGTTGAGGAGAAATCTCTGTGAGCGAGGGATAAGGCTACAGTCAACACTGGATGCTGGTGATCTAGGGGCCCTCAGGGGCCACCGCAATAAAAATTCTGTGAATCACTGCATGGACTCAGGAACACGTCCAATCATCATCCACTGATGACAGTTAAAACAAAGAAGTCAAATGTGAACAGGATCCAAAAATGCTGCTGCCTTCCAAATGCTCATTTATTGTGATTAGACTGGACAATAGTGTGTTTTCAGTTAGGGCATAATCCAAAATCAGTATCATGAGTCCAGTGTTAATTTTGGCAGCTATTTTTAATTTTAGTCTTAGTTGAGAGACATTATCCACAAATGGAGAAAACTTGGAACAGTGGTGAACCTTCTCAGGAGTGGCCAGACTCATCCAAGAGGTCACAAAAGAGCCCTGAACAACATCTAAAGACCTGCAGGCCAGTGTTCATTTTGGCAGCTATTTTTAATTTTAGTCTTTGTTTTCATCTTTAAATGAAATGCATTTTAGTTCTAGTCACATTTTAGTCATTTCTGTGCTTTTAGTTTTAGTCTAGTTTTAGTCCACAAAAACTCAAAAACATTTTAGTCTAGTTGTAGTGCATAAAAAGTCCTTACATTTTAGTCTTTACTTTTAGTTCAAGCATTTATTCTCTTGCCTAAATCTGATACCAAGTCATGGTAGTGTGTTCACTGCACTCTGTCAAACCTGTGGTCCCTGCTTTCTACAGCTGAGAGGCAGAATAGATACAACTGTATTGCTTTTTGACAGTTTTACCCACAGTGGAGAAATATCATGGATTTTAAATGTCTGACAAAAATTACATTACATTTTAGTCTAGTTCTAGTTATCACAGATCCACTTTTGTTAGTTTTAGTCTAGTTTTTGTCATGGAAAAAAGGCTGTCGCCGAACATTTTTAGTCAGAGTTTTAGTCGATGAAATTCACACTGCATGAGTGTACTTGCTGTATCAAAGATGATGCAGAAAATTATGATAGTTTAGAAGTGTGTATTTCTTAGCTCAGTATACAAATATTGAGAAACATAAAAAATACAAAAACCTGAAGTTTTGTATTTATTGATTTTTTTTAATATAGTTCTTACAATACTGATTTCAAAATAACTTCACATTCTCCAAAGAAGATTTTGGGGTTCGTAGGACACTGAGAGGGGGGTCACAGATCCTTAAAAAAGCTAAGAATATTTTAGAAATTAATTTAAATTGTTTATTTTCACAAATCTTTCAAAAATATCTTCATATAATTAGTTTAATGTAAAATAAAAACATGGTAATTTGATGAGAACTATGCTGAAATCAAAGTATTGTTTAAAAAAATCCATTAAATAAGTCTGCACACAGATTTGGCCTTGCCCCTGATAAGCCCAGAGAACAGACCCTCCCCCGCTGTGATTTAATGATATCAATGCTTTGAATGTTTTATCAGTAGCATTGGTGCTAGTGATTTTAATCTGTTTTCATCACTTCTCCCCACCAAATTTTGCTACTTTGAACCCATTTCTGCCACTTTTTAATACAGTTTCACCTCCTTTTCTGCCCATGTTTTAAGCCATTTTTGTCACTTTTAAACCCTCCCCACCATTATTTCTGGCCATTTTTTCCACTTCTAAACCAATTCTGGCCAGTTTTTACCTATTGCTACCTCTGTTGACCCATTATTGCCACTTTCATCCCTTATTACCACTTTTTCCACCCATGTTTGCCCATTTTAACCACATTTCGCTTTTTTTAATGCCAATGTTTGCCAGTTTAATGGAGTTCTCCCTTTAAGAAGGCTATAAACCACAGAAAAAAATCATAAGAAAATGTATTTGTTGCTTTTATAAGAGTGGTTACCTTTCAGATAAAAAATAAAATGTGGTTATCGCAGCTTAACTTTACCATGGACCATGATTTTGCTGACCTCCATGGGACCCCAGTCTGGCTAGGCCCCAGAAATGTCTCCCCTCTCCCCCCTAATGGACAGCCTTGTCTGCACATGACTGATCTTGAATGTTCATGGCTGTGTTCGACCACCTTAAGGTACGGTGGGGGTCCCTGGTCTCTGGTTCCTTTGTTTTGGGGGCGGGGCCTGAAAAGTTTAAGAACCCCTGGTGTAAGGGACTTGCTGTAAGAGCTTTCTCCAATGGATTGTTGATGATAGAGACAGAGAAAATAAAGGACATTGATTTCAAGATTTCAGGAGCAGGGGCCCGTTGCACAAAACTAGGATAAGGGATTGAGCCGGGATATCTTGGTTATCCTGGCTCAACTTCTCTGTGATCCGGTTGCATAAAAGTGGGATAGTGGAAAGCGGGATATGTTATGGCATAAGTCACCATGGAGATTTATTCTGTGGAGCTAGCCTGCTCCAGACCAGGCTAAGTTACAGGATCTATTTAATCTCATCCCTTATCTCAGTCAGCAGTCACCGTAAATTGAAACCAATAGTTATTCCACTGCCCACTACACAATGTTATCACATTCAACTAGACCCACTGTCATTATCTAAACATTTGTGATATTAAATTTAAATAAATTTAGATGAATGATTATTTTAGATAATTTTGCAATCATTAGATAATTTACAGTTTCCCACAGACTATATATAGCCATATAATAATAAATACACATCAAAGAGTAACATAAGTCACTTTATTGAATAAGAATAAATCAAAGCAAGTAAACCATCAGCTCCTTTCAAAACTGAAGTCACAGTGACTCTACAAGATAGAAAGCACAGAATCAAAGCATATTATAGAACATAAGAATCAATACACATTCAAAGGTCTGTATATAATACACCCCACATGTCTGCAGACCGAAATAAATGCATACATACACTCTAAAAAATTACTGTGCTTTACTAAATGAATCATTGAAAAAATATTACAAAAATATCCCAAAAATATTACACAAACTGTCAAAAATGAGTAAATCCAGCTTATAGTTTCAATTATGTCCACATGAATTGAGTTATTAGTTTTAACAAATTAAATTGAGTAAATATACTCAAAGTTTTTAGGTGGTAGAATTTTTTTGAGTAATAATTTCTCGTAGGTTTATGTTGGATAGTTTTCATAAAGCTGTGTATTCTACATCAACGACAATCATCCCTTTTTTCTATCACATACATTAATCTTGAATATTACTGCCTCCTAATATAGTCATGTGACTTCAAACCACAATTAGTGAAAAGTGCACTTTGAATGATGACGTATTATATTATCACCTTCAGTTTACTGTTCACCGTGAATCTTCTGTATTCCCTACAGGCAGAAGTTATATCCACTGTCACTGAGTTAGTGTCCTCACTCATGGTGTGAATGTGTCTAATGCCCAAAGGCATTCTGGGACAAAAAATAATTACAATGGCCGAGTATTGTTTAGCTAAAACTTAAAATGTGTTCAGCAACTCAGAAAAATAGAGCTAAAATAGCTTTTTTGGATATTTACTTTAAAACAATTGATTTTTTTGAACAACCTCTAGCTGGTCGGCCTTACAGTGTGCTTAGTTGTTGCTTCTGTAACTGCTGCTTTCTCTCGTTGTTTTATAACTGTGGCGGTGTTTCTTTTTTATTTGGTCCTTTACCTCCTCGTAAACCTCCATGAGGATTTCTGCCTCCAACGGGGAAAAGTACGCCGTTCTCGTTGTCATGGTGAATTGGTGAATCTGTGATCGATGGCGGGGTCTAGTTGAGGAAGCCGCATGTACGCACTAATCCAGGATTGGTTTCACCTGGCTTGATGAATCCATGTCTGCTCATCCTGGCTTGGTCTTTGTGCAACCAATTAAGCCTGGACACTCTTGTTCTGGATTTGTTGAACCCAGCTCAGTCATTTATCCTGGATGTCTGAGTCCTACTTTTGTGCAATGGGCCCCTGGTTTGTCTCATGCAGACAGTGGATAGAAGTGGTGTCATGATGTTTCACTTTAAGTTCCAGGTAAACGAAGAGTTTATCAGGGTCAGCCCAACAAAAGTATGGAAGATTAAAATTAAGTGAACACCAGAAAAAGAAAGTTTTTGTTGACACTGAATGTAAACAGCAGTTTGGTTTGTTGGCTGAGCTCAGGCTCCTTCAGTCTGATGTTTTTATGTCTGTGCAGCTCATTAAGAATGTGCAGAGAGAGGCTGGAACTTTAACCCTGCTTGGAATAAACACAACACATAAAGACGGATGCAGAAATCTCAGCTACTAAAGACATGGATGAATATGCAAAACATGAAAAGAAGCAAACTCCAAACAAAGGCAGCAACAAGAAACTAAACATCCGTGCACAAAAATGTCCTTAAATTCTGAGTAATGGCAGCAAACAGACCAGGACCTGTTCCAGCACTGAGACTTCACCAGAGTCAGAAACAAAGAGAAAGACCCTCAGATACAGAAAGTCAATTTTTCCTTTTTTTTTTTTTTGGTACTGAGTATCTTCTGAAATATTATGTGTATGTTTTTGTGTGATAGAAATTCACTTCCTGTATTTAAGGGGCTTTCTCTGCTCCATGTCTACGATACTGATGAAACGCTTCTGTCCTGGTCTGCACACTTTCTAATTCCCAGCATTAAAGACACTGAAAGGACAGATTTCTGCACTTTCTGTTCAGTTTTCTTGTAAATACATTCAGTTTAACAGGAGACAGAGAATTGTAAACATCACTAAAATCATCAGCAGCATCCAGTTAGTAAAATTAAAGAAATGTTGAGCTTTTAAACTGCTTCTCACTCCTAAATCTTTTCTCATGTTTCTGTGATTGAGTAAATATTTCTGTCTGCAGCCCTCATATAGCTGCTGATGCACACCGAGTGTTGTCGTATGTATTGTCCTTGTTTTGTTTATTTTTTTTCTCAATAAAAGGAAGTAGAAAAAGGGAAATGATAAAATGCTGCCACTTCACTTCCTAGAACAATCATTTTCATGCAACATTTGAAACAATCTGCTGTGTGCCGGACTCTGAGTTCCTGAATCTGTTGGTGGTTTGTAATCCATTGTGGTAATTCAGGGTGAATAAAGTGAGCGGCTCTGTAAAGGATGTGAGGAGCTTCTTGGCTGATTGTCCGTTTCTCCGGGGTAACCCTCTTCAGCTCGGCTCTGCACGGCTCAATGAGACCAGACAGGCAAAGTTCTCCTTAAAGCCGCTCAGCAGTGTCAGTGTGCATCACAACCAGTCACATGCTTTTCTATAGTGTGCAGACTTTATCACAAACGATCCTCAGATGAGTCATGTTTGGGGACGAAGAGCGTGTGGCAGTCAGAAGATCAGTAAAATAAGGATTTATCAAACAACCTCAAAGCTTAATCTGACAGCAAACAGATAAATGGTACGTGCTGTAGCTTCAGAAATAGTAAAAAAAAAAAAAACCCCAAAAAAAACAAACCAACAAAAAAAAAAACAACATTTTATTTGAATAAGGCAAACGCTTTAGAAGACGTAAACATTTTTTCTTACAAACAGCATGTAAATTCTGTCACCAGGGGGCTCTCAGTCAAAACAATAACAAAATATAATGGGTAGAGACTGTACTGTCAGAGACAGTACAGCACTCCATACTCCCAGAGCACCCTCCACAGGATTCCTTGTGGGACACGGTTGAATGCCTTCTCCAGATCAACAAAACACATGTAGACTGGTTGGGCAAACTCTCATACACCCTCTAGGACCCTACCGAGAGTGTAGAGTTGGTCCACTGTTCCACGGCCAGGACGAAAACCACATTGCTCCTCCTGAATCTGAGGATCGACTATCCGAAGGACCCTCCTCTCCAGGACCCCCTAATAGACATTTTACCGGGGAGGCTGAGGAGTGTGATCCCTCTATAATTGGAACACACCCTCCGATCCCCCTTCTTAAAGAGGGGAACCACCACCCCAGTTTGTCAGTCCAAGGGCACTGTCCCTGATGTCCACGCGATGTTGCAAAGGCGTGTCAGCCACGACAGTCCTACAATATTCAGAGTCTCAAGAACTCAGGGCGGATCTCATCCACCCCTGGGGCCCTGCCACCGAGGAGCTTTTTGACCACCTCGGCGACCTCAGCTCCAGAGATAGAAGAGCCCACATCCGCGTCCCCAGACTCTGCTTCCTCAACGGAAGCCGTGTCGATGGGATTGATGAGGTCTTCGAAGTATTCCTTCCACCGACTCACAACGTCCCGAGTCGAGGTCAACAGCGCGCCATCTCCACCGTACAAGGTGTTGACAACACACTGCTTCCCCCTCCTGAGGCGCCGGATGGTGGTCCAGAATCTTCTTGAAGCCGTACGGAAGTCATTCACCATGGCCTCTCCAAACTCCACCCACGTCCGAGTTTTTGCCTTGGCAACCTCTGAAGCCGCAAACCGCTTGGCCTGTCGGTACCTGTCAGCTGCCTCTGGAGTCCCGATAAGACTCCTTCTTAAGGTTGACGGCATCCCTCACCTCCGGTGTCCACCAGCGGGTTGCCGCCACGACAGGCACCGATCAACTTTACGGCTGCAGCACCTATCAGCCGCCTCGACAATAGAGGCACGGAACACAGCCCACTCAGACTCAATGTCCCCCGCCTCCCCGGAACGTGGTTGAAGCTCTGTCGGAGGTGAGAGTTGAAGCGCCTTCTGACAGGGGACTCTGCCAGACGTTCCCAGCAGACCCTCACCATACACCATCATACAATTGCAGACCTTCATACAACTGTGTAATTGAACAGTCTGATTGCTGTTGTTATTGTGATAAGATTAGTCCCTGGCAGTGTTCATTTTGGCAGCTATTTTTGATTTTTGTCTTAGTTTTAGTCCTTAAATGAAATGCATTGTAGTTTTAGTCACATTTTAGTCATTTCTACGCTTTTTAGTTTTAGTCCATAAAAAGTCCTTGCATTTTAGTCTTTACTTTTAGTCCAAGCATTTACTCTCTTGCCTAAATCTGATACCAAGTCATGGTAGTATGTTCTATGCTCTCTGCTAAACCTGGGATCCCTGCTTTCTGCTGCTGGGAGGCAGAAAAGCTACAGCTGCAATGTGTTTTTTGTCAGATTTACCCACAGTGGAGAAATATCATGGATTTTGAATTTCTGACAAAAACTGCATTACATTTTAGTCTAGTTTTAGTCATCTTGACAAAAACGAAACTTATGTTTGTCAGTTTTTGTCATCAGGGATCTGTTTTTCTTAGTCTTAGTCTAGTTTATGTCATGGAAAAAAGGCTGTGGATGAAAAGTTTTAGTCATAGTTTAAGTCGGCAAAATTAACACTGCTCCCTTGGTTCACTATAAACTATATGCTGGCTGTTTTCAGTGAATACAGTCAAGAAGGGAGCCACAGAGGTTGACCTGGTCTCTACTTAGCCTAGACAGGCCCAGTTGGTCTGTTAGTTAGGAGAGGAGAGTTCTGTGTTATAGGGGTGGGCCTGATGCTCTGCAAAGTTGTTGGATTGGCCAGATTCTGTGCCACAAGAAGACCAAAGATCTTCACTGATAAGATTTCTTGGCAAAAAAGATCAGAATCAGTTTTTTTGGCAAAGTATGCTTACAGTGAACTTGACTGTGGTTAGCTTTGCTCTCAGTGTACAGGAATGAAACATTAAATATGAAAAATAACTAAACTGAAAAGCATAAAGAATTAAGACTAGGATTAGGTATGTTCTAGTATACACGAGTCTGTGTGCATTTATAGTGTGGCTGTAAGGGGTGCAAGGATGCTGACTAGACATGATCAGAGAATAAAAAAAAGGAAGGATGTTGGCAGGGAGATAAGATCATTTAAGATACTGTAGTTGATCAGTGTGATGTGCAAATGAGGTAAATATGATTGTCTTTGGCGTAAGTTTGTGGTTGTTTCACGTGGGAGGCTGTATGTACAATAGCTGCTGGTGGTGCAATTAGCCTACATGTCCAGAGCTGTGAAAAACTACTGATGACCTCCAGGATGAGTTGTTGACATGCTCCTGGAGTCGTTTTGGTAGGCTGGCCACTCCTGGGAAGATTTACCACTGTGCCAAGTTTTTTTACATTTGTGGATAATGGCTGTCACCATGGTTGGCTGGAGTCCCCAAGCCTTATGAATTGTTTGTAACCCTCTCCAAACTGATAGATGTCAGTGACTTTGTTTCTCATCTGTACTTGAATTTCTCTAGATGGTTCCATGATGTGTTGGAGATCTTTTAGCCTACTTCACTTTGTCAGACAGGTTCTATTTGAGGGATTTCTGGATTTTGCAGGTCTGATAAGCAATCAGGCCTGGTTGCAGCTAGTGAAATTTCAGAAAGGTTCTGCCCTTCCCACTTTCAGTGGCAGTTGCCCAGATGGATGTGAGATATATTCCATGCCATGGATATGTGGAGCAGTCTATCTGGTGTCAGGTTAGTAAGTTTGAGTATTCTATAAAACAGGAAAAGCAAATCATCCCACTTATTAACGGGTAAAATGTAAAATTCGAGTGCATTTCTTTGCATGATATAGTGTACATATATATAAAGGCACTAATATTAATCAAACAAAGCTGACCTATTTTAATATGCCAGTTTCCTTTGACATTTCATGTCTCAAAAATGACCTTCAACATGTATGTGTACTTCCTAAAGTGAAGGCTTTTAGTTGAAGTTGAGTTTGTCTGAAGTATAAACATCAGGGAAATCTGAGTTTGAACTGAGCGGGGAAGCCAAGGGGAAGGACAGTTCAAATCGTGGCTCAGGGTCTTCTGAAGGGACAGGGGAAGTTGGAGGGTCTGCCTGCTCTGCTGGAGCTGAAACCTCAGAATAAGCTGGGGGCACACTCACAGAGGGAGGATTGTGTATCAGTGTAGTCAGGTTATATGAAGGCAGAGTAGGGTTCTGTACATTCTGTACATTTAACTGTCATTTATTTTTCCAACAGGTCCATGATTTGAAGTTTCAAGCTCAGACTGCGGAAGAGAAGGAGGCTTGGATTAAAGCACTGAGCGATGGCATCAACCGAGCAAAGAACAAAATCTTTGATGAGGTAAACGTCCATGTAATTTTCACTCAGAACCCAGAGTGTTTATAATTTCAGTGAACTATTTCACTCTAGGTTTTCACATTTGCCAAACTACCAAAGATCACTGAATTGAACTTATAATAATTTATTATAATTCACAGGTGAAGATTGATGAGAGCTGTAATCTAGAGCATGTCACAAGAACAAGACCCAAAGGAAACCGTAACAGACGGCCACCAACCAGGATACACATGAAAGAGGTTGGCATGGTGCAGACAGGATTACATTTCATAATTCAATGTTTGTTTCTGGTAGATCTACCTGCTGAATCTAAAGGATTTCCACAGGGCAAAACAATGACTGGTTGGACAAACTCTGATCTGTTTTTATAGTCAAATGTGAGAGAAATGTTGACATACCAGGAATTTCACACCAAAAGAAGTATTTAGAAAAACCTCATACTGGTGAATCTTTACCATTAAAGCCTCATTACTGGTGAATCTTTACCATTAAAGCCTCATTACTGGTGAATCTTTACCATTAAAGCCTCATTACTGGTGAATCTTTACCATTAAAGCTGTTCGAGAGGTAAAAAAAAAAAAACCAACTAGCAGCATAGTTCAGCAGAGTCAGATGTCCTTATTAGCTTATCCCTCAGTCCATGCATACAACCATCCATCTATGCAGCCATCATCCATCTATGCATCGATGCATCCATCATACATCCATCCATCCATCTGTCCATCCATCCATCCATCTATGCAACCAACCATCCATGCATCCATCCATGCATACAACCATCCATTCTTCCATGGATCCATCTATACATCCATCCATCCATGCATCCATCCATCTATGCACCATTCATCCATCAATGCATCCATCCATTCATCCATGCATCCATCCATCCATCCATTCATCCATCCATCCATTGCTCCATCCATGCAACCATCCATCCATCTGTCCATCCATCCATCGATGCATCCATCAATGCATCCATCTGTCCATCCATCCATCCAACGATGCATCCATCAATGCATCCATCCATCCATCTGTCCATCCATCCATCCATCCATCCATCTATGCATCCAACCATCCATGCATCCATCCATGCATACAACCATCCATTCTTCCATGGATCCATCTATACATCCATCCATCCATGCACCATCCATCCATCAATGCATCCATCCATTCATCCATGCATCCATCCATCCATCCATGCACCATCCATCCATCAATGCATCCATCCATTCATCCATGCATCCATCCATCCATCCATGCATCCATCCATCCATCCATCCATTCATCCATCCATCCATTGCTCCATCCATGCATCCATCTATGCATCTATCCATTCATCCATGCATCCATCCATCCATCCATGCATCGATCCATCCATCCATTCATCCATCCATCCATTGCTCCATCCATGCATCCATCTATCCATCCATCCATCCATCTATACATCCATCCATCCATCCATCCATGCATACAACCATCCATCCATCCATGGATCCATCTATACATCCATCCATCCATCCATCCATGCATCCATTCATCCATTCACCATCCATCCATCAATGCATCCATCCATTCATCCATGCACCCATTCATCCATCCCTCCATCCATGCATCCATCTATGCATCCAACCATCCATGCATCCATCCATGCATACAACCATCCACCCATCCATGGATCCATCTATACATCCGTCCATCCAGTCATGCATCCATCCATCCATGCATCAATGAATCCATTATACATCCATCCACCTGACTGTCCCTGTGAGTGTGCAGGTTGCTTGGAAGTTTAGTTGTGCCCCATACTGTATATGCTGATGCCAGTTTTGGTCTGTGGCCTCTTTCCTGCATGTCACTCCCTACTCTCTCATCTCTGATTTGGACTTGATCCACTGTCTAGTCAATAAAGGCATGGAAGCCCCAAACAAAATCTTAAAAACTGCACATTAACAAACTGCTAACGTCACAGTTTAGCACCAGAAATGTTTGGATGTGATAGAAACTCCTATTTGAGACTGAGTTTTTATCATCTTTTACTGCATATCTCATTGTGATTGTTTTTCTGTGTAGGTTGCTGGTGTGTCCTCTGATGGTATCCTGCGACTGGATCTTGATCTTGAGAATGCTATAATGCCTAATGGGACCCATCACCTCAGTGTTGATGGCACTGAAAAAGATAAAACGCCAACGCCCTCATCTAATGATGGTGACACTGCATTTAAAGAGTCAGAGCAAACTCCTGAAGAAGAGACTCAGACCGAGCCACAGGTCAGTTCAGAGAAGAAGATCATCAAACCACCTATGCCCCCCATCAAAGAGGCCAAACCCAGTTCACCAACAGAGGACAAGCCTGAGAAGGAGGATGGCTCAGAGAAAAAGGTGAGTTATGCTTTTTGACCCTTTCATACAATGCTGAACTTCTACATATAACGGCTGCACAAAAAAATCACAATTTCATCTTTATCTCACTAGGAACTACGATGATGAAAAGTCAGACTTCATCACAATAAAACAGAAGGGTTTTTGTGTAAACAAGCATTACTTCCTCATTCTTCATGTGTACATTTAACACTCTCGCACCATTTTCAGGCATACAGTAAACTCAGGCCTGTTATAAGCCACCCTCAGATTAATTAGTGGTAGAAATAATTTATTTTCAATTCATCATAGAGTGACAATATTTTTAAACCTCCAAACAGGAGGAGCCCCTCTGAACAGTCTGAACAGTGTCTCAGCATTTACAAAATGTGATTATATAAGTCCAGGAAACACAAAACAAAGATTTCTGTGGTGTAATACAAGAAATTTGTTCTCTATGTGTTCTCTCAGTGTTTAATCGTCTAAGTCAATTCCCACCAAGCTTATTATAGCTATCTTAAACTAATAAAATAATCAAAACTAAAATGTAATAGTCATTTTAAATAACTGAAAACAAAATAAAAACAAGGCTTTACCAAAACAAAAACTACAAATTTATTGTGTACTTACCAGACGGATCATGCGTACTTTCACCGCTCACAAACATAAAAAAACTGTACCTTAATTCCAGCCAGGATTTCGAGTCTTTCCCGTGTTTTATGATTTTTGCTGCACCTGTAACGCATGCCAGGAGAGCCTGTTGGGGAGAGACAGCAAGACGGTATCAACAGACATCCGTGTTTTTTATTTTGTCTGAAGTCCTGTGATCACGCGAGATCGTAGGCAGGTCGGCAGGTGTGTGGTCTCCAGTGATCTGATAATCTGGCTGAGTTGTCTAGTGTGTGCGTTCAGAGTAATAAAAATGAAAAATCTTTGGCAATTGTCCTGAAGTCTGTGGTCTTTCACGGTTTTAAAATCGTTTCAGATTAAGAAATTGTCTAGTGTGTGGCCGGCCTAAGTCTCTGATATGATCATTCTCACATTTAAGGTCTTGAGTGGTGTTCAAAAATCAAATTTGAATGAATAAAATGAAGAGGAAAGAGTAGTCTGTTTTAAAATATATTTAGATAATTAAATAATAAAATATTTTACTTTCTCTGACCCTTTTGGGTCTCACCAGTGTTAATTTTGCCAACTGAAACTATGACCAAAAATGTCCATCGCTTTTTTCCCATGAGAAAAACTGGACTAAGACTAGCCAAAAACATATCTTTGATGGCTACACTGGCTAGACTCAGACTGTAGAGGGCAGTAATGTGCCAAAACTGCATAGTCTGTCGATTCAGAGGAAGAAGAAAAACAAGACGGCATGGTTACCGGCTTACAATCATAAAAATAAAAGTAAATGTTATGCTACAAAAAAGGCAAATAATCCATAGAATAACATTATATAGATAAAGCCCTCAATCTCACCCCTCAGCTCAACTCTCGGGAGAATTGGGACAGCCCTCTCATTTAGCGGGAAATCACATTTTGAGACTAAGGGTAAAGGGGAGGATTGGGATTCAGCCTAAAATTAAAAATAGCTGTCAAAATGAGCACTGGCTCTTACCTCAGACAAGTATCCATCTATCCATTTTCTATACCGCTCATCGAATTGGGGGCTGGAGTCTATCCCAGCTGGCATTGGGCGAGATGGGGAACACCCTGGGCTGTTCGCCGGTCAGTTGCAGGGCTGACATGTAAAGACAGACCACCAGGCACTCTCACACTCACACCTACGGCCAATTTAGAGTGATCAGTCAACCTAACGAGCATGTCTTTTGTGGTGAGAGGAAGCCAGAGTGCCCAGAGAGAACCCATGCATGTACAGGGAGAACATGCAAACTCTGCACAGAAAGGCCCTGACCGGGCAGCGAACCAGGGGCCTTCTTGTTAGGAGTCAACAGCGCTAACCCCTGCGCTGCCATGCTGCCCTGATTAGTATCCAATATGATTGAAAAAACCCCTAAAACTAACACTGATAAAAACCAAACTATAACGGAGCATCTGTGCATAATAGGAACTAAACTAAACCAACAAACCAGCTGTAAACACTTATCAAATCTGAACTAAAATAAAGTAAAAACAAAATAAGAATAAAAACAAATGAAAAATTCAACACTATTATAACCTTGGTTCCAATGATACTACTTTTAGGATGTCTAGATTTGATCACCTCCACGATTCACCGATTTAATTAATTTTCATTCAAGAAATTTCATTTCTTCTTGACGAGCGTTGACTATTGCTTTGGCTATCCTGGGGGTAGCTCCAGCATCCCCAGACCCCTCTCTGCAGCGTCCATATGGCCTTGTATGTTTGCATTTCCACTGAGGGTGAGGGAAAAAGGACTTGTGTACAGAAAACATCATTATTCATCGCCTGGTACTTTTTTAAAGTGATAAACTCAAGTTCATCTACATTGCTGTCTTCCTTTACAACATGAAATCCCATTTAGCTGACACCACTGAGTGATACACTCGAATGTGGTCCCAACTCCAAAATAAGGCTTCTCAATTTTAGTAAAAGGACAATTACAAATATTTTAATTGAAATTGAAGTCACAATTGGTAAACACAATGATTACTGGAGTTTACAAGATCTTCATCACATGCATTTATTGAACTTTAACATTAAGGGCACTTTGAAAAACATGCAATAAATGAAAGTAAAATATACATTTTCTAATTAAAAAAAAAGATGATTCTCATGGATAAACAAAAATAAATTAACAATTTTTTTTAAGTATAGGAGAGATACTCTTCTTTAAAATACAAAAAACAAGAGTTGAACATTTTCTACAAATGATAAAACCCATAAAACAAGCATGTTGTAAGTCCCAATAATTGTTAAATCACAGCTATCTTGTTTTCATAATCATTAGAATAGAGAATTGTGATCGGATCGATAATGGATTATTGCCCAGCACTACGCTGACATGGGGCTTGCAGACTGGTCAAACTGGGACATCTGGTCTCCCTAATTCAGGAGAAACATGTTTTAAATAGCCATAGTTAAGGCTAATATGGATGCTTTAATATCACTTTCTTTATCACTCTTTATATCATCATCACAGTATTGAAAATCTATCACACATCACATTTTTATCTCATTTGTACAAACCTAAAAAAAGCAAAAACTAAAATTCCAAAATTACACAATTATAATTTTAAGATTTGAGTTTTCACCTGTGTTTATGCCTACAGAAAGTATGTGCATCTATTTAATAACTTTCTCTTTTGTTTTTACATCACAATTATTACTGTAGAAAATACAGAGTAATGTTTCTTTCTGCAGCCATTGTTCAGCCCACTTAGGTATATCCTTCAATAAACACAGTCCATAAAATATGATTTCATGTTTTTTAGGTCCTAAAGCCACCCATGCCTCCTTCTAAAGAGGTCAAACCGAGTGTTTCCCCTAAAGAAGAAGCTTCGCAGGAGGAAAAAGCTGAGAAGATTCCCGAGAAGAGTCCAGATGCCAGGAAAAAGACTGGCCCACCGCCAACCCCTCCCAACAAACCCAGCACCAACAGCTCCACGAGCAACCTCACTGAGGCCTCAGAGTCCAGGCCAGACTCCCACCCTCCCACCCCTCCATCCAAAGAGAAGAAACCCTCCTGTCCTGCTAAGGAGGTGGGCTCAGAGGTTCAAGGCTCCACTGATGAGAGTGAGGAGAAGGCTGAGGAAAGCGAAGAAGAAGGAACAGCTGAGGCCGAGCCATCGATTTATAAAGAAGATGAGGATCCTGAGAGTCCCACTGCAGAACGTGTTTCTGAAGAAGACACAGAAGAAGCTGACCATGAGCCAAAAACATCTACAGAGCCAGTCGGACAGAGCCCGACTCCTCCGCTTGTCCCCAAGAAAAAGCCTGAAAAATCCCCTCCGCCTAATGATGATGAAAACCTCAATGCACCGCTGCATGATGCAAGAGATACCTCAGCAAACTCTCCTCAGACAGAAGAGGAACCACCCAAGAGTGGAGTCCCCACAGTGGTTGTCTCTCTGAACGACCCGGTCACTGACAGCCTCGGCCTGAGTCCACTGCTCGCTCACTTTCCTGGAGAGAAGAAAAAGAAGGCGGAGGAGAAGTCTGTGGACAGCGGTCAGCACTCAGACGATGACAGCGAAGCCTCTGGGAGTGAAGACACGCTGGCGGCTTCCACAGCTGCACTGAGAGGAAGTAACGCTGGCCTGGATGTGCTAGACGCCAGCGAGGACGACATTCAGGTGTCTGTTAGCCTGAGGCACCCACAGGTGGCGTCCAAGCCTCTGGTTCAATCAAAGGCATTTCCCTTTCGACGCTCAGTGCCCACTCCTCCTCTCAAACCCTCAGCCAAGGCACGATCAGCCTCTTTTGGGAATCTGCTGTCTGACTCTTCAGTCGGACAGCAGACCACAGCTGGAGCAGGAAGTAAAGCCACACCTGGAGATGATGTCATCAAACTGGAGGCCGAGGTGGCTCTGGAGATGGAGAAGACGCAGGAGCTCCTGAGCAAAGTGTCTGACGGGGGAGGCGACAAGGAGTTGAGGTCGGAAGATCTTCTCACCAAGGCCATGGAGAAGCTGAAGAAGGCTGACCATGTCCTCAGAGAGGCCAAGAAACTCACACCAGCCAAGAACTCAAGCTTCAGGAAGAGCTGGTGAAAGACATTTGTAGCAGATCGTCCAGGAAATGACCATTCACTAAACCTTTCTCCTCCACAGTGATCATTTATGATTATTCACAGCAACCCTGGAAGTTCAGAATCTCTGCATACTCTAACGTTTGTATGAGGCTTTGATATTTGATTTAAAAAGACTCCATCTTTAGTCTGTTTCTAATCCAGAACCACCAGAGCTAATAGGCTGATTGAACTGTGTCTTTCTGCTACAGTGAGCAATTACTAGCAATAGTGCAAGCACAGAACCATTCGAGTGTACAGGAACCATTCCAGTGCATATAGAAGACCATTATCTTTTACATCCCATGCATGCATAAGTGATCACGGTGACTGAGCAACATAGAGAGAGAGAGAGAGAGAGAGAGAGAGAAAGAGGGAGACAGTGTGTTAATGTTACCCATGAAACACCAAAACTCTAATTATCACCAGACAGCTGAACTTAAACACAACCACCTGCTAAGTATTTGAAGCAATAACACATACTGTAGAAAATATCTGTTTTCTTGCCTTGAAAACAGACACTGAAGGAGATATCTGTCATCTTGGATTGCTCCTGACTTCTCATGGAGTCACTGGCTGCTGCCTCCGGCTGTATCACAAATGCTAGTGGTGCAGTGTTGTGGTCGACTAAACCTTTATAGTTCATTAATATGAGGGTTTTACATTCATAGTGCTGTGGAAAAGTATTTGCCCCGTCTTGATCATCAAACACAATTTTTAAATCAGACAAAGATAACCAGAGTAAATACAGGAGTCAGTTTTTAAATGTCAGTGAGTCTTGCATGTCACTGTGGAGGAATTTTGGCCCACTCTTCTTTGCAGAATTGTTCTCATTCAGCCACACTGAAAGGTTTTCGAGCATGAATTGCCTTAATCGACCAGGCGACTCTAAAACCTTCAGTTGACTTGCTGGCACTCAAGTGTGCTTGACCTCGAGGTCATGAACTGATGGCCAGATATTCTCCAGAATTTTCTGGTAAAGAGCAACATTCATGGCCCCATCAATTACGGCAGGTAGTCCAGGTCCTGAAACAGCAAGGCAACCCATCATTCTACCGTGGTCTGATGTTCTTCTGAGGTAATACTGTGTCAGTTTTACTCCAGATGATATGGGATGCACACCTTCCAAAAGGTCAAACCGAATCCTCAGGATGTTTCTAGTCAAATGTGAGACAAGCCTTATGACGATGCCATTTTTGCCCAGTCTCTTTTTTACTGTTGAATCGTGACCTCTGACCTTAACTGACACAAGTGAGGCCTGCAGGTCTTTAGATGTTGTTCTGGGTTCTTTTGGGACCTCCTGGATGAGTTGTCCATGCGGTCTTGGAGTCATTTTGACAGGCCGGCACTCCTGGGAAGGTTCACTGTTGTTCCAAGTTTTTTCCATTTGTGGATAATGGCTCTGACCGTGGTTTGCTGGAGTTCCAAAGTCTTAGAAATGTCTTTGTAACCCTTTCCAGACTGATAGACATCAATGACTTTGTTTTTCATTTGTTCTTGAAATTTAGAAATGAGTAGTCAGTCAGCTTTGGGTATTGTTTGGGTCTTTTTCTGATACCAGTGCCGAGTCAGTACTTTTATACGAATGAAAGCTGTCTGGGTATCATAAATGATTTGTAGAAATATCTTTGTACGGTACCGATCGACCATGGGAACGGAAGAGGAACCCAATGCAACTTAACACAAAAATCACACAAATTCCATAACGCATCTCTTGCCTTTCATTGGGACGACTCTGCTGAAGGTGGCAGTGCTGTTTGATTAGTGGTAGAGTGGTAGAGGGAGTAAGACAATGATTGTCTGCTGGCATGATGGCTGTTAAGATCACTGTTCAACTCTCCAGAGGGGCCGTGGGACTAACTGATTGAAACACCTGCAAAAGCTGATTACCACCTCACAACCCTGATGGCTTTTTGCGGCCCATGGGTCTGCAAGGTTGACTTGCGAGGGAGTTTTACTAACAACTTTGGGATTTCTTCACCAAGTGCTTCTTCTTTCAGTAGAGCACAAGAATCTTATTTCCCTGTTGCACATTAGGGGAAATCACAGAGAAATATATCCATTTATTTTAGAAAAGCAGCTTGGATCAGCTCTAGCCTCTGTTGATCTAAAGGAGGGAGTGGAATAGAGACTAGACTGATGGATGGAGTATGAGATATTTCTACTTAATGCCAGTTTAATAAGAGTATCAGTGTTCTTATGCATATCAGTCTGTGACAGCATCATAGTGTAAAAGTTATGGCATGACTTTACATCATTCAGTTTAACCACATGAGACCATAAAGGGATATATGAAGGTTTTTAATGGAAGACAATAGTAGTAAAATAGTAACGCAGCATTTCTGGAGAAAAGTATCAGCATGCATGTGAGACAGAATGTTCTAAAATGAGCAGTGTGTGGTTGTGACTCAGCCTGTACATGCACCTCTGAAGGCCAGCAGATGTCACTGTTTGCTATATTTTTAGATTGACTTTCTCAGCACAGATAGAGAAGAAAGCCCCGCAGTGTTACATGGCTTTTTCTACTCCTCACTTTACATCACCGGAGACTTTCTCTGCATAAAATCAGCGTTCAGCCTTTATCCTTCTGGTTTTTAAAGAAAATACTGCTCTATGATTCAGGACAGCATTTTAGTCTAATTGTGAAGCTAAGGTTAGCCTAGCTGACTGATTGTCATTGAAGCAGGCCAGATTAATGCTAGAAATGGCATAAAGGGGACAGGGTTTAGTGAGCGGTCTGTGAATGGACTCAGCAATGATGACAGAAGTCTCTTATTGTTGATGGTTGTGCAGCACATTTAACTGTTTGCTCATTATTAACTATGTGCAATTATTTCTCCTTCTACTTTCTCTGCAGCTTAACGTAAAGCCTAATTTCTGCTCATGCATCTAGCATTTTCAAGGAAATTTACTTGAAAAAAAATCAAGAATTGATAATAATATGAACAAGCAATGCTGTCATTATATGCAATGAGAGAATGCAAAAATGTATTAACAGCAAATTATGAAAAAAAAAACCTTTTAATAGTCTAGTTTGTGGATTGAAGAAGCTTGTTCTGTTCCAGTTACATGTCTTTTTTGCTGGCAGATTGTATAAGGGAATTTTATTGTACATTTTTTGTATGTTTATTACGGAAGCCCCCTGAGGACATGCATCTACACATTTTATTTTACTGTGATAACATGCAGAAATATACTGCATTCACACTGTCATTTTTTTCTCTGTTTATCTGAGATTTAATCTTTCCCATTAATTAGTCACCTCAAACTCGCAGAAAAGGCTCTCTTGCAGGTCGTTAAAGAGGGCAAACATGACCTGACTGAAAAGTATAATCCAGTTTTATTTCTCATTGAATTAATAGGAAATACTCTTGAAAGAGGCTGTTGAATGATGGCCGTGAATAGCAGCAGCTGAATTCCTACAAGAGTTTTAGGCCCTGTCCAAACGGAGACCAAAATGATATATTGCCGTTTCGTTTTGAAAAAGTTTTCTGTGAAGACGGGATTGTTTCAGAAAATAACCATGTAAGCACAGGACCACTGAAATTGACTGAAAACACTGTAGTGCATATGCCAAGCCTGTATGTGGCGCTGTATTGCTGCCACAGAAATGCACCAAAAGAGAGGAGACCACAGAAAACTGACACAAACTTTTTTCTAGTTGCCCTTCTGGTTGTTGTCTGTGTTGGATTTAGGAACATATGGTGTATGTGTTTCGCGGTGGTGGTAAAGGAGCATCAGATTTTGCTGTAAAAGCCATAACAAGCTCAGTAGCTTCTGCAGCACGAACACAATCCTGTTACCCGCCATTGTTGTTTGGCCAGACCCGCACAGGCAACTTAAGAGAGCTATGCTATGTGTGACGTAATAGTTTCAAGAAAGATGCGGTTGGCCGTCCACACGGAGACGAAATGGTAGTCATTTACAGATTTGTGCACTCTGGGACCCATTTTAAGAAAGTAACATTTACAGTCACCCAAAACCCTGTTTCCATGTGGATGAAACGCCGATTTGACGATAAGCTTTTGCGCATACTCCTGAACTCATCTCCATGTGGACGGGGCCTTGCCTCAGCTGGGATTTCTGTGTACCTATAAAAGGTGTATGAAAAATTTACCTCAAAAAAACAGAGCAAATATCTTTTTTTCCCTGTGAATATGCCTGGGATATAATAAGTACATTTTGTTTGTTATTTATATCCTTGTTTTGGGAGAACAACACTTTTCCTATAAGTTCATTTTTAAATCGTGAGAAAACAAGTTGAATTAGTCTATAATCACAGGAAACCAGCATAATTCTCCTGAGGTAACAAGGTAAAAGTCCAGATCCTGAGAAAACACCTGAAAGGCCCTGGCTTTCAGAAGAGTAAAATAAGAATGTATGGATGTATGTCCTCTCAGGGCTTCTGTACTTTATCTCAGCTGTTGCTGTTTATGTTGAGGGAGATGTACCAGCATAGCTCAGGAGTTTTCTAAGAGTAATCCTTTCAGTCTAATTATGTGAATAAAATAAGAGTATTAAAAAACTGCAGTTTTATTGTTATTAATAATACGATGTTATTGCTGATATTCTGGACTAAATAGCACATAAAGCTCTCACTAACACACTTATGGTCATTGCTCATGTTAATTATGTTCACTGAGAGATGAAGCATGAACTCATGAAGGGTTCTTCTGTTTTACTTCAGTGCTTTGTTAAATTTAAGTATTTTCAGACTATTGAAAACACATTATGGCCTGTAGAGTATCAAAGACATTTTTAACATTAGATGTAATTTTGTACCCTGATTAAATTTTTATGGTCCAAATAAACAAAGGGAAACTGTGTGTTCTTTTGTGTCTTTATATTGTCTTATCGTTTTAATTTTCTCATGAGTGATGTTCCTCTTTACTGTATGACAAAAGTCATAGCTTTGGGATTGAAATCTGCATTTCACAGTTTTGAAACTTTGCTGAGAGGAAGATGATTTTTGTTCACCTTTGAGACAGGTTGAACTTAAATTTAGTGCTAAATAATAATCACTGCCAAGTAAGAGAAGATTACAGCAGTTTTTATTTTCAAAGCTTGTACTGATAAAGTTTTATAACAGTTTAAAGAGATGGGAGAAAGTTTGAGTCTTTAAACACTACTGTTTTTGAGTTGCTGGATTGTTGCTGGATTTGTTTCACACATCCATCTGGAAAACCTCTCAAAGACAGCGTTTGGGAAAGGGCAAAGCCTTTGAAAAAAAAATCTCAGAGGGGGATTAAATGAACATCCTGTCACATCTTTATGGGCCAATCAGAGCAAGAAAAAAACATGACGTAGCCGCTATTGAGCTGTGCCCCTACCACACGGTTGCCAGGTCTGCGCGTTTCCTGTGGAATTGGGCTACCCTTTTACGTACTACCGCAGGTAGATATTTTTGTCCGCGGGTTGAGCAGAACACATCAATAGTATAATGTTCTTTAAGTGCTCTGTTAAATAATTCTCATTATCTAAATGGAATACCTAATTTTAACATAAATAGGTTTTGTGTTTTGTCCCATATTTTGACATTTTAAAGTCATGATTTTTAGAATTGTATTCATTTTTTGACCTTTTAAAGTAATGTTTTTTTTTTATTTTATCTCAAATATTGACCTTTAAACTCATGATTTTTTTTTTAAATCGTATCTCATATGTTGACATTGAAAACTCCTGATTTTATCATTTTATATCTTATTTTGACCTTGAAAACTCTTAATTGTGAATTTTATCTCATATTTTGACCTTTGAAACTCATGAATTTGAATTTATTTATTACTTTAACTGTTAAAATCATGATTTTAATTTTAGACTTTTTTTTAAATCTCAAAATCATTTATCATCAATCTTACGTTTTGTTTCCCCCCTATAATTCGTTAGCGGTGAAGCAGAGGTTGACAGTTCATGGGAAATTTGGACCCAGTTAGGCCCTCAGGTTAGACCCAAATTCAGGATTCGGCCCCTGCTGTGATTGAGTCTGACATCCCTGCCTAAAGGCCAATAAGATATTCTTTAAACAGAGCTCAAAGTTATCATAAATATGGTCCAACACAAAGCAGCAGTTACTTGACTTGGACTTGCAAAAATGACTTGTGTACATCTCTGGCCAGTCATGTCATATTTGATATGTGATTTGTGAGACCTCAGTTTAATCAACAGTATCAGTAATTTCCTTAAAAACCTTTTGTGCACAATCTGATAAATAATAAAAATGCCCTCCAGTTGTAACAACAAACGCCTGATGTATCAAATGTGATACCAAAAACATATATGTAAAAACTGTAGGCATTTTTTTCTTTTTTGGATTTCGGTTGAAGGTTAAATAAACAACTCATTCTTGGTAAGTATTTGAGGTATCAGACTTTACAGAGTCGAATAACTTTGCTCTGAGGATTCATTTATGGCTCTCAAGCGTGACAGAGAATGATGGGAATAACATCTTTTGCATAGGGCAAGAAGTGCATGCTTTACGTGTGCCATTTCCTAATTGAATATTTGACTCATTAGTTGTCTGCACATAAATTAAAGGCTGTCTCTATGGCAGGGGAACGGTTTCAAACATCCTAAAAAGTACAGAGGGTTAGAGGCTGCAGCTAGACCAGAAGTAGAAAGAAAATGTGGTTAATTTTACTTTGAAGGACAGAAACGGAAGTTGTTCGTTGTTATGTAGTGACGTAAACTTGACGGGCTGATCTCCAGTCAATGGGCTTAAGATAGAAGTGAACGGTCGCGTGCAGCACCGTCGTCTCCCTCAGACGGTGCTACGATGACGGAGGTGGAGGTGAGGAGTCCTCGACTTGTTTGAACCGGACTCAAGATGGAGGACGACCTGGTGTCGGAGGATGATATCTGTGAGTATCGCTATTCTCACAGCAGCTGGATGTTCAGAGAGCCAACATCTGTCAGCAGGAGCAGGATGTCCGTGTGACCACAGAGGAAAAACACGATAGCCAGGCCTTATGTCACTTTTTCTTTATATAGCGAGAGCATATAACACTGTGTTTCAAACAGGACGGAGGACTAAACCTGAGAATATTTCCTGTTTAACCAGCAAATTCATCTAGAATCAGCCACTCAGCTGTAACGCTGTTAATATGAAGATTCCTGTTAAAAGTAGGGGAGAGCGGGGTTGGCTATCACATCTTTATTAAGAATTCAACGAGAGTAAAAGGTTTCAATCGTCTTTTTTCAAATTTGCATCAATTTTACAATGTAAAATCAAATAATGTTAATAAATGACTAACGGATTAGTGGATCACCTGATGTGTGTCCAGCTCTGCCCATGATCAACACACCTGACAGGATCATTCCTCTAGTACACTGGTCATCAACTGGCGGCCCGGGGGCCATATCAGGCCCCCAAAGTTTCCTGTCCAGCCCCTGAGAGATCATTAAATTCAGAAAAGATGTTGTGGTTTTAAGATTTTGCTTTAAATGTCTGCAGCTGTTAAATACACCCCACAAACAATTCATGTTGAAATAGTTTGAGAATGACTTAACATTTGACCTGTTTTACAGAAATTTACAGTCATAATAAGTAGCTATGTACAAAAGGGTTAGGTTGGCAGAAGTGCTCCAAAAATGACCAGATCAAGTGGTGAAAAGAGGTTAAAATAAGGCAAAAATTGTTTGAAGAGGGAAAAGGGGGCAAAAAGTATCGTGAATTGGTTAAAATGACAAAAATACTTCAAAAAAGTAATGAAAATGGGCAAAAATAGAAGAAAAGTGTCAAAAATGGATAAAACAGTGGCACAAAAGGGATAAAATATGTGGGAAAGTGGTTTAAAGAGGTTAGCAAATGGCAAAAATTGGGTTTAAGAGGCAAAAAGTATCAAAAATGGTTTAAGAGTGGCAGAAATACAGCAAAAATATGCTGGTAAATTAGTGAAATGGTGTTCAAGAGTGGCACACAAGGGAAATAACATCAGGAAAGTTGCTAAAGGGGGTTAAAAATAGCAAAAGTGGGTGAAAAGTGGCAGCAATTGGTTAAAAGTTGCAAGTATTATTGACAAAATGTAAAGAAAAGAGGTTAAAAAGTGGCAAAAATAGAAGAAAAGTGGCACAAATGGATAAGAGAGGCACAAAAGGGATTAAAACATGCAGGAAGAGTGGTCTAAAGGGGTTAAAGAATGACAAAAATTGTGTTAAAGAGGCAAAAAGGGGTTAAAATGATTTAATACTGGTGCTAAATCACGATTGTGGAGGGCCTCCTTCTCTGGGATTTTCTGGGGCTCAGCCAACTCTGCTGTCAGGCCTGTCTCCCTGTGGCCTGCTGCATGATAGCTAACAGGGATTGATCTCACTGGTAATGCCTAAAAATGTCCGTGTTAACCAGACCAAAAATATTTATTTAATTTTTGTGTATTCGAAGGTCCGGCCCCCAGAGTTTCTGTCCAGACTAAATCTGGCCCTTGTGCAAAGATACTTGATGACCCCTGCTCTAGCAGAAGCTTCTGTCTGCCATCATGATGCTGGTACTTTCATCAATGTTTTGTTGGTTTGTTAAAAGGGTGATTTAAAAGACACAGCATGTATGGTTTTCAGTCAACCAATTAAACTTTATTCATATATAACCTTTCAAACAAATTCAGTTATAGTTCAAAGGGCTTTACAAGAGAGCAGAAAAGTGATGAACAAACAGGTAAAATATTAAAAAGGATTTCATGACTAATGTACATCAAAATTAATTTAATAAAAAAATCATTAGAAAAAGATGGGAAAAAGAAGAGACTATTAGAATAAAAGAGATCAAAATAAAAGTTAAAGAAACAAAAGTAAGAATTAATAAAAGAAAAAAATAACATTAAAAATAATCAGATATGGGGCGCGCCTGTAGTCGAGCGTTTAAGGTGCGCGCCATGTACGCAGGCGACCCGGGTTCCGGCCCGTGGCACTATGTCCTGCATGTCTCTCCCCGCTCTCTTCCCTGTTTCTGACTCTATCCACTGTCCTATCTAAAAAGGCCAAAAATAAAGCTTGAAAAAAAAACAGATATGATACATCAATGATAAAATATTAAGTAAAAATCCACAATAATTAAAAAGCCTATAAAATTGGACAACAAACATCCCAAAAACACCTAATTAAGAATAAATTAAAATATAACAATTGTGATCATGACTATCCGTAGTGATAGTTGCACATCAGGGAAAATATGTGATATGAACATGATAAAGCAGAGCCATATCATTTGGCTTTAATGACAACTGACCCATGGGTCAACCTAGAGCTGGGCAATTAATCGAAAATAATCGAAACCGAGATTTAGAACCGATGAAAACCTGCAATGTCAGTTATTTCAATTTGTTTCCCTTGTAATATCTCTCTCTACTACAAACCCCCTTAAAAACAAACTAGCTGTGTAGTCATGTGATAGGCAGCCAGGTAGTTTCATTTCAGCTGTGTATTTTGATTTCAGTTGTCTCAATAAATAACGGTGAATTTTTTATCTCTGCATGTTCCTCTCAGTTATTTGTTTTAAAATTATACAAATATTTACAGAACAAACAGAGTCAGAGGTTGGGGTGGAATAATCGTTCATTAATCGTGATCGAGGTAAAAAGCCCAATTGATGCTGATTTTGAATTTTGCTATAATCGCCCAGCCTTGGGTCAACCTACCCCAGTCTCCCCTACTCAGTCTCTTATTAATAGCTAAGTTTCTCCATGTTTAGTAGATGCTACTATGACAGTGTCATCTTAATGAAAAGTGGGATTTTGATTGAGGGGCTGCACAGCAGCGCAGGGGTTAGTGCTGTTGCCTCAAAGGTTCACCTCCCGGTCAGGGCCTTTCTGTGTAGAGTTTGCACGTTCTCCCCATACATGTGTGGGTTCTCACCGGCTTCCTCCCACCACCAAAAACAAAAACATGCTCATTAGGTTAACTGGTGACTCTCAATTTGCTGTAGGTGTGAATGTGAGCGTGCCTGGTTGTCTGTCAGCCCTGTGATTGGCTGGTGGTCAGTCCAGAGTGTACCCCGCCTCTCACCCAATGACAGCTGGGATAGCCCCCCCCCCCCCCCCCCCCAACCCCAATGGGATAAGCGGTATAGAAAATGGGTGGATGGATGGATTTTGATTGAAATTAATCAATTGGTCATTCAGGTAAAAAAAATTTCACCCCGACCAGGGTGATCTTGGTCGACCTAAAGCTTTCCGATCAATTAATCAACCAATCGAATTGAAGCTGTCAGCCATACTCATAGACTCATTATTCAACACATGATTCAAGATTTTTTGTCAGTATTGGCTTTATTTAGATATAATTAGAATCAGCTGTATTGGCCATGTATGCTTACGCATCAAGGGATTTGACTCCGGTTAACTTTGCTCTCAGATACCAGGAATTAAACAATAAATTTTAAAATAAATAAACTGACAAAAGTATAAAATCCATGTGCATTGATAGTGTGGTTGCAAGATTCACAAAGGGTGCAAGGATGCTGACTAGACATGATCAGAGTAGGGAGCATGCAAAGATATGGGCAGATCTACATGAAGGAGACAGACTTGAATGTCTCTTTTCTCTTTCCTGTCAGTGCTGGTGTCAGAAAAGGAGCTCCATGATGCTGCAAAGAGGAACGACACAGAGAAACTTCAGGAGCTGATCAGGAAGGGCGTGGACGTCAAAGCCAAGAATAAAGTATGCCTCATGCACTGGCCTTTTCCTCTGCAGGTGTTTTAGTCAATGATCACTTAATTATTGATATTGTTCAGAACAGTGAGACTGTGAGACATTAAATAAAGCTTCCTCATTTATGATTTATAAAAGAACTGTAGAAACACAAATATGTTTTCTCTCTTTATAAACAGCAAAGTCTCTCTCTCTTTATTTGTGTAGACCAAACTTATGATGTGACCTGGCTTTTACAGGGATATTTGATTTTGCTTCCAGATAAACTTCAAGGCCTGGAATAGATGACTATCATGCCTCTTCAGTAGTTCAGGTTGAAGTCAAATGCTGGTAGATCTATAATAACATCACTCAGCATGGTGGACAGTGGAAGTGCTGGGGTTGGCATCAGGCCCCTGTGCAGTTTAGTCAACAATTATGTCTAGATGTATTTCAGAGCCATGAAAAATGAGAAAGAATTAGAATGGCATGTCCCTGTTTAGCACAAAAAAATGTGATTTTTGTTTAGTGTTTCATCAAAAAAAAACATTTACTCTTAAGACTAAACAAAGAGCTGTTTGCAAGCATTTGCTTGAAAGTCGCCAATAAACAGGGTCACATTTTAAACTTGTAACACTGACGTTTCAACCTAAATGAGCCTTTGCTATGGGAGTTGCTGTTTAATGCTTTATGAAATAATTTTCAGATGTCAGGCTGAACTTTCCTTGTATAGAATGTGCACTACACAGATTCCAATGAGTAATTTGGGGACCCTTTATTCATTTAAAACTGGCACCAAGTGTGTAACTTTCCCTTTTTGCGAAAGCCATTCATGTGAATTTGGGATGTTCGGATCAGATTTTTTCACTTCCGTTACAATACCGATATTTTAGCCTTGAGTATCGGCCAATACTGATATCGGCCGATACGATATCAGCATGAACATACATACATACTTTTATTACTTATTTTGTAGTATGGAATGTTAGAAAAGGCTTGATCAAGTGATATTACTCAGAGAACAAGTCAGCAACAGTAGGTACGAGAAAAACTGACCCATTTATTATTAACCAATGGGTTACATAAATTTTGACCTTAAACATAAGCACATTCTACAATTAAATAGAACAAATCAAAAATAAATTAGACAGGCCTGTCTATACTGTGTTTCTTTCTGTGAGCATGAATGTGTGCGGACAGGGTGTGAAAAGCTGAAATGCTTATCTTCTTAAAAAAGAATCTCCACGTCATGCTTGGACTGCAGAAAGTGGAGATGGAGGAGTAGGAAGGGTTTTGTTAGGAATTTAGTTAACTGACTGATTATTATTTATTTTCTGCTCTTCTTATTAGAGTGAGATGTTTATTTTGAAATTGGAGCTGTGAACTCTTAACTTTGAGCAGTTGGACAATAGACAATATTGTGTTTTTTCCCCCCTGCCCTCAGTTGTTCCCACCAAATACTGGCAGTAAAAAATAACTGGGGTGAACACTTTAAAAGTATGATTTGTTTGTACTGGATTTATTGAGGTCATTTTTCAGACTTGTCTAATATATTTTTGATGTATTCTATTCAACTGTAGAATATGCTTATGTTTAAGGTCAAAATTTATGTAACCCATTGGTTAAAAATAGGTTCGAGGTTCAATCAAGCGTTTAAACCCGACATTACTCACCACTGACAGGGGCTCGTCATCGATCTTTTCTGTTATAGCTAATGCCTTTTTGCCGTCCCATGGGAGTTTATCATGCTTTCCAAATGTTTGGGACAGCGTCGGTTGTTTGAAGGGCGGAGCCTTGTTGTTTCTTCGTGTTCTTGTGAAAATCCTCATGCTGTTTTTTTGCTTCTTCAAATGCCCGATGAGGTTGGTCGAATTAAACTTCCCCGGTTCTTTGCCACCACGGGGAACTTGTGCATGACAAGTTTTACACTCAGCTGCAACATCTTTATCTATGAATTTTGACTTAACGAAAAATACTGCGACACGGCTGACGTCACTCCTACTCCTTGCTACTGTGTTAGCGGTTAGCACCTGTTAGCACTCAAGCACGCTGTTGTTGTGATCACTTGGGCTCTGCATCCTGGATCCTGCGGCGCTGCTGGGTAGAAGTGCTGGAGCGGAGTCTGGAATGGACTGCTTGTATCGGAGTGCTTAAATCGGAGATTTTAGATGTAATCCGATATAATCCGTCATTTTTTTGCTGATATTGGACCGATATCCGATATCAATATCGCATCAGGACACCTCTAATGTGAATATCTGAAAAACAATGACAGGGATTTTCTTCAAGTTTTGGACAAATGTCTACTCTGACCTAAGGATGAACCTATAAGGCATCCAATGTCAAAGGTCAAGGTCATCGGACCTTGTGTTCCTTGTTTGTGAACACAATATATCAAGGACTTTTTTTCTCCCTATTTTGAACAAATGTTTGCTCTGACTCAGTGTTAATTTTGACTAAAACTCTGACTAAAACTAAAAAGGGTAGAAATAACTAAAATGTATTTCATTTAAAGACTAAAACTAAGACCCAAATTCAAATAGCTGCCAAAATTAACCCTGCTCTGACTCAAGGATGAACAGCTTAAATTTTGGATGTCAAAGGTCAGTGTTATTGGCCTCATGTTCATCCATTGCTCATAAGTGTCTTTGAATCCCACAACCTTAGGAACTACCTTAGATCCTCTTCTTGACCCACCACTGTACGGTCCTGTCTGGCATCTCGCAGAGACATACGACCTCATGGCTCAAGTTAATTTATTTATTTGCATATGAATTCATGGTCATTTACTCGGTAAATATTAGAGATTATAAAAATGCTTATCAAAATATACTTAAAGGTATTCTATAAATTTTAAATCATTAATTAAACAGAAGTTACTCATCTTTTTGTATAAAAGCATGTCACAAACATTTTTTCTTGAAAATGGTGTCAACTCTTTCCTTCGTTGATTGTCTTGCTTTGAGTGACTCTGCCTGTCTCTGCACAGATTGACCGTAAAGCTCTGCACTGGGCAGCAGGAGCGGGGAACGAGCAGGCTCTACGACTCCTCCTCGACCACGACACCGATGTGGATGAGAGGGACTCTGTAAGTAAACTGTTTTGTTTAAAAAATGTACATGATATTACAAAAAAAACATCCAAGATCAGCAGAAAAGTACTTGAATGATCTCTCCATGGACGTGTTAGCACTAACAGACAGCAACAAAATGTTTTCTAAAAGTGCATTAACTCATATTTTTTCCATGTTTTTAAATCCCGTATGTGAGGGGTCCACAGACGTGAGACTTTTGTGATATGGTTCTTCATTTCTGCAAACTGAATGGCACACACAGGCCTGGTCTAGCAAGCCAGACTGATGTTGGTAGCTGCTTATTTGGTGTCTGGCCATGTATGGCGGATGTTGGACAAGTTGCTGCTCTATATTCGTCTTCCTTAAGAATCCCTTACTTTTTTTTTTTTTTTTTTTTTTTTTTGCAAGAATCTGAAACCCCTCTGTTATCTTTACTTTAATTCCTGCTGGTAACAGAAAGAGTTTCTCATCCAGGCTTGTTTGTTTTGACTTGAAACATCCACTTCATTATGTAGAGTAGGGCTGAACAATTGGGAAATAATCTAACTGTGATTTTTTGTTTCCTTATGTTGCAATTGCAATTTAATAAGCGATTATTATTTAAGTTCCCCATCTTCTCTTTCCCAACTTTAGATAGATACATTTTTTTCTTTCCAGTTGGCTAGGCCTACAGGTTAGGTTGAAATCAGTTGATGCATGAGTCATAATAAAGAACATATTTTTAATCATGGAATTTAATTTAAATGTGACTGGTTTTACAGCCATGTAATCAGTCATCATGACAACTAGGACTGAACAATTTTATAAAAATATCTAACTGCGATCAGTTGGACTGATATTGCAACTGCAATATGAATTGTTGTATTAAATTATGATGTAGATTTATGTCATTCTATTTTTTAAGTAGAAAAATTGTATAAAATATTTAGGAAAGTATGATTTTTAACAAATTAAAACAAAAATGAAGCTTCAATGTTAGCATGCTGTGTTAAACATACCATCCATGCTGCAAAGCATTCAGAGACATTTAAGGTAAAATAAATATTACACCTTTTGCAGTTTGAAAATATTGCAATAATTGCCCAACCTCAATGCAGATAATCTTCTACTGCCTTTGGCCTTTTTTGTCAATAGCATCATTATTGGCTTGTATTTCAAAACTTCCATCACAGCAGTAATAATTCTGTAAACTCTACATGTTGTATGCATGGCTAGGCATTATAAAGGTGCAGTTCACTCTTTATTTTTCACTTTGATTAATGATTTCTAAAACAGCTTTAAGAGTCATCTCACAGTTGGAAGGTTGTGGGTTCAATCCCCAGTTCCTGCAGCCAAATGCCATGTGTGGATATGCAAGACACTTAACCCCAATTTGCTTCCACTGCATGTGAACATATATGAATGCTTTTGAATAGGATTAGCAGCTACTGATGGCCAGTTCTCCTTAGCAACCATCAGAGTGGGAATGCGGAGTGAATGGGTATGAATGGGTAGGTGTGACCTGCAGTGTGAAAGTGCTTTGAGTCATCAGATGGATAGAAAGGCGATACAAGCTCAAGACCATTTTTTACATCATATAATTCACCTCAGAGCCTCACATTCATATAACTTTAAGATGTTTGTCCACAGTTTGGTATGAATGCTCTGCTCCTGGCAGCCTGGTTTGGGCACTTGAAGATCCTGCAGGTCCTGGTGTCATGTGGAGCAAAGCTCAGCTGTGAAAACAAAGTAAGATCTGATTCCTTTTATCACAAACCCAAACTGTCAGGCCAATCGACTTAGAGTCCTTGTGTGTTTGTATATATGTGTGTGTTTGTTAGGATGGTCTAAGCATGCTGCACTGTGCTGCTCAGCGAGGTCACATCAGTGTTCTGGAGTTCATCATGGAGGACCTGGAGGACGTCTGTCTGGACCGAGAGGACAAGGTGACTCCATGTTTAGCTGCGTGTCAAATCTGTCATGTTTGGATTATTTAAAAAGTCACCTAGATATTTTTGAAGACCCTTCTATTTATTATTTAAATTACACAAAATTTTAAATCTATTTACCAAAAATATGTTAAATTTAAATGTCCAAACTGCTGCTGGGGAGGCAAATTCTTAAAACTAAATATACAGTGTATAACATTTGCTCCCCCATGAAGTTTGTGCTTGACTGCACTTCTTTGTTTCGACAATAGGCGGTGCTGCTGTGTTCATTCTGTAAACAAACATTCTGACAAGACACATTTGTTGACATTTTTTACCATGCTTTTTACCTTCATAACCTTCTGAGTTACAAAGACAAAAGAATTAGGGCAGCAAATATCTGCACAGTCTCAAGGTCTGGATTATGTAACATATTGCTCTTATCATCTTTCAGAACCAGCACTCTTATAAATTGTGGCATAAAGCTTTTTTACTGTGTGTCTCTAATAATCATGTCTGTGAATTAAAAACTGTGTAAGCTGACCCTGCTGGTGTTTCTCTGACCAGTCAGGTAAGACCGCTCTCCACCTGGCCGCTGAACACGGACAGACTGAAGTGGTGGAGTTTCTGATTGGAATGGGCTGCACTCATGCTTTAAAGGACAAGGTACAGACATGGAGACGTGCATACTTGCACATGCTCACAGCACAACAGATCAGTGGTTGTACTCACACAATGGGCTGTTGTGGACTAAGCAAACAAACCTGACTTGGTTCCCAACATTAAACAAATGAAACGTTACTCTTCATTTGTTAGGCTGCCATGACCACACCTAGACCAAAGTTAAGGCTGGTTAAATGCATCCATCATTCCTGGGATTTTAATCCATCTGTAATCAAGCGCACAGAGTAAACCAGGATGTGTTCTGACTCTAAATCCTGTGTTTACTGGGCAGTAAATTTGACAGCTTGGATACTCTGCATGTCCAGCAGCTGACTAGAGTAAACATTTCCACACTGCTGATTAGCATCATGACTCTGTCACTACAGGTAGGAAGGGTATCTTACACTTCAGTTATATTTGGGTATAAAGAGAGAGCAGGATATATATTACTGCAGATCTGGATGATTTTCATGTTTTCAGTAACATTAGTCTGAAAATAATGCAGGCTCAGTGCACATGTATCAGTCTTACTTTTGCTAGGTTTGCTGCAGAGGCATAAATCATGTTGGCTTCAAACCCAAAACACCCAGATTAGGCATAATCAGATTAACACATTATGACTTTCCGGACTGGTACCAGTCAGGGCAGCATGAACAGGACAGCAGAGCTCTGGCTGTGGCGTGTGAAGGAAATGTATTTGGTTCAACAGGGAGTCACCACCTCCTCATTCCTGTTTCAGTGGGCATTCTCTTCACAGAGGAAGTGGCGTCAGAGTTTCTGGTTGTGATGTGTTGTTATGTCTGGACTTCAGGAAGAGAACACGGCCGTGCATCTAGCAGCCAAGTTTGGGCACACGGACGTCCTGCAGAAGATCATCGATACGGGAGTGGATGTCGATGACAGAAACATTGTGAGTGGAATGCTCTGGTTGTTTCTCTAAAGTCTCAGTCCGCCTTTCTAACCCTGCTGTTTGATGGATATCGTCACCTTCCTACAATAATGGACTGAGTCATTTTTTCAAGTTTTTAAGGAGACAGAAAAAACTGAATCAATTATAGTTTATATATTTGTTAACCATTCTGCACAAAAGGGTAATGACAATAGATGACTATTGACATACAAATTATGCTGTAAATCAGTTGTTTAATGTAAGAGGATTAGATGACTTTGGCAAATTTATCAACATGTCTCCGTGACTTAGGCCAAATTACTTCTGGAATAAGTGACCTAGGCTAAATGTTGTGATTCTTTTTTTCCTTACTACTGCAACCTGAGGAAGAGTAAGCAACAAATATTGCAAACAAATGCTAGTGAAGCACCCAGAGATTCAGGAGACAGAGACGTGCTGCTCCATCTCTTTAATGACAGTCTCATTGTCATTTCATTGTATGGAGCCTGATCGATTTCAGAATAGTCAGGGTCATCTCCTACCAAAAAGGAAAAACGATTTTAACCTTTTGAGGCGTATCCGGTGCTAAATCATACGGGTGCATTCTGTGCTCTCTGTCATCATGGATCCCTGCTGTCTACAGCTGAGAGGCAGAAGAGCTGCAGATGCATCATGTTTTGATGGACTTACCCACAGAGGAGAAATATCATGGACTGTCCGTCGAAAACTAAATTTCATTTTAGTCTCCTTGATGTGAAGACTATACTTTATTTAAGTCAGAGTTAAAGTCATCAAAGATCTTTTTAAGCAGGTCTTATGCCCTATTCACACAGGACTAGTATTACCTAGGGACCTCTGGTTATTTGTAATAATCACACCTGACGTCTGTGTTTCTAATCCTGTACAGAAGCAACCATGTCTGTAATTTGCTTAGTAAAATTTCCAGAGCAAATTACCAACCATATTTCAGTGCACACAGAGGTCCACAGGTAATACTAATCCTGTAGGAATGGTCATCTCTGTAATTTAGGGGTTAATTGTTTTTATGGATCAAGCGTCTTTTTCTGCTCTTATTTCTGATTACAAAAAATAATAGAGGCTGTGTAGGAAATTGTTAACAAATTTTAGACACACATACGCAATACTCTTCAGTAAAAGTAACAGGAGAGGTTCATATTTAACATCAGACATCTCCCTTTCTACGTCAATAGGAGGGGTGCTCGACTCTCTTCCTCTCTGTCTGATCAGCTGTAGATACACACAGGTGACTCACACGACCTATATAGAGAATGGAAGATAGGGGAATTATTTCACTAGATTACTAGTCACTAGACTGCTTTCTACAGGTCTAAAAATTGTTAGAATATATAAAGAGAGAGGGAATAAACACATTTTTGTTGTCTATTATAAACTCTGGTTAACAGTCTATAGGATACATGAAGCAAACGTCACCTGCAGAACATAATGTGCACGACATTGCATTTTTATATAAACTTTAGAAATAAAAATTCACTGTGCATTTTCATTTCTGCAGCAATGCAGCACTTTTATGTCCATCAGAAATGTCTGTAAATTTAAGCACATTGCAGACTTCACTTATCCTGTACAAATGCACCGCACTAATGCCAGAGGGTACTTCACAAATTATCAGAGGCCCACAGGGAATTCTAATACCGTGCAAATAGTACTTTAGTCTCGTCTTTCTCATGGAAAGAAGTTAGTCAACGAACATTTTTAGTCATAGTTTTAGTCAAAAAATAAAAACAAATGTGTGACACTTCTGAAAAAAATTCATAGCAGCCACAGATCATGGAGCCTGCTAATTATCAGTAACCTAGCTTAATGGCGCTACCTATTTTACTGACAAAAATGACTAAATAACTATGCAATAATGATAGCCGAGCCTATATTATAGTATACCTGATCCATTACAGATAAGAATGAGTCCGGCACCATAGTAGCTGTACTAGCTAGGTAGAATTTCTTCCCTTCTGAGATGGCTGCCATCTTGAAGAGCTTATAAAACGGTCACACTCTTGACTCAGGCTTTTATACAGTACTTCGGGTGCAGGATTGCATAATCTACTCAACTGAGGATGTTGGTGATTTTACCAGAGGTGGCCAGCATCATGAAGAGCTGACTGAGAAAAAAACCCCAACAATTTTGACAAAAAATGATTATTTTAGGAAGGTGAGGATACGGAGTAACTTTCCAGAAGCTGTGTTTCATTGTGCCTCTCGCTGTAGCAGCTTGATAACTCAACTATAGTGATCAGTGTTTTAAAGCTCTGTGTGTGGCCCTGTTTCCTAAAAACAATCACATTTACTCATCATAGAGAAGAAACTGACTCACCGGGAAGCTGCTAACAGAACTGTCTTTTGTGCTTTTAGGATGGGCTCACAGCTTTGCACCACGCTGCTGATGGAGGTCACTGGGAATGTATCAGACTCCTGCTGGAGTCTGGCTGTGATATTAACGCACAAACTAATGTACAGTGTCTTCATCTACAGTTAAACACTGTTTGAATAAACTCCAGGATCTTTTTACTGTGGAAAAGACCAAAATGTGAATCCCTGTCTTTCTCTGTCTGCAGAAGAACATGACTGCTCTGCATTATGTCGCCCTTCATGGATTTGACAGAGAGGCCCACCTGCTGCTTGAGGCAGGAATCAACATCGATGCTGTAAACAATGTTAGTGTGAACACAGAAGAAGTTTTTAGCAAAATGATTATTTATCAAAGTTTCCTTGGAAAACTAGGAGAAACACAAACTTGGAGACTTAATTCTCCACATCCACATTGGTGACTATATATTCAGCATTTATTTTATTGTATAGGAACAAGTCTGTAGTCAGTATTCATGACAGGGGTCCTGCATCCATCCATTTTTTATGCCACCTATCCCAGCTGTCATTGGGCAAGAGACAGGGTACACCCTGGACTGGGAGAGAACCCACACATGCACAGGGAGAACATGCAAACTCAACACAGAAAGGCCTTGACCTGGAAGCAAACCAGGGACCTTGCTTGCTGTGAGGCAACAGCACTAATCCCTGTGCTGCTGTGCAGCAGTGATTAACCAGGCCCTACCACCAAAGACATGCTTGTTAGGTTAACTGGTGACTCTTGGCCATAGATGTGAGTCTGGGTGTGCCTGGTTGTCAGCCCTGTGATTGACTGGTGACCAGTCTGCCTCTCACCCAGTGACAGCTGCCTGAACGGGATAAGGGGTGTAGAAAATGGATAGCTGGACTCTCGTACAGTGTTAATTTTGTCAACTAAAACTATGACTAAATATGTTTGTCAACAGCCTTTTTTTCCATGACAAAAAATAGACTACGACTAACAAAAATAGATCTGTGATGACTGAAACTGACAAAAACTAAGTTAAGTTTTTGTCAAGATGCCAAAACTTACACTAAAATTTAATGTAATTTAGTTTTCATTGGATATTCTCCACTGTGGGTAAACCTGCCTCTCAGCTGTAAAAAAGCAGGGACCCCAGGTTTGGCAGAGGGTGTAGAACACACTACCATGAATTGGTACCAGATTTAGGCAAGAAAATAAATGCTTAAACTAAAAGTGAAGACTAAAATGTGAGGACTTTTTATGGACTAAAACTAGACTAAAATGTTTTGAGGTTTCGTCAACTAAAACTACACTAAAACTAATAGGGTAGAAATGACTAAACTGTGACTAAAACTAAAATGCATTTCATTTAAAGACTAAAACTGAAATTAAAAATAGCTGCCAAAATTAACACTGCTCTCATAATCAGGACCATTTCAAATCATATTAAACTATTTTTTATTGATTTTTAAAATTTCTTTGTGTTTGAAACAGCAACACAACACACCGCTGCACCTGGCTGTGTGCAGCAACCACACCGAGGTTGTACGTCAGCTGGTAGATTCTGGCTGCGACCTGGACGTCACTGACAATGTGAGTGCCTCTGCAGCCACACCAGAACTATTTAAACCACTAAGAAGAGGATGGTTCAGTAGCGTAATTATTATAGTAACAGCTTCTGTTTTTCACAGAGACTACAGACGGCTCTGCACTTAGCAGCAGAACATGGCTGGCAGGACCTAGCTGAGATGATGCTGATCTCTGGTGTTAACCTCACACTCACTGACAAGGTGTGACACAGCACCTTTATCAAAACTGGCATATTATGATGGCAAAGTTTTAATAACCCTCAGTTTCAAGTCAAGGCTCCACTTTGGAAAGACCCGGAGGCTCCATCCCAGGTTCTGAGGCTGCGGGCTGGCTTATACGGGTCAATTATTCTGTTTTATAGCTTATAGTCAGACCAAAATATGCTGTAAAAGTGATGAGCAAGGATTAAGATAAATTCTAATCAACAGCAAACCCATTAAGGGAATCTTAGTTCAGGTCATGTGACATTATCTTTAAAGACCAATAAGAATCATTCAGTACATTATTTTTATGTTATGTAAAGAATATTAAATATCTTATTTAATTTGCTTTATCATAGATTTTAAAAATTTCATTTATATGATAATATGAGCTGTTGTATAGTCACCCTTATCGCTCTCTTGTTTTGCTGATGATACACACAGCAGGGGAAAACGTGTCTGGAGGTGGCAGCAAGAGGAAACCACATCATCCTGGTCGACATGATCATCAAAGCTGACCGCTTTTACAAATGGGAGAAGGTGAGTTGATTATCTCTGTGCCTGGCTCAGCAGCGACTCACCTGGAATATTTGAATTAGTACAATTAAAAACAGTCAAAAGCAGAATAGTTCACTGTCATAGTTTTAAATTGACCAATAGAAACAAGTTGCTGCTTAGTTGCTGTTCCTAATGTCGACCAGACTGAATGAAAGCACATCAAACAGAGCAGGCAGGGAAAGTAGCGGTGAATCAGGAGACTTTCAGACTGATTTAGTCATTATTAGCATTGCCTTTCTGCTCTGGCAAACTTTCTGCAGTTTCCAATGCGTGCTGAATCAGCACTCTGCCTGGTGTTAGCCTTTGGCTTGGTCCTAATGCCCGCAGCTAAGGCTAGTGGCTACTGCCACTTCATTTTAATGTCGTTAGGATGAAGACTTTTCAGTGACTTATAAGATTCGTTGAGGACTTATTTCCACTCTTCAGGACCTTTTCAGGGCAAATTTTACAAAACTTTCTTGTTATTCTCCCTGTAAATACTGAATAACTCCTCTTAGCACTGAGGCTGCTTCCTCTTCTTCTCTGGTGCTTAACAGCAGGTCTCATACTGTGAGCCCTCTACTGTTTCGGAATATGTAGTCTTGTGAGGGAAAAAAAAACAACGCCTTTATTATCAGTGGATTTTATCAGTTAATATTTTATTAATAGGATAATAAAAATATGTAAAATATATGCAATATCTGCCGATAATTTATCGGTGCCGATAATTATCGCGCATCCCTAGTTAATTGTTGGTCAGAGAGTCAATGTGGCATTTGAAAGTGAGGTTTTGAGCTGACCAAATAACAAGCTATTTAAACTCAGAGAGTCTTTCAGTGCTGTGTTGTTTCAGAGAGGTGATGTGAAAACTGTTCTCTTTGATGTCTGTGGCATTGGAGAATATATTTGGTCTTATTAGGGTTGCGAACCAGTCTTAGATTAAACAGAGCGTGTTGTAATTTAACAAAAGTTGGCTGAAGGGTTTGATTGGCTGAATGTGCAGGGTTGGCAAAGGGGGGCTAGTTGCGTTCCAAAAAACATATTTTTATAAATGAAGTGGTATATCTTACTTATAATGGCAAAATATCCAAACAAATTAGTTCAATTTAAAATATTACCATAGTTACTGAGTGAGACCTATGCTGTTATGAAAGAAATGTGTTGAAAATCCTATGTCAGTTTGCACAGGATGCTGTGCAAACTGACATAGGATTTTCTGTTCAAATTCAAGCCTTGATAAAGTAATTATAGCCATGCTGTGGTGATTTTTCTTGTGTCCTAAAGAAGGTTGTTGATGTGATCCCTCATATTTCACATACTCTGTAGCTCTGTTTGTTTCTCTCTGTGAATAACGTTTATCCTGTGGTCTTCAGGATCAAATGCGCTGTGGGCAGGACTCCTGGGTGGGGAGGAATGTGAGCTTTAAGCAGGACCACCAGCTGGAGACACAGCACCTCCGCTCAGTCCTGTGGAGCCTGGCCACCAAACATCTTTGCCGTGGAGAGTGGAAACTTCTGGCACAACACTGGGAGTTCAGCGATGCACACATACGAGCTATAGAACATCAGTGGACAGGTGAGCTGGGCTGGTCCTTTAGGCCTGGTTGTTCAAAGGTAATTTAGCAGGGTTTCACTGTCAAATGTAGAGCCAGAATAAAACAATAGGAATGAAAAACACTCTTGTAGTGTGACTTAATTAACGATACATTCTGGATTCTCCACAGTGATGATGATGATTCTACTAGACTGGCATGTATGGGATAAAAGAAATTAATGCTTCTGCCTGTTTGTGTCAGTTGTCTTATCTTTAGATAGACATGGACATGTCTTTTAATTCTGAATTTAATTCCAGGTATGAAAAGCTTTAAAGAGCATGGTCACAGGATGCTGTTAATCTGGCTGCATGGAGTCTTGGTGGCGGGAGAGAACCCAATCAAAGGTCTCTATGAAGGGCTGGTGGAAATCTCACGGATGGACTTAGCAGGTGAGAACAAAACAATGCTGAGGGTTTCATCCTTATGGTTTTTCTTTACAACTGATTTATACAGAACCTCCCCACTTTGATGCCGATTGAGAGAACATTTTCACTTTCTCTTTGGTTATTTTTTTACATCTCTAAGCTTTGAATTCTTTCTGATCCACAGAGGTAGGCTGAGCTGTATGATAACACTGTGTTATAAACTTGGTATTATTTATTAAACAGCTTCTGGATATTACAGTATAGGAGCTGAGGTCAGTCCGTCCTCTGCTGTGACTGCTCAGGCACAGGGCTGTTGCTGAAAATGATTGACACTGACTCCAGCTGTGATTGTGACCACGATTTTGAACCCGGATATATTATACTATTGAATATACTAAATGTAGCGTAATTTAGCACATGTAGTGGGACTCTAAGTTGAGCCTTTTTGCTATTATGGACTGTGTTTATTTTTTTACATCTCCTTGTTTCCCTATTTTTTGTTTACTGTAAACAGATGGTAAGCATAGACACAAGGTGTTTTCACAGTGCATTTCTGCAATAGTGCCTGCTGAAGCTCTGCTGTCTTTGAACCTTGAAAGTTTCCCACTGATACTGTGACGACGGGATGTTATGTGGTTCCATCTGTCTACCTGCCGTGTTCTCTCACTGTAGGACAGTAAAGCCATCAGGGGGGTCCAGTTTGATTCAGTACGGTACGGTGTGGTACACTAAACCCCCAAAACAGTTAGTGTTTTCACAGACACTCATGCCCTCACTTGTTGGGCGAGCTGTAAAAGCCATGAATCCAAAGTCCCATACATCGCGAGTCTTCTGGTCCAGCTGCAGAGTTGTAGAAAGGATGAGTGACAGAAATCATCAGGGAATAAGCATTAAACAGCTTTATTTCAGTTTAAAGTGCTGTTTTAAAGAATAACATCTTAATTATGTTAACCGCGGTCAGTAAAGATCCTCAGTTGATGGAATACATGTACAGAAACGTTTAGAGTCATAAGGGTACGTTAATATGTGAATAAATCTAGTCTATAAAAGCTTACACGACAAAATAGGAACGTTTGGAGCTGCACTGTGATAATTCGCCGCATAAAAAATAAAGTAAAAGTTCAGCTGGTGTTAAAACCAAACTAGATTTAGTAAGGAATCTTGGGTGCGCTGATCTCATTTTAAAATAGGCTGCAGCCTGATGTTTTACAAACATGCTCAGCAACCACAGAGCGATGTTTGCCCAAGTTACCTAAAGTAAGAAGTAGATGAATAGCTAGTTACAGTACAGATAATCAACTGATCAAGGTTTCGTATTCACAAAACATTAACATTAATTTAATTTCACATTCATTGTGGATAGACCAGGCTGATGTGAGCCTTCAGGCTCTGCTTTGTGTTTATTAAAATAAACATAATCCAGATAAATTTCAGGAAACTTGATTTGTGGCCAGATATCAATATCCATAGACTAGGAAACAGTTTGGATATGTGTCGAGTCCAAATATCCCTGATTTAAGCAGATATTAGTCTGTTAGTCTCCCGTTATTGCGCTCTTCAAAGAGCAGACTCCGGTGTTTTCCAGCCTGGAGCGGAGCCGCTGAGCAGCTGTGTTGCGCGCTGATGTGACATCAGTACAAACACCTATTGTTACGTGTGTAGCTCCACCTTTTTGGGACAGATAGGTAAGACTGGTACCCCTACGGAAGGGTGCCGAAAAGTGGAATGGTCAGGTCATTTTTTCTGGACACTTTCCAACTTTTGCTCTATGGAAACTAAAAAAAATGCATGCCGTTGCACACCTAACTGAGCCCGACCGCTTGGTGGAAATGACATACAGTAAATACACTCTGGCTCCCCTGACCCTGTTTTTGACCTCCGTGATGAGACGGGTATTGCTGCAGCTCAGAGACCTCTCTGATACAGCCTTCTCCCATTATCTCTTGCCTCCGTCCAATGCCTTCCAGGCTGCCTCCTTTGGAGGCAAAGGACAGCCCAAGGGGGGGAGTTATCATTCTTTTAACATCAGTCTTAATTTTATAATTGTTACTTGAACAATTGTATTGAATCCAAGAGCAATACTACTTTACTACTTTATTTATTAATAATAAATTATTACTGGTCTTTAGTATGATTGGGTACAGTCTTTATTATAATATCAATGATTAATGCTGGTTTGTTATGATAGGCCACAACATAGGGTGTGGTCTAGGCCTGCCCTCGTTGTAAACAGTCTTTTTTCTTTTTTTACTTTTTTTAAAATTAATTTTCATGAAAAAAAAAACAACAACAAAAAAACGTCACAGCACAGGGGAAGAGATTTGCACTTCAAAGGCCTTAAAACATACGTCCGTGATCTTTCAGTATTCTTAAAAAATATGTCTCTCAGTTTCCAGTGCCGCTGCTCCGATCTCAGTATACCATCCTTTTTTCTAATTTGTCCTCTGTCTGGGCTTGTTGAAGTCTTATTATATGAGTCAGATTTTCCATCAGATAAAGCTCTTCAATAGTCTGAATCCATTCATTTACATTTGGGGGGTCAGCTTGAAGCCACTTCCTTGTTATTGTTTTTTTACAGGCTACAGTCAGAATTTTAACAAGATACTTATCTTTCCCTCCTACATATTTCTCTGAAAAATTACTAAGGTATAATGTCGATGCCTTAAAAGCTAAATTATATCCCAATATTTTTGTTATTTCTGTATTTATTTTTTCCCATTAAGTCATGATTTTTGGACATTTCCAAAATATATGACTATGATTAACATTAATTAAACCACAATCTCTCCAGCATGGGATAGATTGGTTCAGGTATTTACTTTTGATTTTAGGTGTTATGAAATATCGGATAAGATTTTTCCATGAGAGCTCTCTCCATCTTTGAGAGCCAGTGGTTGTTTGGTGGTTTTTCCACATATTTTTCCAATCCTCTGTTGATATTTCAACATTTAATTCTTTTTCCCACTTCATCTCTATGTGATCCGTTGAATGTTTATTGGTCATTATAAGTGCATGGTAAAATTTTGATAAAACTCTCATCAACTTTCTGTCATACGCTTTATGAATTATTTTTATCACCAGGCTCTCACCGATGGAAGCAGGTCCCCTGATTTCCCTATTGTAATAATCCCTTGATTGTAAATAACGAAAGAAGTCCCGTTTGTCTAGGCCAAAATGTTTTTTCACTTCCTCAAATCTCTTCATTCTCCCTTCTTTTTCCAAAACTTTCCATGTTGTAATTCCTTTTGCAGGCCAGTGTTTGAATCCCAGCTCTTGTTGAGCGGGTTTAAAACTTTTATTATATGCTATCCACTTCAAAGTGTTAACATCTTTTTGTAGCTGATATCTTTTAACTATTCTGTACCATGTTTCTATTGTAAACCTTGATATTGGATCCAAGATATTTTTCAGTTTACTGTATTGTTCTCTATCTTCTATTAGAATTTGGATTAGATTTTTATCTATATGTTTTTCTATCTCTTTCCACCTTGATTCATAATTTGGGTTACACCAGCAATAAATATATTTCAATAAAATAATATTCTTCTAAATTTGGAAGGGCCAGCCCCCCCTGTTCTTTCGGGAGCTGAAGGAGCGCATATAAACCGTGGTATTTTCCTGTCCCAAGTTATAAAATGGATTTGAGGTATCATCACTGGCAGCGCCTGAAACAAATAGAGAAGTCTTGGTACCATATTCATTCTTATAATTTCTATTCTTGAACTGAAATCTAAAGGTAGTGTGTTCCATCTTTCTAAATCTTTTTGGATTTCTGTAGTGATGTTTTGGTAATTTGCTTCCGCTAATCCATTTAAATTTTCTGTAACCACCACTCCCAAATATTTTATTGCCCTTAGATTACAATTAAATTTATATCTGTCCTTCAAATTTATTGGTGGTATGTAATTTAATGTCAGTACTTGTGTTTTTGTAATGTTTTATACCCAGATAAGTTTCCATAAGCCTCTAGAAGTTCCATTAAAGCAGGGATTGATTGATTTGGTTGCTGGAGAAAGCAAATAACATCGTCAGCAAAAAGTCCTATTTTATGTTGCATATTTTTTATTTCAACTCCTTTGATCTCCTCTTTCTGCCTGATTGCCTGTGCTAAGGGTTCTATATATATGGCAAATAGCGTGGGGGATAAACAGCATCCCTGCCTAGTTGATCTGTGTAGAATGAATTTTTCAGTCAAATTACCATTTATTTTGATTCGAGCACTAGGTTGTTGATAAAATGTCTGTATACATTCAACAGATTTTTTATTAAAGCCAAATAGAGTTAAAACTTGATGTAAAAACCTCCAATTAACACGATTAAACACTTTTTCTGCATCAATACTTATCAAATACAGTGCTTTGTTTTTGTTGTTGTGCTTCTTCTATGGTATGTAGAGTTCGCCCTGCTATAAACCCTGTTTGATCTTCGTCAATTAAACTAGCTAGAACTGATGAGTCTTTTAGAAACAATTGATGTGTAAATTTTGTAGTCTACATTCAGAATTGATATTGGTCGATAATTTTCACAATGCTTCTTATCTTTTTCTGGTTTAGGTATTACCAAAATGATTGCCTCTGACCATGATGGTGGCATTTTATTATTCTGTGATGTCCAGTTAAAGGAAGACATAAGTATTGGTACTAATTCCTCTTTGAATTTCTTGTACCACTCTGCTGGGTACCCATCACTACCTGGAGATTCATTGTAAAGAGTCTTGAGATAACTTCTGCTATGAATTGGCGTTATACAGACAAAGATTGATTGATTTATTGATTACACATCCTTGATGTTCATAGTGACCTAGCTGCAAAGCAAAGTTTCTGTAGGAGATAAAAAGGTGAAACTGACTTATCAGCTATTGGACAGCCAGCATACCTGCACGGGAGTTGTGAGCTGTTCTTTGGAGCAAGGGTTCCCGAACTTCCCCCCTGCGGTCCCCAAAATTACAGTGTCAGAGACTGGGGACCCCCACTGTCCCTGAAGGTGGTTAAAGCATGTAATGTTACTCTCACTAACAGGCCTTCCCAACACCTTTTGGAGAAGAGAAAAAGAACAGCCTTAAAAACATCATATTATTCTATATGGTAATTTTATGTAAGAAAGGTCTAGGCTTCTTGAAAGCAGCAGACCTCTACACCAGTGCTGTCATGCGCAAACATACATTTTAAGGTTTTTATTTTTATGTTACTTTGAGTTTAGCATAAATCTCACCTGATGCAGAGTTTTGCTGGGACCTTAGGTGTGAGAATCTATAAAAAAATGAAGGAATTATTACAATTCTAGCAAATATTTGGCTAGTTTTGGGGCTCTAACATCCTCAAAAAATCTCCAAAATGTAAAAAAATTCAGCCTCTGTGGAAATGTACTTGTGATAGTGTGAAGGCCTGTTCATTTTCATTTATGGTTTTAATTTTAATTGATCCCATGTTATGTTTATTCTTACAATAATGCATAAAGTATAACATTTAAAATAATTTTGATTTGTTTTGTAATTTGGTGTCTTACAACCCCCACTTTGGTAATTAGTGTTTTAGAACATGCAACAACATGAATGCTTACATCATTTAGTTTGATTTAAAGCCTAGTTGGTTTACGTTCATTGCTGTTTTGTGTGAATTGTGTGAATTGAATGTACAGTTTTCCTTTCATTGTTTACTACTGTGAAATTGTCCCAATAGGAGCAATTAGTAAAGAAGACATCCAGAATGTAATGCTAATGTAACATTTGCTTCTAAAGGTTATATCAGGCACACATGAGAAGCATTGTGGGTATTTACATTTAAAGACACTTATTGTAGACAACATAATTACCTAGAAAGACTGCATTTATCTATTATAGTTTTCATACCCCACATCACTGAGCAACAGAACAAAGATCTCACACTGCTTTGTCTTCATGGTTTAGTCCATTACATTTGTCTTTGTCCATTTTTGACCTTTTTGAGTGGAGTTGTGAGGGTCAGTAGTCAGTGTATCTGATGCTTTCTTGTTGTGTTTACTCTTTCAGAGAGCGTCCGGCAGAAAGCAAACGCAGAGACCAGCTCTACCAAAACATGCTCTACGATGTGATCAACACCTGCAGTGACTGCAAAGAAGAAAAGAAGACATGAATCACTTTAAAGAGAGGGCCACAGCAGTCAAAGCAGGCTTACACTTTTTGCCTTGAAGAATTTGTTTTGTGCTGTCATTAGGGTGCTGAATTCAGAAACAGAAACCATTCTGTCCTTTCAAGTAGGAGTCGCCCCCTGCTGGTATAAAAAAAAAGGATGCTGAATGAAGGTAGGATCATTATAGCTCTCTCTTAGATAAGGTTAGATGTGACCTTTTCATGTTTTCTGCCATGTAGCTATCTAAACAGTACCAGGACCTTCATCATGACGTATACAGTTATAATGAATTAGGCAATCATAGTTAAAGAGACCCTCAGAAGCAGGTCCACCATGACTTTTACAGTCTAAAACTGAAAGGAGGAATCCTCAGCTGACCAGTGCTGCCACCAAGATTAGTCATTTTTAGATTAATGCAGAGCTTTAGACTTAATTGAGTGGATAGGGTGGAAAATTTAGGGGATAGAGGGGCCTAGTCCACACGTTGATGAGTAACTGAAGTTTTTCTGTGGATTTTGCCCTTCATACACAAAAAGTGTTTTAGATCAGTGGAAACACACTTGTGTGTCTAAAGTAACATTTCTGTATTTTTGAAGTTTGGTTGTATAAAGCTCTCGACATTATTAATGGCATTAACCTCCAGAGATGACAGTGTGTGTTGCCCCTCTAAGGAGCTATACAGAGCGACAGACAGGCGCAGTTGCCCCACATCATTTAGTGAGTTGAAGGCAAAAATTTGCCTAAAAACAGTGCTGGCTGTACGCCATATCTCAAATGTTTAAACATTTTATTTTTCATCTGGAAAGCGTCTGTGTTAGCACTCCATTAGAAATGTGAAATGGTCTTTGTAGAGGAAAGGGGAGTAGATGTTGGCATGTCTGTCAGGAGCTGCTTCACCTGCATGGTAAAGGATGGACTACTTTGACATGGCATGCTGTTTACAATATGTAATGGTGCGTTTTTATGTGGATGAAGATGTTTATTAGGACAGGGGGTTTCAAACTGTGGAGAATGAGCCTCCCCTAAGAGAAAATCATTTATTCTGTGGACACCCACTCATGTGAAAAATAAGATTTCAAACATTTTATCAATTATATTTTCAAACATTTATGTCTCCTTAGACATTTTTATTTTGACATTTGTCATTTATATTTTTGATATTTTGGTCTGTATTCTACCTGATTACTATGCTCTACACTGTAATTTAGTGGGATCTATGAATTTTCAGATGTAGCAGGACTGCATCGCTGCAGATCATCCTCCAGCCTTACCTCGCTGTGATCATTGTCAGCGCCCAAACCTGCACTTGCAGACACTGTCTTAGTGTTCAGTGAAGAGAATCACACTGCCTTATATTGTCATTAGCTTGTACATCTTTGCAAATTAATCACTGTGACTGTAGTGCATCATCAGGACTGATAGAGGAAAGTCCTGACTTTAATAGCCGACTCTATAGTGTTGTCTTTAGTAACAATAAATCTGTGCAGTTTACCCCATGCACAGCAGATGCTAGCAAAAGCAAATCACCTTTTTCCTGGTTTATGGTTCTGCGTCTCCCTGAAGTCCTGTGGCGCCCAGGGGGAGGCCCGCCTCACACCTTGAAAACCGTCATATTAGAACACAGCTTGTGTGGGATTCATTTTGAAAACAGAGGAAGAAAACATCCACTTTCAGAAATACCCACCTACATGTGGACTAGGAGAGAGGAGAAAGACCAGCAGGACAGGAGCTTGGACTTGAACTGGGGCCATCCCAACATCCCACAGTGTCTAACCTTAGAAATAATGAATGTGTTGGGCATCCTTATCCTCTGATAATGTGAATAGAAAGGTTTCATGACTATATCCATGAAGAACTCGTTGATCTTTTGCTTTCCGAGCCCAGGAATCAGTTTATTGATTCATTCATGTGGTTTCTGAACTACAAAACTACAAAGAGTTTAATGTTGAAGAACTAAATAATTATGGAGCACATCACATGACATAAATAAATAAAGCAATAATTCTATTTTTTGAATGGTATATCTGTGTGTTTTATATGTAATCTTATATTCAAGCTGAGTTTTTTTTCTGTCTTACCTCAGAATATCACCAAAGAATCCCCTCAGTGATTTCATCAGACATTTTATTTCTCTTAACATGGTTAGCCTCTGTGTTTATAGCACTCAGTAGCAGGTCAGGGTTTGCCAGATTTGTTCAGATGAAAAACATAAAAGAAACAGACCTAGACGTGAGTCCTAATGCTCAGTAACATTCTGTATACAGGAAGAACAACAATAACAGGCATATTGTCCTCATGTGCTTGTAATCTCGATGACATTGGAAATGAGGGAAACTTCAATGTCCTTTTGAGAATAAATAAAGTTTTGAAATGAAATATTGATCACAAGATCATTATTTGAAATATTTAGGTTAAATTATCATTGGATTTATTTTATTTAAGACTTGGGGGTGCTGAGAGCTGAAATGTGGAAGAAGTGCTGAAAATAGCTGAAAAAGCAAAAAAATAGCTGAAAATAGCATAAAATGCCATAAAAGTAGCTGAAAATGGCATTCAGTATCTAAAATATGACAACAATTGCTGAAAGTAGCCTTAAATTAGTTGAAAATAGCTCATAAGTTGGGTGAAAGTAGCCTTAAAATAGCTGAAAATAGCATAACAATAGCTGAAGGTGTGTGAGATTGTGCTAAAAATGGTGGAGATATTGTTCATAGCAGTGTGACTCAACCCTGCTCAACCAAAGACCCAAATTAATGAAAATTACCTTTGCATGAGCCACAATCTAAGCAGTGAAGCAAAAACAGCTTGGAGTACAATGACTTAAAGGTGGCAAAATGGTCAAAAAGCAACAGAATGGGTGAACAGGGGTGAGAAAGGGGCACAAAAGGGGCAAAGAAAGAGGGAGCAAGTGGTATTTAATCGCAACAGATAGTCTAAATGGGGCAAAAATGAGATAAAAGTTGCTAAAATGGGCAAAAACTAGGAAAAAAGTGGTATTCAATGACAAATCGTGGCTTAATTGGGTGAAAATTGGGAGAAAAAATGATGAAAAGGGGCAAAAATGGGATATAAGTGGCAAAAAATGGGTAAAAAGTTGCAAAAAAATTGTCAAAATGGGTAAAAAAATAGAAAAACGTTGGTATTTAATGGCAAAAATGTAGCTTAAATGGGTGAAAAGTGGCAAAAAATGGTGAAAAAAGGGCAAAAAGTTTCCCTTGTTTAAGATTTAATATTTAAAATTAAGACATGAAAGGGCCACAAATAGTCACAAAAGAGCCACGTGTGGTGTTGGGTATAACTGGATTAAAGTTTTAAATCCATTATAGTAAAAGCTACATGTTTGTGATAGTTAAGGGGAGTATTGATGCATTAATTTGTGTGCCTGTGTAGGGCTCCTAGGTTGCTATGGTAACAAGCGCCTGCATTACATCAGAGTTAATCAGTCACAGCTGAGATCAAAGCTAATTAGTCACACCTGTGAAAGCTTCTGTCATAAACACCTCAGAAAATTGAGTTGAGTGGCCAGAACATGCACTCAAACAAAGTCAATGAAAGCTGTACTTGTGAACCCTAGCAGAATGCCAAAGGTATCACGAGAATCAGCAGAAGTTCTGAACGCGGTGATATGTTTTTTATGTATGGGAAGCAAAAAATATTTTAAAAATTATAAAAGTTATAAATGAGAAAAGTCATGGCCATCGGGTCCTTAAAGATCTGAATAGAATGATATTAGAATGATGAGTGTAGCTCAAAGAATAAAGAGGAGATAGGCTCAAAAAAATGTACGGAAAAACAAAATGGCCGACACGAATCCCAATAGTGTGGATGCTTACTCAGCGTCCCCACTAATAATGATGAAATGATATTGGTACCTGTTTGATACAACAGTTAAATTAAAACAGCATTCCCTTCCTTTTAGTTAGATTTATGCCTGAAGATCATGAAGTTTGTGCTCTTTAGAAACAAAATTAATCTCAATAAACAGGAATGTTGCTCATGCTTTTAGACTGAAGGAGTTTGCATGCAATTTTTGATGAACAAAAACAACTTTCTCTTCCTGTGATATCAAATGGATTTCAATGCAATCTATCAAATTTGATGATTCTGGTCTTGTTGCAACCATCCATCTTTCCTTTACAGAAAGAATACCCAGATATATAGTCTGTATCATTATTCAGCAACATTATAATGATAATAATGATAATAATGATAATATGATTTTGGGATATGATTTTTGATCCTTATCGCCCAGCCCTATATTATGTGCCTCTTATTTGTTTGATTTACCGTTGACATACTGGATCATTGTCTATTTACATTTCAGTTTTTGCTTTGTTCATGTTTAGAAATCCACTAGGTTTTAGGCTAAAAATTAAAGGACTTGTCTCATTTCTCCAGGAAACCCAGCTTGTTTTTGGGAGGACCAGAGAGATGATTTTATGTATATCTGTGTCTTTCTATTACCAGGTGTGTATAAAAGCTATTTTTGCATGAAGTAAACCAGTTTAGTCACTGTAAGAATACCTATACAAACATGGCACTGTTTTTAATGACATATTTGATGCTTTTATAGTCCTGTTGTGTACGGTGTATGCACTGCTGAGATTTTAACATGTTTGCAGTTTGTTCTATGATCATCTCAGCTTAATAAAACCACTTACTAAAAGAAGGCAGAGCATTAGTTTGGTTTTTGATCAGCATGATCGAATTGTGCAGATCAATGCATAACACATAAAGGACCATTTTCATTATTTAAGAGAAAAAATATAAAATCAATGTAAAAAGATGTCCACCAATGTTATATTTTTCATATAAACCGTCATGCAACTCTGGTTGAGAAGATCAATAAAAACTCCACTTTAACAACAGGAGATCAGCCTACACTTCCACTCAACATTTGTGTCTTTCTTTTTCTCATACAGTTTTATGAAGATGTGAAACCAATGCTATGACCAGGAAAAATGCTTTTTTGCTCCATCAGGAGAGAAAAGCACCCTCAGTTGTTTTACTTCCCCATTCATCCTTGTGTCCCATGTAGCATCAGTTCAAGCAGCGTTCAAAATAACTAGGGGCTGATATAAAGAAAGTACAGCTGCACACATGCAGGTCAGATTTTACACTGATATAAAGAAAAAGGAAAATGCCAGTCACCAGTTGTCCACTTGAATTTGCCGATCAGACCAGAGCAGTGAAAGACAAAATGAGAATGGTTTATTTTAGCGTGTGGACTTACTGAAACACAACACATTTCACAAAGTGTGCACAGATCAGTTTACCTGTTTCCATTCCACAGTAACCTCTTAATCCTAACAATCAAAGCAAAGTTTACCTGTGGAGATTAGGACGACACTATTAAACGTGTCTGTCCGTATGGTTGAAAAACTAAATACATGCATGAAACTTTAGTCACTGGTCTGTGTTTTTCTTAGTCGTATACATGCCTGCCTACATAAATGGCTGGGCCGCTGTATAGCCCAGTTTACAGGCCCTCCCCAGAACTGATTTATTGATGTCAGCACACATGTGTTGGATCAGAAACATTGATGCTAGCCTCTTGGCTAACATTTGCATCTTTCAGAAGCTGAAGAGTCATTTTTGGACTCAAGAGTTCTCTTGAAAGTTTCCCCAGTGTCTTCTTTAGCACAGGTCATGGCAACACAGGAACTCTCACTGAAGTTCAGGCATGTTCAAATGTTGGAGGTCACTGAGTAGACTCCTGAGATTTTCACACATGACTGTCTGTGATCAGGTCAAAGGTCAACAGGTCAGTCACATGACTGGGTATAACAGGAGCAAAAAGGAGATATTTAACATTGGTTGAAAGTGGTAAAATGATGAAAAAATGACAAAATGACTTTGTCTCACGCCTCTGAGGTTTAGTTTTTTTTTCCCTCAGAATCAAATACAAAGAAGTAAGCCTGAACCAAGCATCCTCCGTTTGCTTTTTAACCAACCAATCAATCAATCAATCAATCAATCAATCAATCAATCAATCAATCAAAATATATGCTGCCAAACTTTCCCTGAATTTATTTATAATTTTTTTCAAAAACCATCAGGTCAAATTTCAAGTTATAAGTCACATAATGAGTTTAACAATCAATCAATCTTTTATCAGTTAATCAATAAATCAAGTAATCTCCAATAATTTTCAGTATTTGATGGTGTAAACAGAGCAAACAATAAATAAGCAGATTAAACAGAAACAGTTGTTGTGATGACTCAGTGAGCGATGACTGACCTAGGCTTCAAGCACAAGCACAAATACGGAAAGCCATCAGGACAGAGCATGAAAAAACATGGGGCAAATTCTACACCGATCTCAATAACAACCCAAATCCCAAAACCTTCTGGCAAAAGATCAACAAAATCAAAAAACTCAAAAATTACAGTCTTAAGACACAACGGACAGATTGTGGAGGAGGAACAGGACAAAGCAAACATCTTTAAGGAACACCTCCAGAAAGTCCACTCTGCCCCTGAAGACCCCCGTTTTGACCAGGAATGGAAAGTAATTGTTGAACACCAGATCAATTTATCTCCACATCTACCAATAGAAAACACAGAAACCAGACACCCACTAACAAAATCTGTCACAATAATTGAACTTTTCATTTCAAAAAACTAAAGACCAAAGCCCCTGGTGAAGACACAGTTGACAACAGATTAATCAAAGAAGACTCAGTAGAATTTCTAGCACAACTATCCAGACTGTACACCCTCTGCATCCACACCGGTTACTTCCCCAAACCCTGGAAATCAGCACTTGTATCAATGATCCCCAAACCCAATAAAGATCCCCACCAGCCAATCAACTACAGACCCATCAGCCTTCTCAGTAATCTTGGAAAACTATTGGAGAGAGTCTTAGCTGATCGACTTCAACAGCACTTCGATAAAATTGGAGTTTTGGGGGTCCAACAGGCTGGATTTAGAAAAGAGAGAAGTACAACAGACAACATCCTGAGGCTGGCAGAAGATGTCCAGAGAGGTTTCAATAAAAAAGAAATCACAGCAGCAGTGTTTTTTGATATTGAGAAGGCTTTTGATAAAATGTGGCACCAAGGTTTTATGTACAGGCTTTTAGATCGTAACCTCCAACTCCCCAAACACACCATAGTGCTTTTAAACAGTTTTTTAAATAACAGAGAGATCGCCGTAAAAGTGGGAAAATCAATATCAGACAGATTTACACCTGAAGCTGGAGTACCTCAGGGCTCAGCTCTAAGTCCCCTACTGTTTTTAATCTACATCAGTGATATTTATTACCCACCCAGAGGGGAAGGACAAGTCTCCCAGTTTGCTGATGACCTTTGTTACTGGGCATCATCTAAAAACCCACGATACGCTGCCAAAAAACTTCAGAGGAGCATCAATGAAATGGAAGCCTGGGCCAATGTGTGGCAACATTTCAACAAAATATGAAATGGACCGTTCACACAGATTTAATGGAAAAAGAGGCAAGGAGGAGGCTCAACCATTTAAAGGTCATCTGCAGAAGACAGGGAGGTGCAACGCCAGAAACGGCTTTAAGAGCGTATACCTCATACATCAGATCCCTTTTTGAGTAGGCCATACCTGCATGGTGCAATATGGGAACAACACAACTCCAAAAACTACAAAGAATCCAAAACCTGGCAATAAAAATGTGCTACAGACTCCCCACTTACACCAACAACCAATACACCCATCAACTCTCCGGCCAGGTGACAATACAAGAGAGAATCTCTGTCCTAGGTAAAAACTACATTCAAAGAGCCGAAAACAACCCATCACTGCAGCCAATAATAGTAGAGGAAAAAACAAACCCACCCAGATTCATCTGTAGCACCCCACTCTCAGTTTTAATTGCTTTTAATTAGTTTTTAATTCAATTAATAACATGGTTTTAGTTTTTTTTAGTTTTTAAAACAAAACAGGAGTTTTATTTTATTTTATTTTATTTTTTTATTTTATCACAAGCTTTGACACGACTACCAATTTAACTGATTTTACTGTTTTCAACCAGGATGAATTACACTTGTTTTTTTTTATTTCTGGTTGTTTTTATTCAAACTTATATGATCATTTTAGGAGTTTTAAGAAATCTGACATAGTAGTCTTTTATCATTGAGTCTTGAATTTTAAGAATGTTTTAATTCTCTCCAACAAGAGGAACAAGATTCACAGAAAACATAAAACCACCCAAAAAAAAAAAAAAAAAAAAAAAAAATAGAATATATATGGGTGAATAAAAGGGAAAAACATATAAAAAGTAGAAAAATCGAAAAAGGGAAAAATAAAAAAAAAATAAATAAAAAATAAAAAAGGGGTCAAATTAACCAGGCTACCTCCTTTGCCACCCCCACCCCCCGGACCCTGGACCTGCTCAAGCTGAGAACTGGGACTGAAAAGGACTGCTGGTCCTGAGCTGACCCTACAGGAACCACGTCACTGCTGCTGCTGAGTTACTTCGTTTATTTCATCTAAATATCGAAAATGTCCGGAAGAGGAAAGGGAGGAAAAGGACTCGGTAAAGGAGGCGCCAAGCGTCACCGTAAAGTTCTCCGTGATAACATCCAGGGAATCACCAAGCCCGCTATCCGCCGTCTGGCTCGCCGCGGTGGAGTCAAGCGGATCTCCGGTCTCATCTACGAGGAGACCCGCGGTGTGTTGAAGGTCTTCCTGGAGAACGTCATCCGTGATGCCGTCACCTACACCGAGCACGCCAAGAGGAAGACTGTCACCGCCATGGATGTGGTCTACGCTCTCAAGAGACAGGGACGCACTCTCTACGGATTCGGAGGTTAAACTCACATCCTCACAACTAAACAACCCAACGGCTCTTCTAAGAGCCACACACTTCTACTGAAGGGCACATTCCTGTGTTTTGATGACTATTTCTCTACAGAAACTTAGACTGTTGTCTTTTGTGTGTGATATCAGGGGGCTAGAATGTGGTCTATGTAGAGGAATACAAAGACTAAATAACTGTTTTGCTTGCGTTTAGTTTGTACGTTTGCTCCAAACATGCATGAGCTCACACTCATGCATGTTTGTTGGAACTCTTTATGTAGAACTCCAACAACTCCATGTTTTTACACCATGTGTGTCCTACGCTGATTACAGAGGTCTGAAAAAAAAAAACGAACCAACTATGGAAAGATCTGAGACAGGACAACAATCACTAGAGAGCAGAGGAGCTGTCCATTTCTCTGCTGCTGAAATCACTATCATTTAAGACGAGACACCAACAGCCCACGATAACCCCGCACCTGTTTGACAGAGACACGTGATTACAGGAAAATAACTCCACTACTAAACAAACACCATGTCCTGAAACAGGCTGCACAGCAGCGCGTGCACACTTCACAAAAAGTCACTCGTTTTTAGATCCACATAGACTGGAAAGAATGGGAGTCACTTTACACACGATTACAAACATGGATCAGCTTACACTCAACCTGTTCACCCATTCTGTTTGACGTGGGCTTAGATTCTATAAAAAACACCTGGATGTTGGATTCAAAGTCAACAGCTTAAGGACAACGCTAGCAGACACAACAATCAGCTGATCAAGGAGGAGCTGTCATTACTCTGTGCTGCTCACATCACTCATTGTTAATCCATCACAGTAACAGCCCACGACAACCCCGCTCCATTTCATTCAAAGGCAAAGGATTAGAAAATAGAGGAAAGCTCCAATACTACACAAACATTTCCTGAAAACAGGACAGCAAAGCAGCACGTGCACACCTGAGAGGAAAAGTGAAGAGTGACCAGATCTTTGCAGATTCTTCTTTGTGTCAGAATGACGTCACTGAGCTCACCGTGCAGGTGTGTTGAGATTGTCAGTCATCAGAGATATCCTCTAATCTTCCCACGTGATCCACTGAAAACAACAATCACACATCTAGCCACCAATCATCAGTACATGAGTAGATGAAGAAACACAGCAGACAAGGAAGAAAATCTTTGAATGGAGTCATTTTCAGTAGTTTGGATTTCTTTGTCAAAGTCAGCATTGGCAGAGATTGTTTGCTGCGTTTGAGGCTAAATATCCCAGATTATTCCCACTCACTTTTAGAAGTGAAGCATCTTGCAATAAAATAACTCTATCCCCTTGATGTTGGTGAAGTGTTCTTCTTTCTATCTGAAACAGGATGCGCTAAAAATAAAAGCACTAAACTATAATCATGATAGGATTAAACTTTCATCGTTGATCAGCTAAAGCAGTTCGAGGGATTGAGCTCTTGTAAATGGTGGGTGGTCCTGAAAAGGACCTTTGGTTGGGTTTCCTGACTAAGATCAGGTTTACTTGGAGCTGGTGTACTTGGTGACGGCCTTGGTGCCCTCAGACACGGCGTGCTTGGCCAGCTCTCCGGGCAGCAGCAGGCGGACGGCGGTCTGGATCTCCCTGGAGGTGATGGTGGAGCGCTTGTTGTAGTGAGCCAGACGGGAGGCCTCCCCGGCGATGCGCTCAAAGATGTCACTCACAAACGAGTTCATGATGCCCATGGCCTTAGAGGAGATCCCGGTGTCAGGGTGGACCTGCTTCAGGACCTTGTACACGTAGATGGCGTAGCTCTCCTTCCTCTTAGTCCTCCTCTTCTTGCCGCTCTTGGTGGCCTTAGAGACGGCTTTCTTGGAGCCCTTCTTCGGTGCTTTCACTGTATCAGGCATGGTGCTGGTCTAACAGACGGATGAGTTCCAGCCGGACAGCCCCCTCTTTTTCTCTCAGTCTTGGTGGGAATCAGAATGCGCTGTTACTCAGACAGGATTGGCTGAGATTGGAGCTCATGAGGCTGAGTAGCAGAGGGGGATGGAGTCCTGTTCAGGGGGGTCTGCAGGAACTCTGAGTCCATGAAAAGATAGCAGCAGCACAGAAAATAGCGATGGGAATTTCGGGTCTTTGGAGTGATCCGGCTCATTTGGCTTAGTTTGTTTATAGGAGTTGACTCTTTTCACTCCTGAACGGCTCTTTCATTGGTACAAATTTGGCTTCATTCAATCAGCTAAAAGTAGCAACGTCTAGACCAGTGATTAATATCTGAACAGTTCTTTTTTGCTGAAATGACTCAGTATGCTCAGAATGAACCCAAACTTTAAATGCAGAGTATTAAAGTCTTTTACATGAGGTTGTGTGTAGCAGTTGTGGTGCATTTATCCAAGCTGTGTGATAGATAATCCTGTCATTGTAGCATGTTAAACAGAAACAAAAATAGAACAAAACGGTCCAGATAAATTCACCATTCTATCTAAAATGAGTCGGCTGTTCTCACCAGCTCGTTTGCTAATGACACATGAGCAGGAGCAGCAGATCTTAGTGTTGTGTATCTATGTGCTTTAGAAGTTTACTATTGGACCAAATGCAGTAAGTGATTGTTAGTAGAACACGCAGAAGTCTCCCAGTAAGTCAAAAGTGTAAACCAGTGGCCAACATGCATGATCTCCATAATGAGGCCTTCATCAGTGGTAGTTTTCATATCATTTTCAGAAGTGCTCGCTTATGTCAGTATATTATATATCTGCTGCTTTGTTCATTTTAAATGACGTCATTAGTTGTGTGTGCACTCTTTGATTGCTGAGCTGTCTAATAGGCTACTCTCCCACTGGCCGAAAAACCAATTTAAACCCTCTAATGTGTTCTAATCAGCATTTAGACCCGGGTCGACTGACCCGGCAATGGACATGGGTTTTTATCGGCTCCAGTGGGAACATCACACCCGGGTGAACACGGGATGACTTTGGCGTAACATGCCTACGTTTATATTAGTTTAAGTAATACTTTTATATGACTGCTGTGATCTCTTAGATCCTTTATGTTGTTGCATAGAAACTTTATTTTGTCTGCTGCGTGTTTAAGCCTGAGGAGGCAGGAGTTTAAAGGCAGAAGTTTCACAGCAGGCAGCGCAGTTTAACGGCACATATAAACACAAAAATGCTTTTCTGGCTCACTCTTGTCATGATGAAGATATCTGCTGAAAGCTAGTATTTTTTCGTGAACAAGTCAGGCTTCTACAGCCTTGGATTTCTCATGGTTTGTCACATGAAGCGCAGCAATTAAAAACGCAGCTGGAGAATCTGAGCCTTTTCTAAAAGGTTGTTTGTATTTCCCTTTATCACATGTCTGCTCCTTGGAAATGACTCTATAGTCTTTATTTTAGTTTTCACACGTAAATCTCAGTCTGAAAACTGCCGTCTCCTCCATCAGAAGTTTTCGTGTTAAGACATCAAAAAGATCGATGTTTGCCTAATAATTTCCAAGAAGCATGTAGATGTGAACATTTGAAATAGAAAAATGTTTAGAAAAGGTTCTCCTTAACTTTATTTTGCTGCGCTCAGTAGGAAGTGCTGAGCTTTACTGGATAATCCATGAGAAATTCAAATATGTCAGTAGAACATTAATGATTCTCAGAGGATGTCTTTGTTATAGAAAGACTGGGCTAGAAAAGCAACGTGATGACATCAGCTTGACGCACCAGAGGAAAACAGAAAAAAGCCACGCAGCTCGTCTGCTGGCTATCAGACCCAGGTCTGCTGGCAATGGGAAAGGAGTCACTTGCCGAGTGTTGGCGGGTTTACCCGCGTTTATAAAACCCGCTTTTACACGCTAATTCTAGAGGAAAGCGGTGTGAATGAGCAGTAGCCTCGTTGCCATAAGGTTGTGTTGAAGTGAGATGCAGGAGCTGTGGGACATGTTGACATCCAGACATGAAAGAATTTTGCGGCTGTTTTGACATGATGCTGGGTGTGTTTGCAGTGAAGAGTTGTTGAAAGTTTAATGAGACATGAGTTTGTTTGAGTGTAAAATCAGAGCATATGCGTCCAGAGAAGTGTGACTGTGAATAAAGTGAATAATTAAGGAGCTGTCTCTTTAGAGGTGATGTTGGTGGCTCTTAAAAGAGCCGTTGTGTTGTTGGGATCAGGTCTGGTCTGGTCTGGTCTACTTCTTGGCGGCCTTCTCGGTCTTCTTGGGCAGCAGAACAGCCCAGAGAGCTGGCCAAGCACGCCGTGTCTGAGGGCACCAAGGCCGTCAACAAGTACACCAGCTCCAAGTAAACCTGCTCTTAGTCTGGAAACCGAACCAAAGGTCCTTTTCAGGACCACCCACCATTTACAAGAGCTCAATCCCTCGAACTGCTTTAGCTGATGAACGATGAAGGTTCATTTTACCAGTATTGTAGTTTAGTGCTTTTATCATGAGCGCATCCTGTTTCAGATAGAAAGAAGAACACTTCACCAACATCAAGGGGATAGAGTTATTTTATTGCAAGATTCTTCACTTCTAAAAGTGAGTGGGAATAATCTGGGATATTTAGCTTCAAACGCAGCAAACAATCTCTGCCAATGAAATCTAAACTGCTGAAAATGACTCCATTCAAAGATTTTCTTTCTTGTCTGCTGTGTTTCTTCATCTACTCATGTACTGATGACTGGTGGCTAGATGTGTGATTGTTGTTTTCAGTGGATCACGTGGGAAGATTAGAGGATATCTCTGATGACTGACAATCTCAACACACCTGCACGGTGAGCTCAGTGACGTCATTCGGACACAAAGAAGAATCTGTAAAGATCTCTAAATCGACACAGATATCCTCTTATCTTCCCACGTGATCCACTGAAAACAACAATCACACATCTAGCCACCAATCATCAGTACATGAGTAGATGAAGAAACACAGCAGACAAGGAAGAAAAAAATCTTTGAATGGAGACATTTTCAGCAGTTTGGATTTCTTTGTCAAAGTCAGCATTGACAGAGATTGTTTGCTGCGTTTGAAGCTAAATATCCCAGATTATTCCCACTCACTTTTAGAAGTGAAGCATCTTGCAATAAAATAACTCTATCCCCTTGATGTTGGTGAAGTGTTCTTCTTTCTATCTGAAACAGGATGCGCTCATGATAAAAGCACTAAACTACAATACTGGTAAAATGAACCTTTCATCGTTCATCAGCTAAAGCAGTTCAAGGGATTGAGCTCTTGTAAATGGTGGGTGGTCCTGAAAAGGACCTTTGGTTGGGTTTCCTGACTAAGAGCAGGTTTACTTGGAGCTGGTGTACTTGGTGACGGCCTTGGTGCCCTCAGACACGGCGTGCTTGGCCAGCTCTCCGGGCAGCAGCAGGCGGACGGCGGTCTGGATCTCCCTGGAGGTGATGGTGGAGCGCTTGTTGTAGTGAGCCAGACGGGAGGCCTCCCCGGCGATGCGCTCAAAGATGTCACTCACAAACGAGTTCATGATGCCCATGGCCTTAGAGGAGATCCCGGTGTCAGGGTGGACCTGCTTCAGGACCTTGTACACGTAGATGGCGTAGCTCTCCTTCCTCTTAGTCCTCCTCTTCTTGCCGCTCTTGGTGGCCTTAGAGACGGCTTTCTTGGAGCCCTTCTTCGGTGCTTTCACTGTATCAGGCATGGTGCTGGTCTAACAGACGGATGAGTTCCAGCCGGACAGCCCCCTCTTTTTCTCTCAGTCTTGGTGGGAATCAGAATGCGCTGTTACTCAGACAGGATTGGCTGAGATTGGAGCTCATGAGGCTGAGTAGCAGAGGGGGATGGAGTCCTGTTCAGGGGGGTCTGCAGGAACTCTGAGTCCATGAAAAGATAGCAGCAGCACAGAAAATAGCGATGGGGTCTTTGGAGTGATCTGGCTCATTTGGCTTAGTTTGTTTATAGGAGTTGACTCTTTTCACTTCTGAACGGCTCTTTCATTGGTACAAATTTGGCTTCATTCAATCAGCTGAAAGTAGCAACGTCTAGACCATTGATTGATATCTGAACAGTTCTTTTGTTGCTGAAATGACTCAGAATGAACCCAAACTTTAAATGCAGAGTATTAAAGTCTTTTACATGAGGTTGTGTGTAGCAGTTGTGGTGCATTTATCTGTGTGTGTGATAAAAAGGTAATCCCGTCATTGTAGCGTGGTAAACAGAAAGAAAAATAGAACAAAACGGTCCAGATAAATTCACCATTCTATCTAAAATGAGTCGGCTGTTCTCACCAGCTCGTTTGCTAATGACACATGAGCAGGAGCAGCAGATCTTAGTGTTGTGTATCTATGTGCTTTAAGAGTTTACATTGGACCAAATGCGGTAAGTGATTGTTAGTAGAACACGCAGAAGTCTCCCAGTAAGTCAAAAGTGTAAACCAGTGGCCAACATGAATGATCTCCATTATGAGGCCTTCATCAGTGGTAGTTTTCATATCATTTTCAGAACAGCTCGTTGTGTCAGTATATTATATATCTGCTGCTTTGTGCATTTTTTTAAATGACGTCATTAGTTGTGTGTGCACTCTTTGATTGTTGAGCTGTCTAAATGAGCAGTAGCCTCGTTGCCATAAGGTTGTGCTGAAGTGAGATGCAGGAGTTGTGGGACATGTTGACATCCAGACATGAAAGAATTTTGTGGCTGTTTTGATATGAGGCTGGGTGTGTTTGCAGTGAAGAGTTGTTGAAAGATGAAGGAGACATCAATTTGTTTGAGTGTAAAATCAGAGCATATGCGTCCAGAGAAGTTTGACTGTGAAAAAGGTGAATAATTAAGGAGCTGTCTCTTTAGTTGTGATGTTGGTGGCTCTTAAAAGAGCCGTTGTGTTGTTGGGACCAGGTCTGGTCTGGTCTATTTCTTGGCGGCCTTCTCGGTCTTCTTGGGCAGCAGAACAGCCTGGATGTTGGGCAGCACGCCACCCTGAGCGATGGTGACTCCTCCCAGCAGCTTGTTGAGCTCCTCGTCGTTGCGGACAGCCAGCTGCAGGTGACGGGGGATGATCCTGGTCTTCTTGTTGTCCCGGGCAGCATTTCCAGCCAGCTCCAGGATCTCAGCGGTCAGGTACTCCAGCACAGCCGCCAGGTAGACGGGGGCTCCGGCTCCCACACGCTGGGCATAGTTCCCTTTGCGGAGCAGCCTGTGGACACGACCGACCGGGAACTGGAGCCCGGCACGGGAGGATCGGGTCTTTGCCTTGGCTCTGGCTTTTCCGCCTGTCTTGCCTCTTCCGCTCATCTTGGCTCTCTTTCTAGAGTGTGGACTCAGAGAAATGATGTCTGAGAGCGGACTCAGCCTGTCTTTATCTCCGCGGAGTTCCCGCGCCTTTTCCTGCCGGGCTAATGACAAAAGAGGCTTCCAGCAGAGCAGCGGAGGGAGGGCGGCCCTCAGCTCACTTTTGGCGGACAGTTTGAAGGCTGTTCTTCCCTCCAAGCAGCCTGTGGACACTGAGGCGGGGGCTGAGCCCCCCCTCCTCTTCTGTCCTGTCCAGCGGGGCTGAGCTCCAGGAGCCCGTCACCAATCAGAGTCCGGAGGTCTGAAGCAGCGTCACATTTCACAGCCTCTCCTCCTTTAAGAGCAGCTCGTCTCCGCTCTCCAACACAAACTTCCTCCTGCTCACAGAGAGACATGGCTAGAACCAAGCAGACCGCTCGTAAATCCACCGGAGGCAAAGCCCCCAGGAAGCAGCTGGCCACCAAGGCTGCCCGCAAGAGCGCCCCGGCCACCGGCGGCGTCAAGAAGCCCCACCGTTACAGGCCCGGTACCGTGGCCCTCAGAGAGATCCGCCGCTACCAGAAATCCACCGAGTTGCTCATCCGCAAGCTGCCCTTCCAGCGCCTGGTCCGAGAGATCGCTCAGGACTTCAAGACCGACCTGCGCTTCCAGAGCTCGGCCGTCATGGCTCTGCAGGAGGCCTCAGAGGCTTACCTGGTCGGCCTCTTTGAGGACACCAACCTGTGCGCCATCCACGCCAAGAGGGTCACCATCATGCCCAAAGACATCCAGCTGGCCCGCAGGATCCGTGGAGAGAGAGCCTAAACCGTCCCATCAACAATCCTGAACCACAACGGCTCTTTTAAGAGCCACCACTCTGTTACTCAAAGAGTCTCTCCTAACTCTCAGACCACTGTTGGTGTTTTAGAAAGTGGTTTTTAACGTGATGACCGATTCTCTCCACAAAAGAAGCCATAGCAAAGATATGGCACAAATAAACTCGATCCACGACCACAGACCTACACGTGAGCTCACCTCACGTAGGTGGGGTGTAAATACCTAACGAGGTGAGGAATAATTAAGAACAGGTAGATGTATTGTTGTTCAGTTTTAGATCTGATGTCAATATTTGGGCTGAATGAGTGTAGATGTGGAGCTGTCCTTGGTGCTGAAGACTGATCCTGACAGCAGTCAGAGAGAGAGAGGCAGAGATAGGCTCACTGTGATCAGCTGATTCTGAGCTAACCTCCTGTATATTCTGACTGACTGTTGACTTGATATTCTATTTCTTTGGACAGTTGTTGGAAGGTTTTCTGTGGATAAAACATGAGCAGAGAATAAAAGGATGGAGCTATTTTTCTCGTGTGTGTGGTTAATGTTGCTGTGCTGTAATAAACACGTTGTTTGGTTGATCTGTTGCTCATTCATCCACCAACTCAGTCTCCAAGGCTTCACAAGTTTACAGTCTAAAACTGAAAGGAGGAATCCTCAGCTGACCAGTGCTGCCACCATGTTTAGTCATTTTTAGACAAATGTGGAGCCTTTAGACTTTATTGAGTGGATCCAGTGAAAAACGAGTAAAAACACTCAATTTGTTGATCCAGGGTTCATCCACAATTTAAATATTCAAGACTTTAGTTGAAGAACTTTAGAAGACCTCAATGTAGAAAAAAGTTCAGACCGCTTATTGAAGGAAATGGTTGAAAATGAGTACAGCGGAGCTGCTGGTGAAATACACTGTTTATGAAATGTTAGATGGTAAAGGACAGAAATATTGAAGTCATTAACACCAACACTGGATGACTTTTGGCACATTGAATACTTCTATTCAGCCAATATACAGCAGAGTGATTTTATCATGTTGATACTGTTTAACAGCTTCAAGATGATTCAGAACAAGACAAAAAAGAATGAATCAAATCAATTCAGCCAGAAGATGAAGATCAGATAAAGGCACGTCTTTGTCACAGTTCCTCCAAAAATGTAAGACCTCTCACTGCTAAAAGAAGACTTTTGAAGACTTTTGTGGCCTTCAGTGTCCAAAGTCTAACTTAAGACTTTTCAAGAGTCCACAGGAACCCTGTTGGTCATTTATCAGCCCCTCTGTGGTTCAACAATCAGGATTATTTAGAAGATCTTTAAACAGAAGAACATAGAAACAGACTTTTCAACCATATTTCTCCCTTTTTTCCACTTGAGGGCATTTTTTAAAAATCAGTTTTCAGATTGTGTTCAGGAGGGTTTTTTTAGTAATTTTTAGGGCTGTCAAAATTGACGAGTTAATGCAGATTAATCCACCATTATGATTAATCTGATTAAAAATTGTAACTCAATTAACCCATCTACAGCGCAGAATGACTCAAAATCCCTGAAACGTCTCTGCCAATGCATTTTGGGCAGTTTGTTCAAGTAGGGTTACCGTCGAGCATGCCGCTGCACATGCGTAAATGGAGCGTTGATCCGGTAGCGACCAACCAACTCAATAAGGAAGACGCTAAACAGCACATCGCTCCTCTGGATGGGAAATCTGAGTACAAATAAAACAAGACGGGACAGTGTTCTTTCTTGAGTCTGTTTGCTTATGCAAAATGAAACGAGATTAATAAAGATTAAAAATGAATAATATTAAATCATGATTAATCTAAATTAATCCACAGCAACACTGTGATTAATCTGATGAAAAATTTTAATCGTTTGACAGCACTAGTAATTTCTGATCATGTTGATGAGATAGAGGTATCAAAAAAGTTTGTATCAAATATGATTCAACAGGCTTTAAGGGGTTAAACTTTGAACTGAAAACTGAAAAAGCAAACAATCTCAACATTTTAGATGATTTAATGAGCCTTGATATTTTCTTTAGCAATGAGTTTAAATCAGACTTGAATAGACTTTAAACATCTTAACTTACAAAACTAAAAAATAAATGAATATTTATTTTTATTAGATTTTGTTCAGTATGTTCAACAACACGTTAGTAAAAGACCTGACTGGTTAATGGCTATTTAATCTGAAAAATGTTCAGAGAAATCAATGTAGAAAAAGAGAAGATAAAAAGTGAGACATTTATTTATTTATCCCTTTTTTTGGGGGGGGGGGGGGGGGTAAAAGACAGATAAGTGATATTCAAGAGGTGGTGAGACTTTTATTTTGAAAGTCTCTTGTATTGTGTATGAATTTCTCCCCCAAATGAATCAGAATAAATGTGTGAAAATATAACACTGTGTTTGTTTTCATTTGGCATATAGACACCATAAATATGACTCAGCATATATTTATTTAAAAACTGATTCATTTTTATACAGTCACAGAATTTTCATTATTAATATTTAATAAAATTCAATTAATTTTTTAGTGTTAATTGATCAACCTAATTGCCATCTATTTGTGCATAAAATGGGAATGTAGTAAGAGGTTGATATGATAGATTTATCTTGTAGGTTGAATGTTTTTCCTGTTTGTTTATTTGTCATGAATCATGTGAAACTACATGCCAACTCTCTTTTTTGTCCTGTTTTTAACCTGCTCCATTCTGAATGAAGAATTTCAAATCAATGTAAAGAAGAGAAATGAGAAGAAAGGAGAAAACTAAGTTGTCCTCCGTCCTCTTTTGTCACCTTCAACCTTTCAAGGTCAGACAAACCTGCAGTAAAGCCAGAAGAAGTGACAGGAACACTGATGGAAATCAACAAACAACAACATCTTCACTTGATATCTCCTGCTAGTTTGACTGAAGAGCTGAAACAATGAAGCTCATCTTCACAGCAGTGATGACATTACCCAGGCCAGATAAATCAACACATTGTGATCCAGTAGAAGTAGTTGATGTTGTCATGAATGACACGGTGGGCTCGGTGTCTCTTCTATCAGAGCCAGCAACCTAAAAACCTGAAGGATTCTTTGCTCAGTGCTCAGCTGCTATGAAGCCTGGCCTCGTCCTCATCAGTGTGTTTGCTGCTCTCTGAAAAAGTTGATTTCATGCTCAAACAAAGTCAAACAGATGACTGCTTTAGTTTGGTGTCCATCAATAAACGTGTGACTCAGCACCAACATTCATTTCCACTCAGCTTTGACACATTTGAGATGATTTTAGGAGCCAAACGAGGAGGAGAAGCTGCCAGCAGTGACAGCGTGAGGATGAGTGTGTGACTTTTGGAGTGTGTGTGAAGAAAAGGAAGAGAAGCTGAGAGCTAAACCTGAGTTCAATGTGAAGAGAAACAAGTCCGCTATCTGCTCCCTTCACTGCCAGCCTTCAGAGCGTCTCCCACCTTTAGTTTGAGCACTTTTAGCGGGGAGCAGAAAACACAAGTGGACCTGTTTAAGACCGGACAGAGGAGCCGCGAGCGCCATTGAGTCTCTACGGCTCTCATGGTGGCTTTAAGTGCAGCCTCCCGCTCTGGATTTTCTATCTCTCCTCTCTGAGTGTGTGTGATCTCTCGTGTTGTGAACACATCTCATCTAAACCATGGCAGAAGAAGCTCCAGCAGCTCCAGCCGCCGCTCCGGCTAAAGCGGCCAAGAAGAAGACTTCCAAGGCCAAGAAGAGCGGGCCCAGCGTCAGCGAGCTCATCCTGAAAACTGTGGCCGCGTCCAAGGAGCGGAGCGGGGTGTCCCTGGCTGCTCTCAAGAAGGCTCTGTCTGCCGGAGGCTACGATGTGGACAAGAACAAGGCCCGCGTCAAGACCGCCGTCAAGAGCTTGGTGGCCAAGGGAGCCCTGACTCAGGTCAAGGGGGCCGGAGCCTCTGGATCCTTCAAGATCAGCAAGAAGGCAGCGGAGCCCAAGAAGGCAGCCAAGAAGAAAGCCCCTGCTAAAGCCAAGAAGCCCGCAGCAAAGAAGCCCGCAGCGGCCAAGAAGCCCAAGAAAGCGGCAGCTAAGAAACCAGCAGCTGCTGCTAAGAAGTCTCCCAAGAAGGCCGCTAAGAAACCTAAAGCAGCGCCCAAGAAAGCAGCCAAGAGCCCCAAGAAGGCAGCACCCAAGAAGGCCCCCAAAGCCAAGAAAGCACCAGCAAAGAAAGCTGCCAAGCCCAAAGCCAAGAAGGCAGCACCCAAGAAGAAGTGAGCTGTTTGCACTCAAACACACACAAAACAAACAAAGGCTCTTTTAAGAGCCACACACAACAGCAAAGAGCACAATCCACACAAAACACACTCAATATGCTACATGTCCTTCAGGCGTGTAAGGGAACGATCAAAACAATCACAATCAAAATCACACAAACACAACACTCCACAACAACACTAGCTGGACCTCTTTAAAAACACTCCAACATTCACAATGCACATCCTCATTACGGTGAACAACACATTCAACAAACTCATTACCTTCTTTAACTCACAACAATTATCACGGGCTCCATTACTCAGCTTCAATCCTGGACACTCAAACGGACTTCACACTCTCTCACATACTTTTATTACAATCTTCAAGGCCTTTCCCGCTCAGCCTCAGCGATCATCAAACACACAGCAGAGGTCGGGAGCTCACATCACAGTCTACTCAGATCTTGCTGTTGCATGTGTTTCATGGAGACTTGGAGCTGACCCACAGACATCCAAGCCACCATGTTTATCAACATTTACATGACCTATTGATCATCAAAGACTTATCGTCGACCCCTATCATCTGCTATTGTTCTGCTGCTCGCGGGCATGTCCTCCAATCAGAGCGCGCAGCTCACATTGGGCAGCGGGAGAAATCCTCTCCAGCAGCAGCAACAGAGCCAGAAACCTCCAAATATCACATGTGGAGAATTTGGGGGGATTTAAGTTTCTATAAATACATGCTATTGTAGAAATGTCCCAATATTAGTCGTGTCGCTCTCGTGGATCTTTAACGTGATGGAGTCATGATATGACGTCATCCATGATTTGATCTCAGGCTGTATGATCTACACCAACATTAATTAAATATATAATTGAGGAGCTACAGGAAGAATTGAGCTCTTAATATATGTGGTGGGTGGTCCTGAAAAGGACCTTTGGTTGGGTTTCCAGACTAAGAGCAGGTTTACTTGGAGCTGGTGTACTTGGTGACGGCCTTGGTGCCCTCAGACACGGCGTGCTTGGCCAGCTCTCCGGGCAGCAGCAGGCGGACGGCGGTCTGGATCTCCCTGGAGGTGATGGTGGAGCGCTTGTTGTAGTGAGCCAGACGGGAGGCCTCCCCGGCGATGCGCTCAAAGATGTCACTCACAAACGAGTTCATGATGCCCATGGCCTTAGAGGAGATCCCGGTGTCAGGGTGGACCTGCTTCAGGACCTTGTACACGTAGATGGCGTAGCTCTCCTTCCTCTTAGTCCTCCTCTTCTTGCCGCTCTTGGTGGCCTTAGAGACGGCTTTCTTGGAGCCCTTCTTCGGTGCTTTCACTGTATCAGGCATGGTGCTGGTCTAACAGACGGATGAGCTCCAGCCGCACAGCCCCCTCGTTTTCATTCAGTCTTGGTGGGAATCAGAATGCGCTGTTACTCAGACAGGATTGGCTGAGATCGGAGCTCATGAGGCTGAGTAGCAGAGGGGGATGGAGGCTGAGTCCTGTTCAGGGGGGTCTGCAGGAACTCTGAGTCCATGAAAAGATAGCAGCAGCACAGAAAATAGCGATGGGAATTTCGGGTCTTTGGAGTGATCTGGCTCATTTGGCTTAGTTTGTTTATAGGAGTTGACTCTTTTCACTCCTGAACGGCTCTTTCATTGGTACAAATTTGGCTTCATTCAATCAGCTAAAAGTAGCAACGTCTAGACCAGTGATTGATATCTGAACAGTTCTTTTGTTGCTGAAATGACTCAGAATGAACCCAAACTTTAAATGCAGAGTATTAAAGTCTTTTACATGAGGTTGTGTGTAGCAGTTGTGGTGCATTTATCTGTGTGTGTGATAGCCGTGTGATAAAAAGGTAATCCCGTCATTGTAGCGTGTTAAACCAAAAGAAAAATAGAACAAAATGGTCCAGATAAATTCACCATTCTATCTAAAATGAGTCGGCTGTTCTCACCAGCTCGTTTGCTAATGACACATGAGCAGGAGCAGCAGATCTTAGTGTTGTGTATCTATGTGCTTTAAGAGTTTACATTGGACCAAATGCAGTAAGTGGTTGTTAGTAGAACACGCAGAAGTCTCCCAGTAAGTCAAAAGTGTAAACCAGTGGCCAACATGAATGATCTCCATAATGAGGCCTTCATCAGTGGTAGTTTTCATATCATTTTCAGAACAGCTCGTTATGTCAGTATATTATATATCTGCTGCTTTGTGCATTTTTTAAAATGACGTCATTAGTTGTGTGTGCACTCTCTGATTGTTGAGCTGTCTAAATGAGCAGTAGCCTCGTTGCCATAATGTTGTGTTGAAGTGAGATGCAGGAGTTGTGGGACATGTTGACATCCAGACATGAAAGAATTTTGTGGCTGTTTTGAGATGAGGCTGGGTGTGTTTGCAGTGAAGAGTTGTTGAAAGATGAAGGAGACATCAATTTGTTTGAGTGTCAAATCAGAGCATATGAGTCCAGAGAAGTTTGACTGTGAAAAAGGTGAATAATTAAGGAGCTGTCTCTTTAGTTGTGATGTTGGTGGCTCTTAAAAGAGCCGTTGTGTTGTTTGGAAAAGGTCAGGTCTGGTCTGGTCTGGTCTGGTCTGGTCTGGTCTATTTCTTGGCGGCCTTCTCGGTCTTCTTGGGCAGCAGAACAGCCTGGATGTTGGGCAGCACGCCACCCTGAGCGATGGTGACTCCTCCCAGCAGCTTGTTGAGCTCCTCGTCGTTGCGGACAGCCAGCTGCAGGTGACGGGGGATGATCCTGGTCTTCTTGTTGTCCCGGGCAGCATTTCCAGCCAGCTCCAGGATCTCAGCGGTCAGGTACTCCAGCACAGCTGCCAGGTAGACGGGGGGCTCCGGCCCCCACACGCTCAGCATAGTTCCCTTTGCGGAGCAGCCTGTGGACACGACCGACCGGGAACTGGAGCCCAGCACGGGAGGATCGGGTCTTTGCCTTGGCTCTGGCCTTTCCGCCTTTATTGAATTTTTACATGGAATTACATCAATAAACAATACATACATCCAAAATATATATACATATATCACACATAATAAATACAAGGTTAAAGTGCTGGGGTGTACATTAAATATTCAGAATGGTCCATGGTAGTGATTGAGTCCTGTCCAGTGATTTCCTCCTGCAGAGTTCTGTGAGGATTTGTTTGATGACTGTTTTACTGTTGATGAATGTTTGATGAAGAGTCATTGCACATCTGGTTTTCCACAGAGTTATTGTTGTGATGGTGATGATTAGTTGAAAGAGTTCTCGTTGTTTTTCACATGTTTCCTGGGATGAGTCCATACATAACTGTATTATAATCAATGTTACATGTGAGTCCATAGCTGTAGATCTTTATCCAAACTTCTTTTGATCGATAACAGTCGATTAAAAGATGTTGCTGCGTCTCATTCTCTTTACAATTTAAAATTGGACACATTTTAGTTTTCACAAAACAACTCCAGGAAACAACGGCTCTGACAGGAAGTCTGTTTACAGAAATAAGCCAACGGATCTTTTTGTTGTTTAGGACTTTAATAACTTTATCATTTTCTGAATTTGGTGCATTTTTATAGCTGATATCCCTGCCATACATAAAATCATTGATTTTTTTACAAATACATTTGGTCAAATCACCTGCCCAGTTCATTTTTAAGTGTTCATGTTCACAGAGAAACTCACCAAACAATAATTTATAGTAAGGGCCTTTCCTGGCTCTGCCCCGTTTTTTCTTCCAGTCTGAGGGGTCTCCCACCCACAGAGCTCCTCTAGAGATGGCCGCTGACACATTTTTTAACAAACACAACCTTTAAAATAATACTCAGGTCCAGAACATTGAGACCTCCCTTCTCCCTGCTTTTAAACAGCAGCTCTCGTCTGGTGACCTCTCTACTGGTGCCCCAGACCAGGTTCACACACTGTTTATTAAGATGTTTAAGCAGACTGACAGGTGGAGGGAAAATGTTTGACAGGAAAAGGAGTTTGGACAGAATATATGTTTTTATAATAGACACTCTGGTTTTGTAATTTGTCTCTTTATTTTGCCATTTTTTCACTTCTTCTTTAACAACATTTAATTTTTCATTCCAAATACGTTCACTACAGTTAGAGGAACAAAAAATTATTCCGAGAATTTTAATTTCTTGTTTTACCTGAATATTTAGATCTGGTTTTTATTCTCAGGTCTGATCCAAACTTCTTCTGTCTTCTCTAAATTTAATTTAGCTCCAGCAGCTAATTCATATAAACTGAAGTGATTCTTTAATACATCTAATTCTAACTGGTTTTTGATAATGACAGTGACGTCATCAGCGTACGCCATCACTTTAACATTACATTTATTATTTATACATTTACCTGATATTATAGGATCTGAGTTTATAGACTTTATTAAAGGGCTGATTGCCAGAACATAGAGAGCAGCACTCAAAGGACACCCTTGTTTGACTCCTCGTTCTACATTAAAATAATCCGTTAGAACACCATTAACATTTACACGAACACTAGACTTTAAATACAGACACTTGATCATGTGCACAAAGGCACTCGGGAAGCAATATGCCTCCATCACTGACCAAAGATAATCTCTCGAGACTAAATCAAAGGCTTTTTTTTGGGTTGAGTCCAACAATATAAAAATCTCTTTTTTGTAAGAGCTCTCTTAAAGCACAGAGGTTGTCCCACATGAGGAGACCTTTTATTGCACAAGTTTGTTCTTTCTCAATAATTTCGTCTAGTACTTCATTTAATCTAACATTATTATCTTTGCTAATATTTTATAGTCTGTGTTCATGATCGTTAAATGTCTGTAATTATTTACATCGGTTTTATCTCTTTTTGTATATAACAGATATAAAACACCATCATAAAAAGATTCTCCAAAAACTCCACGGTGCAATCCTTCATTGAGCATGGAAGTTAACAGATTTGAGACTTCATCTTGATAAAACTGATAAAACTCCAGTCCGGTCCAGGACTTTTACCGGTGTTTAACTGTTGAATGGCCTGGACCACCTCTTCTTGTTTAACCTTACCTAATAATAAATCGAAGTTAACCGTTGAGATCTTAGAAACAGGGTCCAGCAAAAGTTTAACACAACCTGGATCAATTTCAATGTTTTTATGAGAGTCTTCACATAAATCTCTGAATACTTTTCTTTTTTTCTCTTCATCATAGAAGAGAGCTCCATCTTGATTCTTTATACAGTGAATAAATTTACTTGAGATTTGTTTTTGTCCTTCTCTAAGTGCATAAATCAGATTACCTCTGTTATTTATATCTGTTGGTAAATGTTAAATAAAAGTTTGTTGTTTAACTTGTCAGTATTTGTTTTTAAATCAGACATAGTGTTTTCTTCCAGGGAAGATCTGTTTCTTTTGTTTAAGGTTTATGTACAGATTAATTAGAGATTCATATCTTATATTTTTAGTTTATTTAATTCTCTACACTTGAATTTAAAGAAATCTTTCATCCTATGTTTCAGTATTTCCCATAATTTAACATTGGATTTAGTAATGATGTTTAATTGAGTTATTTTATGAATTTCACTCTTTAATTCTGAAACTACATCGTTATTTTTTAAACACTATGTATTTAATTTCCAGAAGCTGTTTTTAACTGAGGTTTCATGAGTCACAGATGTTTTAACTAAGAGGTGGTCAGAGAAGCTGTTGAATATGGTTGAATACTTATTCACATTAAAATTAGATGACACATAAATTCGATCGGTACGTGTTTTAGTTTTAGAATTGAATCTGGTGAATTCAAAGCCAGTTTGAACAGCTCGACACACATCAATTAATCTAAAGTCTTCAATAATTTCTTTAAGAACTTTACCTTCAGCTGACAGAGCTACACCTGTCATTTTCTGATGTGACAGTGTTAAAGTCATCGCACAAGATGATATTAAAACCCACTGATAAAAGCTCCCTGAGTCCTCTAAGAAGTTACTTTTCTTCCTAGCTTCAGGAGCAGTATACACATTAATAATACGATATTTATCACCCTTAAAATAACAATGTATCATTAGAAGTCTGCCTGGTATGATGTCTCTTCTCCTAATCATAGAGACGTCATGAGTGTTAAAGAGAATTCCTACACCATCTGCAGAGTTTTCACCAATAGAAACAACACATTTACCCTTAAACCACAAATTGCACATTTTTTACATCATTTTCAGTTGTGAGTCTCAGTTACTGAGTACATAGAATATGGAAGTTTGTTTTTTGAAGATATTCAATTTTTTGTTTTCTGAATTCTGCAGATTTAATACCGCGTACATTTAAAGTAGCAATATTAAGGAGACCCATGACAGATTAAGGTGTTTTTTTGTCATCTCGTTGTTTATTTTTCATAGATTGGGAATTTCTTTTTCTTTTGACGAGGTGAAACTGAGTCTTTAACTCGCTCTCTGGAGCGGGAAACTCTGGTGTGATGGAGAAGGAGCCTGACTGGCCGTCTGCTGGGATGGACTCAGGGTGGGGGGTACTGACTCGCTGACCGGTGGTCAGCAGGTCTGAGAACTCAGAGCTGGGACTGTCACTGGCACTCTCATAGCTGCAGTCATCATCACTTGACTTATTTTCTACATCAGTATCAATGAACAGCATAGACATGTTCTCACCTGATGAAGAGGAGGGACCATCAGGGAGAGGCTGCTGTGGGGGGTCAGCTTGAGGGCCGGATCGCTGCAGGTCCACTGGTTTAGGGACAGTCTGCTGCTGAGGCCGTTGGGCTGAACACTGGGTGTCGGGCTGCTGTTTCGGGTTCATGGGTTGGACTGAAGAGTCGTAGTTGGACTGCTGCCTCGGGGATGGAGGCTGGAGGCTTCGGGGAGGAGTGCTGCTGGATAGCAAGCTCACCAGACTGCAGCTGCTTGGATAGAGGCAGGCTCTGAGGACGATGCTGGGTGACCGGTTTAGAACCGGGCTGTTGCTGTTGGTGCTTGGGAGAAAGAGGCTGGCTCTGGAAGCGCCGCTGAGCTACGGGCTTGGGGCCGGCCTGTCGCTCCTCGGGTGGGGGGGTGGCTCTGGGGGCACCGCTGGGTATCTGGCGTAGGGACTGGTTGTTGTTGCGGGTGCGGGGACGGAGGTTGGATCTTGGAAGTCCGCTGATCCACCGGCTGCTGCCGCAGGTGTGGATCTCCCCGATTGTCTGGCTGCTGGCTCTGTCTCTGCTTGACTGCAGGATGGGCTGGAGGCTGCTGAGTGGAGGACGGACCAGGTTGGTTGGAGTTTGTTAGGTGCTGCTGCTGGTCAGCTCCGAGGTCTCTGGAGCCAGGCTGCTGGGGGTCTCTGGCCTGGTTGGCATAGGAGCGTGGGCAGGTGAAGAAGGTATGACCACTTTGCCCACACAGGTTGCAGATGCTCTCTGAGGTGCAGGTCTTGGCTTTGTGGCCGAGGTAGCCACATTTCCAGCACTTCACTGTCTGGCACTGTTTCACCTGATGGTCGGAGGAGCCACAGATGAAACAGTCGCTGGCCTGGCCTGGATAGATGATGTGCCCGTTGTACGGGCCCATGGAGATGGAGTTTGCTATCTGCTTGAATTGTCCATTTGAGCTTTTGTGCAGCTTCACTTTGAATTTTCTCACTCCATACCAGATGCCATATTTATCCAGACGACAATTCAATGTCGTCATCTGAAACTCTGCCCGTCCAGAATTTCACCACGAAGTTAATAGTGTCCAACTGGATGGAAGATTCCACCATCCAGTCTCTCCATTTTTGCTCTCCTTGCTTTGAGGCACAGACTTCCAGGAAACGTTTCATCGGTGCCTCATTAAAGAAAACCAGTTCAAAGTCTCTTTTGTTTGGCAGAGTGATGAAGGAGTACACATCAGAGGTGTTGATCCAACAGGAGTCAAAGAGGAGTTTGTCTCCAACATACTCGCGGGTCGGAAGTTCACCAGAACCTGTGAACTGGAGGCGGACCCAAAACTGTCCATATTTGGATGCATGAGTTGGCATCTGGCCAAGGGGAACCATGACGCTTCACTGCCCAGGCAGGCGCATGAAACATGGGAGAGACTTAACCGCCTGTCTTGCCTCGTCCGGACATGGTTTAGGTGTTCACTGATCGTAGTAGTCAGAGAAAGTGTGCCTGAAGGTCAAAGGTAGTCTTGAGCCTGGAGGGACAGTTCAGGGCCTGTGCCCTTTTCTGTCCATGGTAGGGTTGAGATTCTGGTTGAAGAAGAGGGAGGCAGAGGACTCGAGGGGATGAGACACATGTGGGTACCAAGGGAGAGAGAAAAAAAAAAAAAAAAAAGAGGAGAGAGAGAGAGAGAGAGAGAGAGAGAGAGAAATAGAGATCGAGAGAGAGATAGGGAGAGAGAGAGGGCGGGGATGTTGAGGGGTGCTTGTTTTTTTTTTTGTTTTTTTTTTGAGTAAATGTGAATGTGAATGATCAGAGTGTGTGCATGCTGTGTAATGTGTGGTGTGGTATTGTATGGTGTTGTGTAGTGTTGTTTAGTGTAAGTTCATGTTGTGTGTTGTCTCAGGCGGCAGTGATCAGGGTTATGGAGGGTTGGGAGGCTGGGGGTCCTTAAACTGAAGGATGAGTGACAGAGGGGTGTTGACTGATTGGTGAGCTTCTTTGATGGTTTTCCTGAGGGCAGGGTTTTGTGAGGCAGATGAGATATACTTGATGGCTATTGCTTGGTGTCGTTGTTTGATAGTTTTGATGCCGGATATGGAGTGGACGTAGTGTGGGCCAGTTTCAGTGCTTTGTTCTGGATGGTTTGCAGGCGGTTGAGTTGGTGGTCTGATACGGTGATCCAGGCAGGGGTGGAGTATTCAAACAGGGGCCGGATGTATGCAAGGTAAACTTTGGTTATTGTGGAGGGTGAGGCGCCATGCTTTCCGCAGAGGGCTTTGAGGTGGTTGAGTCTGTTGTTGGCTTTGTGTTCCAGGTTATTGAAGTGTGCCTGAAGCCGCTCAGACCTCCTCTTTATGTCCGCCTGGGCGCCTGAATTTGGTGGATCTTTCAAACTCAGTAGTCTCCAATCAGCAGCTGAGATGGAGGCGGTGGGTTTCCTCTAGATGGACTGAGCTCCAGGAGCAGCCAATCACCCCCCAGTTTGCTGGACCGCTCCCCCTGTAGAAGAAAGAAAGGCTCTGAATGATCATGTGGTATTAAATCATGGTTCTGTTGTGACTCTCGTCCTTCCTGACTGTTTTCATCTATTTTCTCCAACACTGTCAGACAATCAGGTTGGAAGTCTACTGTACCAGAACCAGGTTTATCAGGACACCATGAATAAAGGCGAGGGATTGGTAGAAAGGATTCTATGTGAGCCTCCACACCCATAGAGGCTGTTGAAAGCACTTTTCAGCTCTTTTGCTGATTTTTCATGTCATAATTGTGACTCTGATAATGCTGACAACACAACACATTTAGCAGCCTGCTATTTTAGTCAACATAGGATTTTAACATTTGAACAGCAGAGCTGATAACAGGTGGAATCAGCTCTGTAGATGTTTTTACACTCAGGGTGTTGGTGAGAGAAAATGCCCCATAGAAAGCCATGAAAACCAAGACTGTGACCCCCCCCAGCCATGGCAGTCAGACCCCCTGCATTTTAGGCTTGTATTCTCTCGTCATTGCTTCAACTTTGGAGTTTTTCCTGTGTGTCAGCAGATGTCAGTCATTTGTCCATATGAGGGGAACTGTTTGCTTTTCCTGGTTTCTATTATAACTATTATAATAATTGATCAGAATATTAAAATCAATGAGAATCTCAGCTGTTCCTCATCAGGGTGTGATAGTCCCTTTGAGGGAAATTTAGTTTGGATGTGCAATTTTAATAATGATACTTTGAAATTTTTTTTAATAAAAACTATGTTTTTTTCATAAAAACATCAGTTTATTGCAGCTAAACTGATTATGAAAGGGCTAACTTTTAATCAATATTCAATATTTATGATCAGGTATGAACGTGAATAAAAATCGATGCAACAAAGCAGGGACAAGGAAAAAGAAAGCAGTTTTTTTTTTTTTTTTGTAAATTTCTATCCATTTTTGGTGACTTCCACTGAGCGTGAGAATTTCTAAATGGTCAGATGTAAAAATAAATGATGCAGAATCTCCAGAGTTGTTGCACATTGTTAACATAATTTGGGCTTTGGTAATCCCCATCCAGGAAAGTCTGTACGCATGCAATATATAATGTAAAGTGAGAAACGGTAATTGTACTGGTCCATATATAAAGTGAGGATTTAAGTGTGTTTTTCTATTTGTGTGATGCCTCTTGGGTCCTGAGTGTAGCATATAGTCAGAGATGAATAAAGCTCTTAAATGTGGTGGTGGCTCTTAAAAGAGCCGTTGTGGTTCAGGGTTGTTGATGGGGCTTTGCCTCCGGTGGATTTACGGGCGGTCTGCTTGGTTCTAGCCATGTCTCTAACCTCTCTGTGAGTAGGAGATACTAATATGTTAAAGAGCGGAGGAGCTGCTCTTAAAGCGGAGGAGGAGAGGCCGTGGCACGGTGACGCTGCATTAGACCTCCGGACTCCGATTGGTCCTGCTCCCGGAGCTCAGCCCCGCCTGGAGGACTCAGAGGTCCGCCGATGATTGGACACAACTCTGTTCAAACTTTCCGCCAAAACTGCGACAGAGCCTCCGTCCGTTACTAATGATCACATTCATTATTCCTCCAGGAACAATGTTTCATTTTCAACCTGAATAATACTCGGTCTCATCGAAGTATTTTTTTATTTGTGCTGTACCACAACACCACCTAAACATATAAAGCAATTTTCTGAACTGAACCACTTGGAAGTAATTTCAGATGTCAGGATGCCAAAAACACTAAAGTAGAAGAAACTGACAAGTTTAGTGGAAATATTGTTCAATAATTGCATCTGATATAAAAATCAGAGGAAAGTGGCAATAATGGGACCAAATCGACTCAAGAGTGGACAGTGCAAGAGAGAGAGATAAGATATTCCTTTATTAGTCCCTCAAGGGGAAATCTACAATAAAAATATCAAAAAACTATTTTCAAAATGTGGTTTTAAGTGGCAAATTGCTTTTGAACATGGTTTAAAAGTGTCAAAGACTGGCTAAAATGGGTTAAACGTGGCTAACATGGGTGTCCAGTGTCAGAACTGGGTTAAACTGTCAAAGAGGAACAGATTTAACATTTCTCACTATAAAAACCAAGTTACAGCACCTTTCCACTGTAAAATGATAACAGATGGTCAGAGTGAGGATGGAAGGTAGAACATGTCTGAATATAAGAGGAACATCATTTAAGTCTGATCAGTTTTGTCTTAGTGAACTATTTTGATGGAGTTACAGACATTTAGAGACTTCTCTGTGTGCACATATGAGGAAATGTTGCCTGTCGTACAACTGAATTTCTAAAATTGTAATTTTCTCTTGAAGGTTTAGTAATTTGCTTGAATTGTGAAGGAATTAGCAGGAATTTATTCATTTATTTATGTAGCACTTCTATGGGCTTGGAAATCTTCAAGTGTTTCCATGGAAGTTTGGGAAACAGATGTGTAGGGCAAAGTTATTATAGTTAACTAAAACTAACTCAATAGCTAAAATCAAAATTCAAAAATCATTTTAATTTACCAAAACTAAGTAAAAACGAAACTTTACCAAAAACAAAAACTAACTAAAACTGCATAGTGCGGTAAAGAAAACCTAACTAAAACAAAATAAAAATAGAGACAACATGTCCTTAGTTTTAGTGTTTGACACAAACATACCACCTGTCACCTACACCCAAGCCTGGGGAGAGTAAAATGGCCTGAATTGATTGGTTAAGACTTTGCACAATGGCAGTTTTATGTCTGGGATTGTATTCAAACATAATCTTTAAATAAATCAGATGATAAGTGAAGAGTAGCCTGTTTGAATATGTCTTTAAAAATGTATAATGTTCACCCAGCCTTGACATGCATCTGTACAAAACTAAAACTACTAAAAACTCAACTAAAACCAAGTATTTCTGCAAAATTAAAACTAATAGAGATGTGATGTTCATGAATGAACCGAATCTTTTAAATGGTTCTTTAACACGAAGGACTGGAACTGATCCACACAGAAGCACACACAAGCTCCTCCTTTGCTACTCCACACAGTATAAGACTTTTTTACAGAGTAGCCATGCACTCCAACAGGTCACCAGTGAATTGCAATGTAAATATTAGTTGTACTAGGCTGTATGTACATTTCTATTTCATTTATTATAGTTTTATCCATTCTTCTAATACTTAAAATATTGTTTTGTAAAAGTATAGAGTTTTTCTATCAACATTTTCTTGTGTGAAATGTTTTCTCTAAAATTTGCACTAAAATCACTCAGGTTTACTGCATACATGCATGAAATACTACTGCAGTATGTGGTATCTATATTTTTCTCTTGTTTTTTTTAATTTCTTAGAAGTTTTCAGTGATTTTATCAACTATAGAATATATATTTGTGGGATATCTATGTTTGAAAGATTCTGACCCAAATTGTTCCCTAATTTTACTTCCAGTGATAATTTTACAGATTAAATGAGTTACCCCCTGGCTAGCTTCTTAAATAATAAAATATAAAATGAGTCAGTTTTTTGAACGGCTCTTTGAAAGGAATGGATCCACAAGATCTGGCTCCCTTCAAAGAGCCATAAATCCCATCTCTATTAACTAAATTGACAAACCAGCAGTCAAAATGGATAAAAAATAAACTGAAATTGAACACAGAAAGTGAAAACGGAATAAAACTAATGAAAAATCCAAAACTATTATAGCCCTGATGTAGGGTATTTACGTGGGAATTTTGGGTGATGGGGTCTTTGGAAAGTCTTGAAAATTTTCATGGAAACTTAAGGTTTAAGGCAAAAGTGTCACTGAAACATTGGGGGAATATTTGAGGAAATTTGGGGGATTTTTTTTTAAAATGTTCATAAAATGTTAAAGAATTTACACAGAAATTTTAGGTCAATTCTTTGAAATTTAGTTGTTTCTGTGCATTCCAGAATGGAACATTTCCAAGAAATGTATAATGTTTAATGGAAATTTTGTGTGTATGTAAATAAAATCTAGTTGTCTTCGGCTAAAGTGGTGAAACTTGTGATCGTATCAGTAGGAGAGGGACACAGAATCGAAACATTTGCTGTTTTTTTTTTTTAACCTTTTCCCCCCCAAAAAATATGAACGAGCATAATATGTTTAGAAATCAGCATGTGAGGAATATGAAAGCATTTATATACATAATGATATAGTAGGACTCACCAAGGTTCATTCTTTACAGAAGGGATGTCCACAAACGAGTCGTTCATAAAGCCAACTCTTCAGGGATGGTCGTCTAGTCTCTTTCTCCGTGTTTTTGCTGTTAAAAACAACTGAAAGAGGGGATTGTCTTAATGTCACACATTTGGCCAAAGGCATGGCCACTTCTCTTGGACAGCTACTAAATCAGTGTTTTACACCGAGACGCATGTCAAGCGTTGTGAGTAATGTCAGTTAAACCATGCTTGGATACATGAACGGCAACTGCTCACTGGAAGGAAACAAAATCTGTTTTGGACACACAGACAAGTATAGAGTTGTATCCTTTACATTTGATGTTTGGGTTAAAACTAAATCTACAAATATGTGCATGTATCAGTCACTGGTCTAGACGTTACTATGTTTAGCTGATTTAATAAAGCCATAGTTGTACCAAAAAAAAAGGAAAAAGAAAAAGAAAAAGAAAGAAAAAGAGCTGTTAGGAGTGAAAAGAGTGGAACCATATAAACAAACTGAGCCAAATGAACCTGATCACTTTAGAGAGCTGAAATTCCCATCGCTATTTTCTGTGCTGCTGCTATCTTTTCATGGACTCAGAGTTCCTGCAGACCCCCCTGAACAGGACTCAGCCTCCATCCCCCTCTGCTACTCAGCCTCATGAGCTCCAATCTCAGCCAATCCTGTCTGAGTAACAGCGCATTCTGATTCCCACCAAGACTGAGAGAAAAAGAGGGGGCCGTCCGGCTGGAGCTCATCCGTCTGTTAGACCAGCACCATGCCTGATACAGTGAAAGCACCGAAGAAGGGCTCCAAGAAAGCCGTCTCTAAGGCCACCAAGAGCGGCAAGAAGAGGAGGACTAAGAGGAAGGAGAGCTACGCCATCTACGTGTACAAGGTCCTGAAGCAGGTCCACCCTGACACCGGGATCTCCTCTAAGGCCATGGGCATCATGAACTCGTTTGTGAGTGACATCTTTGAGCGCATCGCCGGGGAGGCCTCCCGTCTGGCTCACTACAACAAGCGCTCCACCATCACCTCCAGGGAGATCCAGACCGCCGTCCGCCTGCTGCTGCCCGGAGAGCTGGCCAAGCACGCCGTGTCTGAGGGCACCAAGGCCGTCACCAAGTACACCAGCTCCAAGTAAACCTGCTCTTAGTCTGGAAACCGAACCAAAGGTCCTTTTCAGGACCACCCACCATTTACAAGAGCTCAATCCCTTGAACTGCTTTAGCTGATGAACGATGAAAGGTTCATTTTACCAGTATTGTAGTTTAGTGCTTTTATCATGAGCGCATCCTGTTTCAGATAGAAAGAAGAACACTTCACCAACATCAAGGGGATAGAGTTATTTTATTGCAAGATGCTTCACTTCTAAAAGTGAGTGGGAATAATCTGGGATATTTAGCTTCAAACGCAGCAAACAATCTCTGTCAATGCTGACTTTGACAAAGAAATCCAAACTGCTGAAAATGTCTCCATTCAAAGATTTTTTTCTTCCTTGTCTGCTGTGTTTCTTCATCTACTCATGTACTGATGATTGGTGGCTAGATGTGTGATTGTTGTTTTCAGTGGATCACGTGGGAAGATAAGAGGATATCTGTGTCGATTTAGAGATCTTTACAGATTCTTCTTTGTGTCCGAATGACGTCACTGAGCTCACCGTGCAGGTGTGTTGAGATTGTCAGTCATCAGAGATATCCTCTAATCTTCCCACGTGATCCACTGAAAACAACAATCACACATCTAGCCACCAATCATCAGTACATGAGTAGATGAAGAAACACAGCAGACAAGAAAGAAAATCTTTGAATGGAGTCATTTTCAGCAGTTTAGATTTCATTGGCAGAGATTGTTTGCTGCGTTTGAGGCTAAATATCCCAGATTATTCCCACTCACTTTTAGAAGTGAAGAATCTTGCAATAAAATAACTCTATCCCCTTGATGTTGGTGAAGTGTTCTTCTTTCTATCTGAAACAGGATGCGCTCATGATAAAAGCACTAAACTACAATACTGGTAAAATGAACCTTCATCGTTCATCAGCTAAAGCAGTTCAAGGGATTGAGCTCTTGTAAATGGTGGGTGGTCCTGAAAAGGACCTTTGGTTGGGTTTCCAGACTAAGAGCAGGTTTACTTGGAGCTGGTGTACTTGTTGACGGCCTTGGTGCCCTCAGACACGGCGTGCTTGGCCAGCTCTCTGGGCTGTTCTGCTGCCCAAGAAGACCGAGAAGGCCGCCAAGAAGTAGACCAGACCAGACCAGACCTGATCCCAACAACACAACGGCTCTTTTAAGAGCCACCAACATCACCTCTAAAGAGACAGCTCCTTAATTATTCACTTTATTCACAGTCACACTTCTCTGGACGCATATGCTCTGATTTTACACTCAAACAAACTCATGTCTCATTAAACTTTCAACAACTCTTCACTGCAAACACACCCAGCATCATGTCAAAACAGCCGCAAAATTCTTTCATGTCTGGATGTCAACATGTCCCACAGCTCCTGCATCTCACTTCAACACAACCTTATGGCAACGAGGCTACTGCTCATTCACACCGCTTTCCCTCTAGAATTAGCGTGTAAAAGCGGGTTTTATAAACGCGGGTAAACCCGCCAACACTCGGCAAGTGACTCCTTTCCCATTGCCAGCAGACCTGGGTCTGATAGCCAGCAGACGAGCTGCGTGGCTTTTTTCTGTTTTCCTCTGGTGCGTCAAGCTGATGTCATCACGTTGCTTTTCTAGCCCAGTCTTTCTATAACAAAGACATCCTCTGAGAATCATTAATGTTCTACTGACATATTTGAATTTCTCATGGATTATCCAGTAAAGCTCAGCACTTCCTACTGAGCGCAGCAAAATAAAGTTAAGGAGAACCTTTTCTAAACATTTTTCTATTTCAAATGTTCACATCTACATGCTTCTTGGAAATTATTAGGCAAACATCGATCTTTTTGATGTCTTAACACGAAAACTTCTGATGGAGGAGACGGCAGTTTTCAGACTGAGATTTACGTGTGAAAACTAAAATAAAGACTATAGAGTCATTTCCAAGGAGCAGACATGTGATAAAGGGAAATACAAACAACCTTTTAGAAAAGGCTCAGATTCTCCAGCTGCGTTTTTAATTGCCGCGCTTCATGTGACAAACCATGAGAAATCCAAGGCTGTAGAAGCCTGACTTGTTCACGAAAAAATACTAGCTTTCAGCAGATATCTTCATTATGACAAGAGTGAGCCAGAAAAGCATTTTTGTGTTTATATGTGCCGTTAAACTGCGCTGCCTGCTGTGAAACTTCTGCCTTTAAACTCCTGCCTCCTCAGGCTTAAACACGCAGCAGACAAAATAAAGTTTCTATGCAACAACATAAAGGATCTAAGAGATCACAGCAGTCATATAAAAGTATTACTTAAACTAATATAAACGTAGGCATGTTACGCCAAAGTCATCCCGTGTTCACCCGGGTGTGATGTTCCCACTGGAGCCGATAAAAACCCATGTCCATTGCCGGGTCAGTCGACCCGGGTCTAAATGCTGATTAGAACACATTAGAGGGTTTAAATTGGTTTTTCGGCCAGTGGGAGAGTAGCCTATTAGACAGCTCAGCAATCAAAGAGTGCACACACAACTAATGACGTCATTTAAAATGAACAAAGCAGCAGATATATAATATACTGACATAAGCGAGCACTTCTGAAAATGATATGAAAACTACCACTGATGAAGGCCTCATTATGGAGATCATGCATGTTGGCCACTGGTTTACACTTTTGACTTACTGGGAGACTTCTGCGTGTTCTACTAACAATCACTTACTGCATTTGGTCCAATAGTAAACTTCTAAAGCACATAGATACACAACACTAAGATCTGCTGCTCCTGCTCATGTGTCATTAGCAAACGAGCTGGTGAGAACAGCCGACTCATTTTAGATAGAATGGTGAATTTATCTGGACCGTTTTGTTCTATTTTTGTTTCTGTTTAACATGCTACAATGACAGGATTATCTATCACACAGCTTGGATAAATGCACCACAACTGCTACACACAACCTCATGTAAAAGACTTTAATACTCTGCATTTAAAGTTTGGGTTCATTCTGAGCATACTGAGTCATTTCAGCAAAAAAGAACTGTTCAGATATTAATCACTGGTCTAGACGTTGCTACTTTTAGCTGATTGAATGAAGCCAAATTTGTACCAATGAAAGAGCCGTTCAGGAGTGAAAAGAGTCAACTCCTATAAACAAACTAAGCCAAATGAGCCGGATCACTCCAAAGACCCGAAATTCCCATCGCTATTTTCTGTGCTGCTGCTATCTTTTCATGGACTCAGAGTTCCTGCAGACCCCCCTGAACAGGACTCCATCCCCCTCTGCTACTCAGCCTCATGAGCTCCAATCTCAGCCAATCCTGTCTGAGTAACAGCGCATTCTGATTCCCACCAAGACTGAGAGAAAAAGAGGGGGCCGTCCGGCTGGAGCTCATCCGTCTGTTAGACCAGCACCATGCCTGATACAGTGAAAGCACCGAAGAAGGGCTCCAAGAAAGCCGTCTCTAAGGCCACCAAGAGCGGCAAGAAGAGGAGGACTAAGAGGAAGGAGAGCTACGCCATCTACGTGTACAAGGTCCTGAAGCAGGTCCACCCTGACACCGGGATCTCCTCTAAGGCCATGGGCATCATGAACTCGTTTGTGAGTGACATCTTTGAGCGCATCGCCGGGGAGGCCTCCCGTCTGGCTCACTACAACAAGCGCTCCACCATCACCTCCAGGGAGATCCAGACCGCCGTCCGCCTGCTGCTGCCCGGAGAGCTGGCCAAGCACGCCGTGTCTGAGGGCACCAAGGCCGTCACCAAGTACACCAGCTCCAAGTAAACCTGCTCTTAGTCTGGAAACCGAACCAAAGGTCCTTTTCAGGACCACCCACCACATATATTAAGAGCTCAATTCTTCCTGTAGCTCCTCAATTATATATTTAATTAATGTTGGTGTAGATCATACAGCCTGAGATCAAATCATGGATGACGTCATATCATGACTCCATCACGTTAAAGATCCACGAGAGCGACACGACTAATATTGGGACATTTCTACAATAGCATGTATTTATAGAAACTTAAATCCCCCCAAATTCTCCACATGTGATATTTGGAGGTTTCTGGCTCTGTTGCTGCTGCTGGAGAGGATTTCTCCCGCTGCCCAATGTGAGCTGCGCGCTCTGATTGGAGGACATGCCCGCGAGCAGCAGAACAATAGCAGATGATAGGGGTCGACGATAAGTCTTTGATGATCAATAGGTCATGTAAATGTTGATAAACATGGTGGCTTGGATGTCTGTGGGTCAGCTCCAAGTCTCCATGAAACACATGCAACAGCAAGATCTGAGTAGACTGTGATGTGAGCTCCCGACCTCTGCTGTGTGTTTGATGATCGCTGAGGCTGAGCGGGAAAGGCCTTGAAGATTGTAATAAAAGTATGTGAGAGAGTGTGAAGTCCGTTTGAGTGTCCAGGATTGAAGCTGAGTAATGGAGCCCGTGATAATTGTTGTGAGTTAAAGAAGGTAATGAGTTTGTTGAATGTGTTGTTCACCGTAATGAGGATGTGCATTGTGAATGTTGGAGTGTTTTTAAAGAGGTCCAGCTAGTGTTGTTGTGGAGTGTTGTGTTTGTGTGATTTTGATTGTGATTGTTTTGATCGTTCCCTTACACGCCTGAAGGACATGTAGCATATTGAGTGTGTTTTGTGTGGATTGTGCTCTTTGCTGTTGTGTGGCTCTTAAAAAAGCCTTTGTTTGTTTTGTGTGTGTTTGAGTGCAAACAGCTCACTTCTTCTTGGGTGCTGCCTTCTTGGCTTTGGGCTTGGCAGCTTTCTTTGCTGGTGCTTTCTTGGCTTTGGGGGCCTTCTTGGGTGCTGCCTTCTTGGGGCTCTTGGCTGCTTTCTTGGGCGCTGCTTTAGGTTTCTTAGCGGCCTTCTTGGGAGACTTCTTAGCAGCAGCTGCTGGTTTCTTAGCTGCCGCTTTCTTGGGCTTCTTGGCCGCTGCGGGCTTCTTTGCTGCGGGCTTCTTGGCTTTAGCAGGGCTTTCTTCTTGGCTGCCTTCTTGGGCTCCGCTGCCTTCTTGCTGATCTTGAAGGATCCAGAGGCTCCGGCCCCCTTGACCTGAGTCAGGGCTCCCTTGGCCACCAAGCTCTTGACGGCGGTCTTGACGCGGGCCTTGTTCTTGTCCACATCGTAGCCTCCGGCAGACAGAGCCTACATGAGAGCAGCCCGGGACACCCGCTCCGCTCCTTGGACGCGGCCACAGTTTTCAGGATGAGCTCGCTGACGCTGGGCCCGCTCTTCTTGGCCTTGGAAGTCTTCTTCTTGGCCGCTTTAGCCGGAGCGGCGGCTGGAGCTGCTGGAGCTTCTTCTGCCATGGTTTAGATGAGATGTGTTCACAACACGAGAGATCACACACACTCAGAGAGGAGAGATAGAAAATCCAGAGCGGGAGGCTGCACTTAAAGCCACCATGAGAGCCGTAGAGACTCAATGGCGCTCGCGGCTCCTCTGTCCGGTCTTAAACAGGTCCACTTGTGTTTTCTGCTCCCGCTAAAAGTGCTCAAACTAAAGGTGGGAGACGCTCTGAAGGCTGGCAGTGAAGGGAGCAGATAGCGGACTTGTTTCTCTTCACATTGAACTCAGGTTTAGCTCTCAGCTTCTCTTCCTTTTCTTCACACACACTCCAAAAGTCACACACTCATCCTCACGCTGTCACTGCTGGCAGCTTCTCCTCCTCGTTTGGCTCCTAAAATCATCTCAAATGTGTCAAAGCTGAGTGGAAATGAATGTTGGTGCTGAGTCACACGTTTATTGATGGACACCAAACTAAAGCAGTCATCTGTTTGACTTTGTTTGAGCATGAAATCAACTTTTTCAGAGAGCAGCAAACACACTGATGAGGACGAGGCCAGGCTTCATAGCAGCTGAGCACTGAGCAAAGAATCCTTCAGGTTTTTAGGTTGCTGGCTCTGATAGAAGAGACACCGAGCCCACCGTGTCATTCATGACAACATCAACTACTTCTACTGGATCACAATGTGTTGATTTATCTGGCCTGGGTAATGTCATCACTGCTGTGAAGATGAGCTTCATTGTTTCAGCTCTTCAGTCAAACTAGCAGGAGATATCAAGTGAAGATGTTGTTGTTTGTTGATTTCCATCAGTGTTCCTGTCACTTCTTCTGGCTTTACTGCAGGTTTGTCTGACCTTGAAAGGTTGAAGGTGACAAAAGAGGACGGAGGACAACTTAGTTTTCTCCTTTCTTCTCATTTCTCTTCTTTACATTGATTTGAAATTCTTCATTCAGAATGGAGCAGGTTAAAAACAGGACAAAAAAGAGAGTTGGCATGTTGTTTCACATGATTCATGACAAATAAACAAACAGGAAAAACATTCAACCTACAAAATAAATCTATCATATCAACCTCTTACTACATTCCCATTTTATGCACAAATAGATGGCAATTAGGTTGATCAATTAACACTAAAAAATTAATTGAATTTTATTAAATATTAATGAAAATTCTGTGACTGTATAAAAATGAATCTGTTTTTAAATAAATATATGCTGAGTCATATTTATGGTGTCTATATGCCAAATGAAAACAAACACAGTGTTATATTTTCACACATTTATTCTGATTCATTTGGGGGAGAAATTCATACACAATACAAGAGACTTTCAAAATAAAAGTCTCACCACCTCTTGAATATCACTTATCTGTCTTTTAACCCCCCCCCCCCAAAAAAGGGATAAATAAATAAATGTCTCACTTTTTATCTTCTCTTTTTCTACATTGATTTCTCTGAACATTTTTCAGATTAAATAGCCATTAACCAGTCAGGTCTTTTACTAACGTGTTGTTGAACATACTGAACAAAATTTAATAAAAATAAATATTCATTTATTTTTTAGTTTTGTAAGTTAAGATGTTTAAAGTCTATTAAAGTCTGATTTAAACTCATTGCTAAAGAAAATATCAAGGCTCATTAAATCATCTAAAATGTTGAGATTGTTTGCTTTTTCAGTTTTCAGTTCAAAGTTTAACCCCTTAAAGCCTGTTGAATCATATTTGATACAAACTTTTTTGATACCTCTATCTCATCAACATGATCAGAAATTACTAGTGCTGTCAAACGATTAAAATTTTTCATCAGATTAATCACAGTGTTGCTGTGGATTAATTTAGATTAATCATGATTTAATATCATTCATTTTTAATCTTTATTAATCTCGTTTCATTTTGCATAAGCAAACAGACTCAAGAAAGAACACTGTCCCGTCTTGTTTTATTTGTACTCAGATTTCCCATCCAGAGGAGCGATGTGCTGTTTAGCGTCTTCCTTATTGAGTTGGTTGGTCGCTACCGGATCAACGCTCCATTTACGCATGTGCAGCGGCATGCTCGACGGTAACCCTACTTGAACAAACTGCCCAAAATGCATTGGCAGAGACGTTTCAGGGATTTTGAGTCATTCTGCGCTGTAGATGGGTTAATTGAGTTACAATTTTTAATCAGATTAATCATAATGGTGGATTAATCTGCATTAACTCGTCAATTTTGACAGCCCTAAAAATTACTAAAAAAACCCTCCTGAACACAATCTGAAAACTGATTTTTAAAAAATGCCCTCAAGTGGAAAAAAGGGAGAAATATGGTTGAAAAGTCTGTTTCTATGTTCTTCTGTTTAAAGATCTTCTAAATAATCCTGATTGTTGAACCACAGAGGGGCTGATAAATGACCAACAGGGTTCCTGTGGACTCTTGAGAAGTCTTAAGTTAGACTTTGGACACTGAAGGCCACAAAAGTCTTCAAAAGTCTTCTTTTAGCAGTGAGAGGTCTTACATTTTTGGAGGAACTGTGACAAAGACGTGCCTTTATCTGATCTTCATCTTCTGGCTGAATTGATTTGATTCATTCTTTTTTGTCTTGTTTTGAATCGTCTTGAAGCTGTTAAACAGTATCAACATGATAAAATCACTCTGCTGTATATTGGCTGAATAGAAGTATTAAATGTGCCAAAAGTCATCCAGTGTTGGTGTTAATGACTTCAATATTTCTGTCCTTTACCATCTAACATTTCATAAACAGTGTATTTCACCAGCAGCTCCGCTGTACTCATTTTCAACCATTTCCTTCAATAAGCGGTCTGAACTTTTTTCTACATTGAGGTCTTCTAAAGTTCTTCAACTAAAGTCTTGAATATTTAAATTGTGGATGAACCCTGGATCAACAAATTGAGTGTTTTTACTCGTTTTTCACTGGATCCACTCAATAAAGTCTAAAGGCTCCACATTTGTCTAAAAATGACTAAACATGGTGGCAGCACTGGTCAGCTGAGGATTCCTCCTTTCAGTTTTAGACTGTAAACTTGTGAAGCCTTGGAGACTGAGTTGGTGGATGAATGAGCAACAGATCAACCAAACAACGTGTTTATTACAGCACAGCAACATTAACCACACACACGAGAAAAATAGCTCCATCCTTTTATTCTCTGCTCATGTTTTATCCACAGAAAACCTTCCAACAACTGTCCAAAGAAATAGAATATCAAGTCAACAGTCAGTCAGAATATACAGGAGGTTAGCTCAGAATCAGCTGATCACAGTGAGCCTATCTCTGCCTCTCTCTCTCTGACTGCTGTCAGGATCAGTCTTCAGCACCAAGGACAGCTCCACATCTACACTCATTCAGCCCAAATATTGACATCAGATCTAAAACTGAACAACAATACATCTACCTGTTCTGTGTCTCTTATGACTTAATTATTCCTCACCTCGTTAGGTATTTACACCCCACCTACGTGAGGTGAGCTCACGTGTAGGTCTGTGGTCGTGGAGCGAGTTTATTCGTGCCATATCTTTGCTATGGCTTCTTTTGTGGAGAGAATCAGTCATCGCGTTTAAAACCACTTTCTAAAACACCAACAGTGGTCTGAGAGTTAGGAGAGACTCTTTGAGTAACAGAGTGGTGGCTCTTAAAAGAGCCGTTGTGGTTCAGGATTGTTGATGGGACGGTTTAGGCTCTCTCTCCACGGATCCTGCGGGCCAGCTGGATGTCTTTGGGCATGATGGTGACCCTCTTGGCGTGGATGGCGCACAGGTTGGTGTCCTCAAAGAGGCCGACCAGGTAAGCCTCTGAGGCCTCCTGCAGAGCCATGACGGCCGAGCTCTGGAAGCGCAGGTCGGTCTTGAAGTCCTGAGCGATCTCTCGGACCAGGCGCTGGAAGGGCAGCTTGCGGATGAGCAACTCGGTGGATTTCTGGTAGCGGCGGATCTCTCTGAGGGCCACGGTACCGGGCCTGTAACGGTGGGGCTTCTTGACGCCGCCGGTGGCCGGGGCGCTCTTGCGGGCAGCCTTGGTGGCCAGCTGCTTCCTGGGGGCTTTGCCTCCGGTGGATTTACGAGCGGTCTGCTTGGTTCTAGCCATGTCTCTCTGTGAGCAGGAGGAAGTTTGTGTTGGAGAGCGGAGACGAGCTGCTCTTAAAGGAGGAGAGGCTGTGAAATGTGACGCTGCTTCAGACCTCCGGACTCTGATTGGTGACGGGCTCCTGGAGCTCAGCCCCGCTGGACAGGACAGAAGAGGAGGGGGGCTCAGCCCCCGCCTCAGTGTCCACAGGCTGCTTGGAGGGAAGAACAGCCTTCAAACTGTCCGCCAAAAGTGAGCTGAGGGCCGCCCTCCCTCCGCTGCTCTGCTGGAAGCCTCTTTTGTCATTAGCCCGGCAGGAAAAGGCGCGGGAACTCCGCGGAGATAAAGACAGGCTGAGTCCGCTCTCAGACATCATTTCTCTGAGTCCACACTCTAGAAAGAGAGCCAAGATGAGCGGAAGAGGCAAGACAGGCGGAAAGGCCAGAGCCAAGGCAAAGTCCCGATCCTCCCGTGCCGGGCTCCAGTTCCCGGTCGGTCGTGTCCACAGGCTGCTCCGCAAAGGGAACTATGCCCAGCGTGTGGGAGCCGGAGCCCCCGTCTACCTGGCGGCTGTGCTGGAGTACCTGACCGCTGAGATCCTGGAGCTGGCTGGAAACGCTGCCCGGGACAACAAGAAGACCAGGATCATCCCCCGTCACCTGCAGCTGGCTGTCCGCAACGACGAGGAGCTCAACAAGCTGCTGGGAGGAGTCACCATCGCTCAGGGCGGCGTGCTGCCCAACATCCAGGCTGTTCTGCTGCCCAAGAAGACCGAGAAGGCCGCCAAGAAGTAGACCAGACCAGACCTGGTCCCAACAACACAACGGCTCTTTTAAGAGCCACCAACATCACAAATAAAGAGACACTGTCCTAACTATTCACTTTACACACACACACACACACACACACACACACACACACACACACACCCCTACTCGTATTTGTCACTTTGCGGGGCCCCACGTTTTTTACCCAATTGTGGGGCCCACCCTTTCCTTTGGTCCCAGACCACTGTAAAAAAATCAGGCAAGCTTAAAAAAAAATAACAAAATTTTCAGTCACTTTAGGTTAGCCATATTCTAAACTTTTTTCCTGTGCTAATTTTTTAGACCTCTGTAAAAAATCAGGCAAGCTTAAAAAAAATCAACAAAATTTTCAATCACTTTAGGTTAGCCATATTCTAAACTTTTTTTCTCTGTGCTAGTTTTTTTGGTCACTTATGGGACACGTTTCTAGCATTTGTCACTTGTGGGATCCACTTCCACACACACACAGATATTTCTAGTCCTTCTACCTTTGCAGGGACCAAAAACTAGATGGAGATATCAGTTGTTTCTATAGGTTTTTTATTAACAAAATACTGCAAGGCTGCATCAGAGGTTTACATCCTGCATCTTCTCTCCTCACATTGGGTAGACAGGGCAGTGATGATCAAAAAACAATCACCTGCTGAACATGAATCAACTGCTGATTATTACTGTGAGCTTTGATTACAGGAAAGCAGTCTGACAGCTCCTTGTGTTGATAAGAACAAAATATAATAACATAAAAACATGATAACATTGGCAACTTTGACAGCTTTAGTATTTCAGATGCCCTTACTGGAGGTAAAACAGAGCACAAACATGTTTTCAGATGCTCTACAGTCTCAGATATATTAAGTAGATTCTGGAATAAACATTTTAATGTAAAGTGGTTATATTTATGAATACTGCAGCACATTCACTGAATAATTTCAGAAATAAATAGTCAGACTGAGTGGGAAGTTGATGCACCTGAGCTCAGTGTACGTTATAATGCAAGAATCTATTTTATATATATGAGACTTCAGAGAATATAAAAACATTTTCGTGTTCTGTTCTGCCTCCAGTAGGGCTATCTCAAATATTATAGCACTTCCTCCTACAAGCCTATCTTTTACCCTGTACAGAGAAACACTTTCACTCTAACTTTCTTCGCAGAGAAGCAATTCGATTTTTAACAAAGTACTTCACTGCCCTCCAGTCTCGACTCTTCAGGGCTTGAGGTTCTGCAGAGATGCAGCGCTGACAGTCCTCCTTTCCTGGGACTTGGTTCATCAGAATGAATTTCTTTAAATGGCGTTCTACTGCAGCACATTCCTCTGGTGTCCAGGTTCTTTTAACAACAGTTTGTTTACCTAAATGGGCATGAAAAGGACAAGTTACAGAGTTGTAAGAACTTTAACTTCTAACTAGAACTGAAACACTATCAGATTGATTCCATTGGTCATCCAATGAAGTACTGACTTGGTTGAGACCATACAGGACTGTCCCACAGTCAGGAAAAATACATAGTTTTACCAACCATTAAAGGTGTGTAAAAATGGGACTATCAACATCTAACAGTCAATTCTGGAGTGTGATGCTCATTTCTCTGGTGATAACTGTGGAAACAAGTGAAGTTTAAAAATCAATACATGCTTAACTGTTATTTGGTTCCTTCTATGGTGCCATAGAAACAGGCAAAATGCAAAAATCCAAGATGGCAGCGCCCTTGGAGGGGACCCTCCTATGTATGAATAAAAGGCTTATTCTGAGTTAATTTAAAACATAAATTTAAAAAATGTGTTATCAGATGTCAGCACTAATTTAGATCAATCTACTTATAAATGTTATGTTTCATTTTAACCAAGCTTGTTTTGCTAAATGCTAATAGGCTAAATATTACACACTGCACCTTTAACTAAATACCTCTTGCACACACAACCCCCTAGGTGTCACAGAACTAAAATCTATTAAAGGCCAGGTGACGGAGGGCTTTTAAATAGCTTATCAATGGCTTAATCAAGCCCAGATTTCGAATATTATCCACCCCACTATGTGCTAATAAATGTTCAAAATGCAGAGTATTGTTCATTCATATGCAGACCAAAAGGCTTCAGTTTTGTTGTACTCCTACCATGTTTACAAAATAACAAATTCTTGTTTTTTTTTCAAAACTTCTGACATGTCCCCTTTATCAAACTGATGTCCTTCATTTCCCTGTTACTACAAAAGTCACATAATTAATCCATGAAATAATTCATCAAATAGACACAGCATCTTAAAGGGACCCAAGTTAATCCCATGTCACTGTTCACCTACTGGGTGTGCAGTGTTTCCACTGCCATGCGCAAAACATAATTTGCCCACTTGCCCAGAAAGACTTAACCTGGTCCCCCACACATGAGTTACAGTTGCGTCTACAGAGCAGCAGGTACCTGTGTAGAGTCATTTATAGATCTAATTATGGAGATGTTTGACAGAACTTATAATAAGGCTGTTTTTCTATATGAGGACTTAATATTGATCTAGAAAATCCTTGTGATTTGAGGTCATCAACTGACTTCATAAATTCAATGTTAAGTTTGAGTCTTTTTCCAGTAATTACATAACCAACAAGAATTACATCACAGAGTGCAGCTGTTATAGATAATATTTTTACAAATACAACAGCAGACAAAGTGGAGTGTGGGATACTGATGACAGATATGAGTGACCATCTGCCTCTCTTTGCTGTTTATAAAAACCATGACTGTACTGATATAGAAATCAAAAAGGAGATATTCAAAAAGAAACAGGTCACAAGCAGCACTGATGACATTAAATGAGGACCTAAAAAAACAGAAATTGGACATTTTTGGAAATATCGATAGGTTTATATGAAAAAAACTGTAAAATCCAATGTCTTGCCCAGAAGAATGTGACTGACAAACAAGTGATGGCATAAGGATTGAAAACTCTTTCAAAAAAGAAAAAGTTATTTAGATTCTTTTAAAAATAATAACAAAAGATGCAGAAAATAGGCATAAGAAATATAAAAATAAGTTAGTATGGATAATAATAAAACAATAAAAATACTAGCTACATTGCGAATAATAAACAGTATAATAAAAATGCTATATATACTATAATAATAATAATAAGATCTTGAATTTATATAGCCTTTCAAGAAACCCAAGGGCTTTACAGGAACACATAGACATGGACAAACTATGTGAAGGTAGGATGAGTGTAAGGGTGGTTTAGTGAAGACTGTAGGCTGTGGTGAACAGGTGGTGCTTGAGACGTTTTTTGAAAATGTCCAGAGATGGAGCGCTACGGATGTCTGCAGGAAGAGTGTTCCAGAGGGTGGGGCTGCAGCACTGAAGGCTCTGTCTCCATAGGTTCGGAGTTTGGTTTTGGGCATGGAAAGTAAGCCGGTGTCTGAAGATCGAAGGTTGTGGAATGGTGTGTATGGATGGAGGAGATCAGAAAGGTACTGGGGAGCCAGAGCATGGAGAGATTTGTATGTGAGGAGGAGGACTTTGTAGTTGATACGGGACTTGATAGGGAGCCAGTGGAGGTGGATGAGGGTCGGAGTGATGTGTTGCCAGGGTCTAGTGCTACTAGTCAACTTCTGGTGACCTCACATCCAATGCCTGAGTTACTTACTCCACTCTGCCGGGCCCGAGAAGTTAAATAGCCCTATTATACTTCAACAAATGGAAACCAGACTACAGAGTCAGAGCAAATTAACAGAATACTTAAACACAACAACAATAAAACCCCGAACAAAACGAAACGCGGCGTGTGCATTTAAGAGATCCAAGAGTCAGACCAGAGGCAGCGAACGCCAGCAGCACTGCAACAGCATTCATCCCCACAGGAGACTAACAAGCATGCTAGTGGAGTATTGGAGATGCTAACCGAACTAAGGAGCCTCCAACAAGAGAATAACCACTCTTTCAAAGACACTAAAGCCTCACTCGAAAGACTCGAATCATTGGTGAGTGCGATAAAACAGAGAATTGATATGCTGAATGAAAGAATCACCCCAACGAAGCAAAGGGTGAGTGAGACGGAGGACAGGAGCACACAGCAGGAGAGGACATTGGCACACCTGCTCAGAAAGGAGGCTAGTATAACAGCTAACATCAATCATTTGGACAGTGCTCAGAGATGCAATAATATCAGAATTTTCCAACAGAGAATCTGCGGAAAGAGAAAACATCCACGCATTTCTAGTTGACTTTTTACTTTCCTCATTAAAACTCCCTGACAATCTCGACATCAACATAGTGAGAGCTCACAGATCAGCTGCAACAATGCAGAGGGGGCTGAGTGCCCCTCCACGACTGGTAATCATACGTTTTACTGACTACAGAGTAAAACAAACAATATTACCGCAGGCTTGGGAGCAGTGGACCATCCGGTTCCAGAGTCTGAATGTCTACTTTGATCACAACTACTCAGTGGAAGTTCAAAGAAAGAGAAAAACATTTAGAGAGGTGATCAAAATGTTGAAGAGGAAAGACATCAAGGCACACTGCCTTCACCCAGCCCTGCTTTAACTTTTTTTGGACTCTGGTACAAGGATCTTCGCTCTATCGGGGAGGCCCAGCCAACTCCGACTGAACTGGAGATCAACAAGGAGGTTTCTGACCAGGACTTACTTGAGAGGGATCAGCAGTATTTAGGATGGACAATACAGAAGGTACGAGGAAAATCTTTGGCTCATCAATCAATCCATGCAGGTACCAACAATCATTCAGAAGGGGCACAAGAACCACCTTCATTATGACTACGGTTCCTTAACTCGCTTCAAGGTCCCCAGACACACACATTGGTGAGCACTTGAGATCACATGGTGAGACATTTGTTGTAATAGAGACATTAAAGAATAATGTTAAGTTTCAGGGCAAAATCCAGACTCCCCTCATCTTATTTTAGGTGGAGGGTGGAATGCTATAAACCGGTAAATGAGAATAGACCTGGTGAGAGGACAATACCTCAGGAAGCCACAGCGAGCATGCAGAAGAGCGATGCCCACCCAGCAACATGACAGACTTTTTAAGTGATGGTTTGTTGCATTTTTACTCATTGTGCACCACAGAGAAATTGAATTTTCTGCCCAAAGTACAGCAGGGTTGGGCTGACATAACTAATATTAAGGAGTCTGTATATTTTGTATATTTTCTTAGTCATCCCAATGGTTTTTTGGAGGTCTTTTTATCAAAGAGGGCACTTAGGGTTGTTTTTGTGTGTGTTTTATGTGATGGCAGACATGTTTAAAATATTTCACAATAAAATGTTTTACATTCACATGTATGGAAACCAAACAGAGTATGTTTTCAAGGGTACACAATAGCCACCCCAGTATCGATAGCTTTTTGCGTCAAAACAGGACGCAGAACTAGAAGAAAGCTCTAGCTCTCATGCACCTTTTCTGCCGAATAGGATGGACCTGGTTTTTCAGGGCAGGGCAAAGAAAGGGATCATTGCAATCCATCAGCTATTTGAAGGGTGTAATATTAAATTATTTGAAAGATAAATATGGGCTCAGCCATAAGGACCATTTCAAATATTTACAAGTCAGAAGCTATCTCATGTCACATAAAGATTGGGATGCATTAAGAAAAACACCGGCCCCACTGGAATCAAAATGAATTAGTTCCATCTTAGAGAAGGACAGCGTTAAAATAATATCAAAAGTGTATAAATGTTTGCAATCTTTTATAACAGGGAATACTTCAGAAATTAAGGAGAAATAGGAACCGGAATGAAATGCGATTATTGAGGAAAAGACTTGGAGGAGGTGTGTGAGAGAACCCATAAAATCACCAACAGCCCAGCCTGGAAAAAATTTAGTTGGAAACTGTTAATAAGATTTTTTAGAACAGCCAATATTGTTTCTAAATATGATCAAAGAATAACAAATTTATGTTGGAGGGATCAAATTGGAGACCATACACATATCTTCTGGAAGTTCTTAAGATTGAAATCTTGTTTGCAAAGTATCCACTCAGAGATACTATCCATCTTAGGCATTGATTTAACCCTAGACCCTAGGTACTATATTATAGGCTTGACCCTAGTGGGATTGGTAAATAATCAGAAAAATTATGTATTGCATACACTCTTACTGATTGCATGGAAGATGATCACCTTATCTTGGCGTAACCCACACCCTCCCACAATACAACAATGGCATAAAAAGATAGTGTCCATATAATCAATGGAAAAAAATAACAGCTAAAACACAATTGAATTTGATTTTTTTTTTTTTAAAAGATGGAGACCTATAATTAACTATCTCAAACTATCAACGTGACTCCTCTATGTCTGTACTTACTACTAATTGAATGCAGGGTATTTATCCTGTTGAAGGATGAATGAAATGAGATTAGCCCACTTGCTCAATTACGAGTTGTTTTGCCTCTATTCACTTGTTTATTTTGTTTTATATGTACCTACATGTAGGCACATGTGTCTATGTGTTGGTATGCACACCTGTGTGTATTAGGGATGTAACGATATGAAAATTTCATATCACAGTTATTGTGACCAAAACTATCATGGTTATCATTATCATCGCATTGTTGAACTGTGCTCAAAATGTTCAGAAAGTACTGCTGCATGCCCACTCTGTAAATAAGGGAAAAGCAAATGTAATAGTATGAATTATAATCTGCAGAGCAGTGTCTGTTCAAACTGCACATGCACACCCGCTTCTGAGAGAGCTGCTGCTGCTTCTCCATGAATTAAGCAGTATCACTGTGAGTTTTTTAAAGTGTGGTAATCAAACACAGTTTTGACGATAATTAAAATTTGAAATGGTAACAATAACCGTCACAAATTTTATCACGGTTTATCGTTATACTAACCTTGCAAAGCAGATGGACACGCCCGTTTCCTTGTTTTTCACTGGTGAATCCATCTTGTTAAGCACCCATCTGAAACGTTTGGGCCCGATTAAAAAGTGACAGGACCAATCAGCGACAAGGGGCAGTGCTTTCAGGCGCAGCAGAGTCGTGACGTTAACAAGCAGCAGCAAGAGCTGGTGCAGTTATGGAGGAAGAGATTAGCGTGGATGCTGCTAAAGCGCCAGTTTATCAGAACTTGACATTTCTTTGTTAAAAGAAGAACAAAGAACAGCAGTGAGTTGTTTCTTTTAAAAAACGACAAAAGTCGAGTACTTACATGACTACAGTCGCCATGTTTCGCGTTAATCCTTAGTAGCTGCACACGCAGCTTGATAACTGCTACGCCACGTGTTTTGTTTCTCTTACTGGCCCGTAGAGATGACAGACAGAACGTTCATCCAATCACACTCCGAGTTTTTTTCAACTCCTCTGCCTTTTCTCAGACGTTTCCTATTGAAGCTGTGTTTCACACATCCATCTGGCATGTCAGGTTATCGTTATACCAGTTATCGTTACATCCCTAGTGTGTATATGCATATGTACTTGTGTATATGTATACGTATATGGGTGCTAGCTTTGAATCAAGATTGGAAATTTGTTAACTGAGACCAAATACATGATGACCTATCTTTCCTTATTTATTTAATCATCTCTGTGAGAGGAGTCAGTTTATGGAACAAGCTGGACAGAGAAACCAAAGAAACTAAATCAAACTTCATCTTTAAAATTAGAATAAAAACCATCATGTTAAGAAGATCTGATGAGATCTTGAAGCAAAGTTTGGTTCTGTCTCTGTAGTATTTTTGGATTCATTTTTTTTTACCTTCTTTTCCAGATAAAGTGTAGGTTGAATCCATGTTTCTTATAGAGGGAAGTGAGGGCTTCTTTGGCCCTGCAGCTATTTGATTTAAAGTTTTTGTGTTTTATTATCTACATTGTTAATTACTGTCTGGTAAAGGGGCTGATCATATAAGCTTATTCTTCTTTCTGCTCCTTTTCATTTATTATATTGCTTTTTGCTAGTTTGTATTGAAGTGCTTGCCTTTATTACTAAAAAAAATAAACACTGAAATAAAACAAAATGAAATTCAGCACAGGTGGGGCAGGTAAACTGAGTAGGCCTTAAGTAAGCTATACTGTGTTAAATATCAGAAGAAATTAGACTGATAAAATGATGTTGTCCAGGTTAAAGTGATTACAAACATGTTTCCAGATCTATGGCTCCTAGTTAGAATGTAGCTGAGGGATCTCTGGTTTTAAACTCCTGTAACTGGTTTTTTAATCTGACTTACAGCCATGTGCTTTAGTTACTTAAAGCACAACAAAGATGAGACTGCAAATACCAGACTAACAGAGACTCAACAGAGAATTTCCCCAAAGCATGCAGATCATATATATTAATAGGAGTCATCAAGTGAATTTATTATTTATTTTCTGAAAGTGAAGCTAATTTGTGTATTTCTTTTTACTGCATCAGGTAGAGATAACTGTAAATCCAATAAGTTTAACATGTCTAACAACATTTTATTACATTGGGCATGTCCAAGATGGTGACATTAGTGAGCTTTTATTTATTATTATTTTCCTTGATTCAGAGATTCTTAATATCAGTTAAAAACTTGGGAACAAAATGTTCAAAGCTGTTTTTATTTTTCAAGATGGAGGATTTTACAGATAATTAATAAATCTGTTTATCCCACAACTCACCACAGTTCTCCCAGCTTTAAATATATGCATATTTAGGGATATTCCTCCCTCACCTGTGGTTTTCACAGCCTTAAAACTTGATCATGTAATAGAAAGCCATGTAGCCTCTGTGATACCATGATGCAGATACCAGAGCTTCAAGCTTGTCTATAAATCACAATCACATTCACAATCCGCAACTACATGAAATTTAAATGCGTTTTTTCCTGTTAACACAGAGTTTGTGGGTTTGCATATCTGTTCATACACTATTCTGATGAATTTGCTGACTTTTGCAGTGAAAAGGAAATTATGATCAATTATTTCATTGGAAAACATGTCAGAGTTATTAAAAAAAACAACATATTTTGTTGAGAATTAAATTTAGTGGATATAGTTCCTGCACCTCTGATTGCAACAGATAGTTACAGGCTAACTTGGTCTGATAGAAGTTAGCTTTTTCACTGTACTCCATCTATCTAGCTTACTACACACTAGGCACTGAAGTTGCATATTAAATGTCGCACAGTCAAATAACCTGCCGTGTTCTTAACGTACCTCTCTTTTTTGAAAACCTTGTCTGGTTTTGGGCAGACGCTGTAGAGGTCCTCTCTTGTAGTGATGCGGTGCTGGCCTCATCTTCTGATTCCTGAGCTTCTGGTATACTGCCATCTGGTCAGAGAAAATAGTTACAAGACAGCTATAGACTAAAATATGAATATGAAGTAGCTCTTGGTAAGCTGGCTGCATTTTTGTCTGTCATGCATACCTCATTTTGTCATTGCGACAACTATAAAATTGTAGTAATAGAGAGTAAAGATTTCATATAATTTGTACATGGTGCCTGTGTCTTTAACAGATAAACAGGCAGAATTTGTCCATTAACCTGCCTGATTCTTCTTAGCTCACCTCTAGTTTTTGCAGAGCTTCTCTGGTTTTGGGCAGATGCTGCAGATGTGCTGTCTGGCAGTGGCGTCACACTGTCCGCATCTTCTGACTCCTGTGTCTCTGTAATGCCAGCAACTGGGTACAAAGAAAGGCCATTTTTAAAAAGGAACCATGCAATGAGGAGGCCACTGAGACCTTGCAAGACAATGATTGCACTGACTGGGAAGTGCTCATCTCTCAGACAAGTGTGGAGGAAGCTATTGATGTTCTCACAAATCATATTATCTTTGTAAACACAGGGTTATTGTATTAAAAGTGATGATGATAAGAATCCAGGACCACTAACAATTTGAAAGACACAAAAAAAATTAGCCTTTGCTTCAGGACACAGGACTGAGGCTGAACTTATTTAAGGCAGGCTAAATAATGAAATAATACAGGAATTTTAAGACAAAGGTTTGCAAGAGACCAAAACCAGGGATGTCTTGAAAGGTGTGAAGACATACTGGCTTTCCAAACACCGAAGTCCAACATACGCGCAGCTTCGAACTGGAGTGGGAGGAACTGAGTACCAACCTCGTGTACAATGTGCCTGCTTACACTGATATTTGTAGAGTTTTCAACCAAGGGATATTGAGGGGTGCTCAAGAGAATACACGTGAATAAAGCCCTGTGCCTGACAATATAAGCAGATGCCTTTTTGGAGCTCGACTATAACTGACACTGAAGGTAAAAAGCTATAAAACTAAGCATTTTTAAGAGTGTATGTATGTAGATATCTTGGCAACCAAATCAACGACAAGCTTATTTTGAAGAGCAGCAGTAAATGCTTTCACTTTCAGTAAAGAGTTTCTGGGCCAGTCAAAAGTATTCTGAGCTTTTCATGGATGCTTTGTGGAACCTTTACCAACCCTTTAACAACCCAGTGTGGTTTGGAGCAACAAGTGCTGAACTGAAACCCTTGAACAAGATTGTGAGGACTATGAACATCAGACAGGGACAGGAGCCTCTCTGCAGCATCCACAAGAGACTTACAGGAAGACCTCATAAATTGCAGTAGGAAACACATACCTAACACCCACTAGGCCCCCCATGTACTCTGTGCATCTATATAGTTCCTTGTCACTCAGACTAAAAGGATTTCTTCCCTCTACCCTTAAGCCCCCCTGCTAACAACACAATAACCTTTGCACCTACTTCTGCACCATTAAGAGGGCTGTTGTAGAAATGTGCATTTTTTTAAATTTATGAATAAAGAGTTATTTAAGGTCCTTTAAGAATTTTACAAACACAACATATTCCATAGATGACCTAAGTGATAACTGGTTTGTGTTTGTTGAATTTGTTTTATCTGTAAACTGTACGAACCAAGTTCCTCTTGTTCCCCATGAATAAATTCAAGAAGCTTACCTCTCTTTTCGCAAACTCCTCCTTTGGTTTTGGGCAAAAGTCCTTTCTTGTAATGACGTGATGATGGTCTCATCTTCCGACCCTGGCCTTCTGCCATGCTGGCATCTGGCAACAGAAAAAAGTTAAAATAAATAAACAAGACAGAACTAGCTTTCAGTAAGCTGACTGCATTTGATCCTTTTCTTCATGATAATTTAGTATATAGGGTGAGTCTATAAAGTCACCAAATATGTTAAAGCTCTAAATGTTGTGTGATATCATCTCTTTCCCTATTTCCAAATGTGCATTCCCAATAATTGACATTAAGTAGGGGAACCTGCTGTCATTGTATAGCCAAAGAAGATATAGACCCAAACATTCTAATCAAATGACTGATAATTCATAACCAGTGTCAAAAATGCCTCACACATACCTTCCATGTCCTCTTGTGAACAAGCTTCAATTTCAACAGTCTCTGAAACGTGAATTGACAAAATACTGTATGAATGAGCTGGACAGCTGAAAGTGTAGTGATCCACCTCTGACAATCAAGAGTACAACAAGGGGAACATAAACAGCTAGACTGATTAAATAAACAGTTAAATTTAAATTGTGCCGTTATAGTCAAACTCTAACCACTACAAACTTGCCCTGTTCAAACCTCTTTCCATTAAAAAAAAAAAAAAAAAATTATATATATATATATATATATATGATTATGAATATATGACTAAGTACCATTTGGATCGATGTGAATTTCATCCAAGCTCTTTCCTTTGTATTTGCCTAGCTTTCCCTGCTCCAATGCCAGAAGAACTTTGCTTATTTTGGCGAGCTGGAGGGTCCCCTCTGGAAGGCGGTAGTGCTTTCTGTGTACATCAATGTTATGCCCAAGGAAATCTGCCAGCTGGTCAAGTTCTGTGTTCTTCAGATTTAGAACAGTAGAGAGTGTTGCAATGTGCTTCCTGAGTTTTGTTGAGGTCAGAGCTTTGGGATTTTTGATATCACTACATTCATGCACTAACTGTCTTATGCAGTCAGAACCCCTGAGGTGGTGGACAGAATGAGGCAATGCAAACAAGAAACCATTTTCAGTCAGTACCCCACATTCTTCTCGCTTCTCAACCAGAGTATCAAGAGATTCCCTCATGAGTGGAGTGAGGAGAACAGGAACTTTCCTTCCTCTCTTTCCAACAATGGTTATCCGACAAAATGTTTGCAAAGCTTCTGCTCAAGTTCTGTAAGGGCCAAGTTAACATCTTCATGCGTTTCTGATAGGTCTCTTGACAAGTACACAGACAAGGGCATTTTGGATACCTCTCCTTCTCTCCGTCGGTTGAAGAGGATAACTTGTGCCAGCGTCACTTTTGCCAGGTCTTTCCAGTTTGAGGGGGAAACCTCTTCTTTCAGGGCATCTAAGTGTTGCTGTTGTTTTTCAGACAACTGGGCATGAAGACTTTGGACATCCTGTGTGAATGGTAAGAGTTGAGGAGAATTCCACTTCGACTGGTCGAGCTGAATCAGTGCTTGGCTTGCAATGTCAAATTTCCAGCTTTCTTGGTATAGCTGTGCAAATTCCTCAGCGTCTTGGACTGTTTCTTTATCTCTAGCCTTCAATCCTTCAGACTTCTTAAACATGGCCAAAGCAAGCAAGCTGTGTCCAACTTTGCGAGCCAGTGATGGACATTTATATTTGCCTGTTTCATCACTGAATCCAGCTAAGCATCTTGCAGCAGTGACAACATGAACATACTTTTCAGGTTTTATAAGTTCTTTTATAGTCTTCGCTGGTGCAACTTTTTTTGCTGCCAGTATCAGCCTGCCAAGCTCCCTCAGCTTTTGTCGAATATGCTGGTGTTGGCTGATTACCCTTTCGTTCTTCTTGAACAGTCTGTAGCCGTACTCCAGAAGGTAGCGGTCTTTCTTTACAGCTATTGCAATCTCGTCTTGATTCATATCATTCAAGAACTTCCAGTATGCATCACTAAATCCAGGAGGAGCTGGTTCAGCAAAAGCACACAGTGTCTGGATCCTTGTTTTACCTGGTTTAGATGTCTTGTCCTGAGGCTTGAATTTGCAAACCTGAAAATGTCGCCACATGACTCGCTTTGTAAACAGTCCATAGCAGTACACACAATGTAGAAATTTTTGTCCCTCAGTCTTTTTCTTTGGCTGCTTGAATGGTATTAGCTTTCCTTTCTGGCTCTCCAAAACTTCAGTGTTATGTTCAAAGTTTCCTTTGTTTCTGATTAAATCTAAGTGCAGTCGTCTTTCTTTTGAGTTTTTTGGAAAACTGAATGCTTTTGAAACGTCAATTTCATCATTGTGGCTACGTAACAAATGTCTTGACATTTTTTGAACTACTTTTTTACAATAAAAGCAGTGATGCTTCTTGTTATACCGTCTTGAACCATCCTCCTTCTTCAAAACTGGATTAACATAGACAGATGCATTGTTTTCATGGTTTTCAAGCTCATGCTCATCAGTACATGTTTGCCCCACCTTCTCTTCATTCATACAAGTGCTTTCAGCAGGACCATTGTTTGTTTCAAAGCTGCTGCTCTGACTGGAAGACTCAAACCCCCTCTGACTGGAGGATTCAAACTGGCTCTGGCTGGAGGACTCAAACTGGCTCTGGCTGGAGGACTTGAACTGGCTCTGACTGGAGGACTCAAACTGGCTCTGACTGGAGGACTCAAACTGGCTCTGGCTGGAGGACTTGAACTGGCTCTGACTGGAGGACTTGAACTGGCTCTGACTGGAGGACTCAAACTGGCTCTGGCTGGAGGACTCAAACTGGCTCTGACTGGAGGACTTGAACTGGCTCTGACTGGAGGACTCAAACTGGCTCTGGCTGGAGGACTTGAACTGGCTCTGACTGGAAGACTTGAACCTATCCTTACTGGAAGACTTGCATCTTTTTGGAATAGTAGATACTTTTTTCATATTCTTATTTGCCATGGGTATTTCCAAGCTGCAGTCACTGTCTGTGCTCTCCTCCATGGGACCTGGAATATACTCCTCTCCACTATCTGCACTTGAGGCATCTGATCCTACAAGAATCTTTTGCATCTTGAGAAGAAAAAGAAAACCTAAATTAATAACTCAACCTCCTCCCTCCCTTATACCAAATATGATTAAAATGTATAACTGTCTAGGCAGTTTAATATGTGTTAAAATTATGTTCATTCAGAGTGGTATGAGTAAAATTCAGGGTGCTTTCAGTCAAGAAAATTCACATATTAAGAGAAACGCTGTTACGTTACATCAGACTAAGGAAGCCAAATTTAAAAAGAATTGACTTATAAGTTTATATTATAAAAAAAAAACACAAATCTACTACAATATTAGGTAGATAACATTAATAACTTAAAAAATTGAATAAAAATACCTTCAAACATTAAACTCACAAGAGCAATAGACATGCTCATTGATGATAGTCTTTAAGACTGCATCATCCATAAGCATGTCTGGAACTTCAGTAAGGGAACTCTGTTTTAAGTTTGGGGGGCACGATCCTCAAAGTGATTACCCAGAAAAAGTAGCTAGGAGACTTACAGGATGGACGCAGCCTCTCTTTGGCCTTTGTGAAGCCATCTCAGACTTAGACCAAGTAGATGTGTCCTCTGTAATGTCATCACTTGAATTGTAGAGGGCATCAGAATATTTGGATACTTTTCTCATCTGTAAAAAGAGTGTGTGGTCAGCCTTTTTCACTAACCATCAAAATAAATGACAGTTGACAGATTTAGAGGGGAAAGGTCTGTCACTTAGTTATTGGCATTTAAAGTGTCAGGGTCATACCTGAATGCTTTTTGCCCTTCTCAGCTTTGGAACAACTTCAATGTCTGATTGCACATCAGAATAATCCTTTATAGAATCCTCATAATCGGTGTCTTCCACAATACTCTCATCTGAATCACTGAGAGGTTGACCGAAATCTTCTAATTTATGCATCTACAAAGAGAGTTGTGTTAGGAGGAGGTTATTTATTTTTGTTTAGTTTTGCTAACCATTATGTTAGAAGAAAATATTCTAGTTATGTCACAAAAATGGAGTAAATATATCACAATTTGTTTGTCAAATGTTGAAGTAAGAATTAAAAGTCACACCCTTGGCAGAAATGTACTGGAATGTTTCAGAAAATATGAATGAAAGCAATAGCAATATTTACAACTAAAATGGCAGCACCTACAAAAAAAAAACAACAACACCAAACTCACCAACTAGAGCAAAAGACATGTAATCATGACTATCTGACCAATTATATCGTTGCCTTCTTAGAATAATTGCCTAAGTCATTTTTTGACAAAAATGATTTTATTTGGAATAAATCAACTCCTTATGATGCTGCCCACCTCTGGTAAAATCGTCTACATCCTCAGTTTAACAGATCATGTGATTTTACACCTTCAGCATATTGCCTATGTCAGGAGTGTGACTTAGGCAGTTTTATTTCTGCCTAAGTCAAAAGACAATGTGACTTAGGCAATTGTACAAGCTTGTCAAGATGGCAGCTGCTTCAAGGAGGAGAAAAATCTACCAGGCCACAGAAGTTATTGCCATGGTTTAAGGCTCATCCCCTATTGGTAAGTGATGAGGTTTACCATAATACTGGCTAAGCTGTATTTGGCATAGTTATTTAGTCTTTTTAGTCAGCATTTTAGTCAACAAAATAGCTAGCTAAATAATGCTACCTAAAGCTTGCTAAATGATGCGCATGAACTAAGCTATTATACCTAGCTATTTTGGACCAAGAGTAGAAAGTGGAAATCCAGTTTTTGTCTATTTTTTTTCCACATTACAGTCTAACTGCTTGAAATGATTTTTTATTACTAATTACCAAGGATTGACATTTTAAATGTTTTTTTTTTAAATAATTTAATCAGAATGTAACTTTAACATAATATTAGAAATCGTATCACCACTTGACTGGTAATATAGTATGCCTGTTGTGCAGTGTCTGCACACAGTAAAATGAATTTTTTTCAGAATGATCACCCATTTGTGACCGTATACCGCAAAGAGTTAAAATGTTTTTCCTCTTTGGTAGGAGACGCTGGAATAAGGCTAAAACCTTATTACATATGCCTCTATGGGGTTCAGGTCAGGCCAGTTTGCTGGCCAATCAAGCACAGTAACACCATGGTCATTGAACCAGCTTTTGGTACCGTTGGCTGTGTGGGCAGGTGCCAAGTCCTGCTGGAGAATGAAATCAGCATCTCCATAAAGCTTGTCAGCAGAAGAAAGCATGAAGGTCTCTAAAATGTCCTGGTAGATGGCTGCGCTGACTGTAGACTTCAGAAAACACAGTGGACCAACACCAGCAGATGCCATGGCAGCCCAAACTAGAGGTGGGAATCTTTAGGCAGCTCACGATTCGATTAGGATTCATAGGGCTACGATTTAATTTGTAATCGATTATTGATGCATTTAGCTGCACTTGGGTTTTCTTACATTTCTGTTGTCCTCACTGTGTAAAACATAACAAAAACATTACATTTGTATTTACAAAAATAGAGATAAATTAAATGTCCACTATCTTCAAATGGAAGACATGTGTAAACTGAAATTTACAATTGCACTGAACGAAAGGTAGTAACATCATTTCCTTGTAACATTTCTGAAATTACAGACATAAAAATGTCTTTTTTCAGAGATGAACAGTTGGTAATCTAAAACTTGCTGTTACACACTGTGTGTCAGAGTTCCACCTTTTTGTTCCTGCTATTCCGCAGTATTAAATATTGAAATTACTAATGATTATTGATTATTAGACATTCATAAAATGATTCAGAATCTTTCCCCTCCGCATCACGATGCATCTAAGAATCAATTATTTCTCCCACCTCTAGCCCAAATCATCACTGACTGTGGAAACTTCACACTGGACTTCAAACAACGTGGATTCTGGTCCTCTCCACTCTTCCTACAGACTCTAGGACTTTAAAAAGTGTGTTATGCTGTTTTGCTGTTCTGCTTTATTGCGGACAGAATTGATGTGTTCAATTGCCTAAGTCACAGAGGCATGTTCAAAAATTTGCCCAAGTCATTTATTTTTCTTATGTTACAATTGACAAACATTGTTTTTAGTTGGTCAAAAGTCATCTGTTGTCATGACCTTGTTGAGAGAAAGAATAAAAAAAATATCATATATTCAACAAATGGTGCAGTTTTTGTGTCTCCTGAAAAACTTGAAAATTGACTTAGGCCATTATTTTAAGAAGGCAACGATATGTATGTCTCACAGAGTAGTTAGTAAAAGAGGTATTCAGTTTGGAAGGTGTTAAGCTTTAAGTGATAATACAGAGCAACAACAGAGAGGCTTTCAGGATGGTAACAGTCTCTACTCACCCTTTGTAAAGCCATCTCAGACTTGGACTGAGCTGAAGGGCCCTCTGTACTGTCGTCACTTGAATCGTAGAGATCATCAGAAAAATCTGGAACTTTTTTCATCTGCAGAGAGTGTTATGTTATGGAATGGTTATACATTTTAGTTTGCATTTATCAAAATCAATTAAAGATAAAAGATTATCGACCAATCAATAAATTATTGGTGTTTAAAGTGTCGGGGGCATACCAGAATGCTTTTTGTCCTTCTCAACTTTGGAACAACTTCATCACAGTGTGGACCCAATGGCTGGTCATTTAAACAATCCTCATCGGTTTCATCAGTGTCAGAATAATCCACCAGGGATGACCCTCTGATAGTAAATTCCTAAACATCATTAAAGAAAAATTAATCAGGGAGGTTGAGCATAACATATCTTATAAACACTGTGGTGCAGTTACCACAAGCAGACTGTACATGTTTCACTCTAACTGTGCTGGGCTGTTAGCACCAGCGCTCATGATTAAGCCATTATTTGCAATGAGGCTCAGGTAATAAGAAAAAAGCCTGTTTTTTCTTCACATGAAGGCACACATGCTGTTCGAATTAAAAGGTGTGGATTTGGCTCCTTTTAACAAGTTGAAAAAGTGCATAAGTGGCACAGTCCTTTAGCACAACAGTCCCTCAGTATCAACAAAAGCGTGGTATATTCCTGGAGGTAAAATATTCAAGAGAAAGAAAATTGTGCATATGTGATGACACTATTCTGATAAGCATAAAACTGTTGGCCAAGTACAACTATTTTTCTAGGGGTCTCAAACTCACAACATAAGAAAAGAGGCTGCACAGTTCATTTTCCAAAAAGTTTTCCTCATCATACAGCAGTTTAGAAAGTGTAAAATAAGTACAGGGAAAACTTATGGTAACTTTAGAAGTGAAAGGTGTCACCCATTGAGAAAAAAAAATCACATAAAGAAAGATCCACATAATGGGCCCCAGAAGGGTCAGTCTAAGAAGTCTCCCTATCTTGACATCTTAAAAGAAGCCTAAAAAGGGGTCTCACTTCAAAATATTTTCTTCATCATGCAGCGGCTAAGAAAGTGCATTATTTGTATTGTAGATACTTCAGTTTGGATGCTGTGAAGTGTTGTCCTATAGGTTAACAATCACTTAAAGAGGGGTCCATACGGAGGGCCCCATAAGGACACGAACTGAAACTTGTGTGTGTGGAAGAGAAAAGTTGGAAAAACCTTTTGTAGGAAGAGTACCATACAGGGCCCCATGAAGACATGATCTGAAACGTGTGTGTGTGAAACAAGTAGGCTGACCAAATGGAGATCAAACAGAGACTAGTCTGTCAAGTTAATAGTGCACCCTGTAAAAAACTCAATCACATTCATTCTTTCCATTACCTTTGGTCCATCAGCAGCAGCAGCATTCTCATCATCATCATAAACACAGGAAGACAGATTAACAGGAAGCGCAGCCATCTCTTCTTCTGGTGCTGGAGCCTGCTTGGATGTCACCTGGTGTTTAGACATAAAACAAGAAGACAGTGAGCTCTGACAGGAACCATGAGTCTGGACAATCTTACAGGGCACAAAGACATTTTAATCTAGTGCCCCATGAGGGTCAGTCTAAGAAGTCTCCCTATCTTGACATCTTAAAAGAGGCCTAAAACGGGATCTCACACCAAAATATTATCTTCATCATGCAGCGGCTCAGAAAGTGCATTATTTTTATTGTAGATACTTCAGTTTGGATGCTGTGAAGTGTTGTCCTATAGGTTAACAATCACTTAAAGAGCGGTCCATACGGAGGGCCCCATAAGGACACGAACTGAAACTTGTGTGTGTGGAAGAGAAAAGTTGGAAAAACCTTTTGTAGGAAGAGTACCATACAGGGCCCCATGAAGACATGATCTGAAACGTGTGTGTGTGAAACAAGTAAGCTGACCAAATGGAGATCAAACAGAAGACTAGTCTGTCAAGTTAATAGTGCACCCTGTAAAGAACTCAATCACATTCATTCTTTCCATTACCTTTGGTCCATCAGCAGCAGCAGCATTCTTATCATCATCATAAACACAGGAAGACAGATTAACAGGAAGCGCAGCCATCTCTTCTTCTGGTGCTGGAGCCTGCTTAGATGTCACCTGGTGTTTAGACATAAAACAAGAAGACAGTGAGCTCTGACAGGAACCATGAGTCTGGACAATCTTACAGGTCACAGATATTTTAATCTGGTGCCCCATGAGGGTCAGTCTAAGAAGTCTTCTATCTTGACATCTTAAAAGAGGCCTAAAACGGGATCTCACACCAAAATATTTATCTTCATCATGCAGCGGCTCAGAAAGTGCATTATTTGCATTATAAATACTTCAGTTTGGATGCTGTGAAGTGTTGTCCTATAGGTTAACAATCACTTAAAGAGGGGTCCATACGGAGGGCCCCATAAGGACACGAACTGAAACTTGTGTGTGTGGAAGAAAAGTTGGAAAACCTTTTGTAGGAAGAGTACCATACAGGGCCCCATGAAGACATGATCTGAAACGTGTGTGTGTGAAACAAGTAGGCTGACCAAATGGAGATCAAACAGAGACTAGTCTGTCAAGTTAATAGTGCACCCTGTAAAAAACTCAATCACATTCATTCTTTCCATTACCTTTGGTCCATCAGCAGCAGCAGCATTCTCATCATCATCATAAACACAGGAAGACAGATTAACAGGAAGCGCAGCCATCTCTTCTTCTGGTGCTGGAGCCTGCTTGGATGTCACCTGGTGTTTAGACATAAAACAAGAAGACAGTGAGCTCTGACAGGAACCATGAGTCTGGACAATCTTACAGGGCACAAAGACATTTTAATCTAGTGCCCCATGAGGGTCAGTCTAAGAAGTCTCCCTATCTTGACATCTTAAAAGAGGCCTAAAACGGGATCTCACACCAAAATATTATCTTCATCATGCAGCGGCTCAGAAAGTGCATTATTTTTATTGTAGATACTTCAGTTTGGATGCTGTGAAGTGTTGTCCTATAGGTTAACAATCACTTAAAGCGGTCCATACGGAGGGCCCCATAAGGACACGAACTGAAACTTGTGTGTGTGGAAGAGAAAAGTTGGAAAAACCTTTTGTAGGAAGAGTACCATACAGGGCCCCATGAAGACATGATCTGAAACTTGTGTGTGTGTGAAACAAGTTAGCTGACCAAATGGAGATCAAATAGAAACTATTCTGTTGAGTTAATAGTGCACCCTGTAAAGAACTCAACCACATTCATTCTTTCCATTACCTTTGGTCCATCAGCAGCAGCAGCATTCTTATCATCATCATAAACACAGGAAGACAGATTAACAGGAAGTGCAGCCATCTCTTCTTCTGTTGCTGGAGCCTGCTTGGATGTCACCTGGTGTTTGGACATAAAACAAGAAGACAGTGAGCTCTGACAGGAACCATGAGTCTGGACAATCTTACAGGTCACAGATATTTTAATCTGGTGCCCCATGAGGGTCAGTCTAAGAATTTCTTCTATCTTGACATCTTAAAAGGGGCCTAAAAAGGGGTCTCACTTCAAAATATTTTCTTCATCATGCAGTGGCTCAGAAAGTGCATTATTTGTATTATAAATACTTCAGTTTGGATGCTGTGAAGTGTTGTCCTATAGGTTAACAATCACTTAAAGAGGGGTCCATACGGAGGGCCCCATAAGGACACGAACTAAAACTTGTGTGTGTGAAACAAGTAAGCTGACCAAATGGAGATCAAATAGAGACTAGTCTGTCAAGTTAATAGTGCACCCTGTAAAGAACTCAATCACATTCATTCTTTCCATTACCTTTGGTCCATCAGCAGCAGCAGCATTCTCATCATCATCATAAACACAGGGAGACAGATTAACAGGAAGTGCAGCCATCTCTTCTTCTGGTGCTGGAGCCTGCTTAGATGTCACCTGGTGTTTAGACATAAAACAAGAAGACAGTGAGCTCTGACAGGAACCATGAGTCTGGACAATCTTACAGGTCACAGATATTTTAATCTGGTGCCCCATGAAGGTCAGTCTAAGAAGTCTCCCTATCTTGACATCTTAAAAGAGGCCTAAAACGGGATCTCACACCAAAATATTATCTTCATCATGCAGCGGCTCAGAAAGTGCATTATTTGCATTATAAATACTTCAGTTTGGATGCTGTGAAGTGTTGTCCTATAGGTTAACAATCACTTAAAGAGGGGTCCATACGGAGGGCCCCATAAGGACACGAACTGAAACTTGTGTGTGTGGAAGAGAAAAGTTGGAAAAACCTTTTGTAGGAAGAGTACCATACAGGGCCCCATGAAGACATGATCTGAAACTGTGTGAAACAAGTTAGCTGACCAAATGGAGATCAAACAGAGACTAGTCTGTCAAGTTAATAGTGCACCCTGTAAAAAACTCAATCACATTCATTCTTTCCATTACCTTTGGTCCATCAGCAGCAGCAGCAGCATTCTCATCATCATCATAAACACAGGAAGACAGATTAACAGGAAGTGCAGCCATCTCTTCTTCTGGTGCTGGAGCCTGCTTGGATGTCACCTGGTGTTTAGACATAAAACAAGAAGACAGTGAGCTCTGACAGGAATCATGAGTCTGGACAATCTTACAGGGCACAAAGATATTTTAATATAGTACCCCATGAGGGTCAGTCTAAGAAGTTCTTCTATCTTGACATCTTAAAAGAGGCCTTAAAAGGGGTCTCACTCCAAAATATTTTCTTCATCATGCAGCGGCTCAGAAAGTGCATTATTTGTATTATAAATACTTCAGTTTGGATGCTGAGAAGTGTTGTCCTATAGGTTAACAATCACTTAAAGAGGGGTCCATACGGAGGGCCCCATAAGGACACGAACTGAAACTTGTGTGTGTGGAAGAGAAAAGTTGGAAAAACCTTTTGTAGGAAGAGTACCATACAGGGCCCCATGAAGACATGATCTGAAACGTGTGTGTGTGAAACAAGTAAGCTGACCAAATGGAGATCAAACAGAGACTAGTCTGTCAAGTTAATAGTGCACCCTGTAAAGAACTCAATCACATTCATTCTTTCCATTACCTTTGGTCCATCAGCAGCAGCAGCATTCTTATCATCATCATAAACACAGGAAGACAGATTAACAGGAAGCGCAGCCATCTCTTCTTCTGGTGCTGGAGCCTGCTTAGATGTCACCTGGTGTTTAGACATAAAACAAGAAGACAGTGAGCTCTGACAGGAACCATGAGTCTGGACAATCTTACAGGTCACAGATATTTTAATCTGGTGCCCCATGAAGGTCAGTCTAAGAAGTCTCCCTATCTTGACATCTTAAAAGAGGCCTAAAACGGGATCTCACACCAAAATATTATCTTCATCATGCAGCGGCTCAGAAAGTGCATTATTTGCATTATAAATACTTCAGTTTGGATGCTGTGAAGTGTTGTCCTATAGGTTAACAATCACTTAAAGAGGGGTCCATACGGAGGGCCCCATAAGGACACGAACTGAAACTTGTGTGTGTGGAAGAGAAAAGTTGGAAAAACCTTTTGTAGGAAGAGTACCATACAGGGCCCCATGAAGACATGATCTGAAACGTGTGTGTGTGAAACAAGTTAGCTGACCAAATGGAGATCAAACAGAGACTAGTCTGTCAAGTTAATAGTGCACCCTGTAAAGAACTCAACCACATTCATTCTTTCCATTACCTTTGGTCCATCAGCAGCAGCAGCATTCTTATCATCATCATAAACACAGGAAGACAGATTAACAGGAAGCGCAGCCATCTCTTCTTCTGGTGCTGGAGCCTGCTTAGATGTCACCTGGTGTTTAGACATAAAACAAGAAGACAGTGAGCTCTGACAGGAATCATGAGTCTGGACAATCTTACAGGTCACAAAATTTTCCTCACATAAAAACTGCCTTTGAAACATCATGTTACTACTCTACTACTATGTGTAACTACTATCCATGTCCTCAAAGACACCTGACTTTATGATCCATTTCTATGTAATAATAATGCAGAAAATGACATAGAAGATTGGAATATTTTTAAGTTTGGAAAGCAGATCCTCTGCACCAACACACCACTTTTCAAGTGCTGGTTTCAACCTTGTGTAGACAGTTTCATTAATTTGAATGAAAGCGTGAATGAAAGGAACTTCCCATGTCACTATTTTTCTTAGAAAATATACTTTGGACACTGGTTTTACTATGACTCAAAGATTCTCATTTAAGAGACATAACGTTGTGTGAAGGGAAACTAACATCTTTAAAAATTATGTAGTGTAACCAATGCATGATCTAACAAGCTCACCTTTGACGCCATGGCCATTTTGAATCACCATAGTTGTAATCAAGTTCCATTCCTACTTCTATGTTCCTCACAGCAAACAGACACAAATGTGGCCTGTTGTTTACTATAACTTTTTTCATGATGCAGTTCGGATATTTGTGGTTGTCATTCACTAATCTTCCAAGGGAGCCGTCTTCCTTGGATGCATCAATACTAAAGATAAACAAAACAATACATCAAATAAATATAAACTTTATAAAATATATCTTCACAGTTTTATTAGAAGAGCCACTTGAGGTTTAAAGTACATTAAGTCTAATATTTTACTCATTCATTTATCAAATATTTAAACACGTTCCAGGTCTAAACAAGAACACCCTTATTGCTACTAAAAATACATCTCATATACGTACCACCACTGGCTTTTCTTCCAATCAAACTCATACAGAAATGCACTCTGTGTCTCTGAGTAGTTCCTTGACTGGCATTCTTCTGCTGATATGAATTCACCTCTGTACTCCAACACAAAAGAACCTTGCTCGATTGGTTCGGTAGCAAACACTCCTCTTCCTATAATAACACAGAATTAAATAAACTTAAGTAAAAGTCACACCAAGTTGCTTTAACCTTTCTCATACAGCATGAAAAAAGTCTGTACACTGTAGCTCCATGAACTGACCCCAGATTAATATGCCACCCCCCTCCTTTGGGAAGACCTGTGAGCTGGATTTAATTTCCTAAATGCTCTGGGGACATACTATCTCAAACAAAGAGATGACTTTATCTAGTTATTGGCCAGATTGAATTCATGATTGTCACAGGTCTAATGATGTACTTTTGTTCTGTGAGCATCTTCTCTGAATAGTTTTCTTTCTAAAAATGTTTAGAATGTGACATGACTTTTTAAATACGAGGGTTTTCTGTTTAACAGGGACCATCATGTGATGACCACATGACCTACAAGCCTGTATTCTGGTTCTCCGTTTGTATAACTACTTCTATGCATTAACTTAAAATGTCACTTCTGAATATGCCAAACAGTTGCACAGTGTTCAGACCTTTCACATTTTCATTACAGTCTTCTATTGGTCCAGCACTTACCTTAATGGTACTTGAATGTGCTGGACACTATACACAGCAAAATAAAATGAATAACTTTACATTTCTATATTTGATTTTACCAATGTGTACCTGAAACTTCTCTGATGGAAATCAGGCTCATTTATACATGCCTATACCTAAACGCATTGGATTTTAACAAGACAGCAGATTAAAGCCAGTAATTTCTATAAGATATCTTCTGAAAAGTAGCCTGAATCCTTCTTCATTCCAAATGAAGAGTGTTAATGAATGGTATTTAAAAATCTGTTGCTGTCATTTGCAGCTACCAAAAGGACTTCAGATCATACCTTTGATATTATTGATAAATCTCTCTGCAAACCATGGCTTGTCTCGCTGACAGAATGTATGAGATTGCATCTTCAACAGGCTTTATCCTGGCCTTCCTTTTGGACATCATGGCTCTGTGAAAATATTTTAATATCATTAAACAGCTGTGCAGCATGAGAAAACACATTGCTCATTAACTAATTTTGTAATTACAAGAACACATTTATGTCCCAAGGTTTATGATATTCGTGGAACTGTAGCTTTGCACGTCATTATTTATTTTCTCAATTATGAGAACATAGCATGTGGTTGCGAATATCGCTATCTTGGATTCATGCTTCAATTTTTGTGACTCACACAGATCGTTAACCCTGAATAATGACATCGGTTGACTATTACTCAACGCTTGTTACACTTTAGGGGGTGGCCCGGACCCCAGAAAGCTTACCTGAGCTAACCGAGCCTACCGCAACACTTTCCCTGACCAAGCCCAAGCCTCAGACCACAGTTAGCTTACCTGACCAGGCCCAGTGTTGTGCCAAGGTAGTTATCCCCGATAGAAAGTGTTTTTACCTGTCCGCGGGAGCGCGCACGTCTTCACAGAGAGGAAGTAGAGCGCTACAAGGCTGGGATTTCACGCTATTGTATGAAAAATACTATCATGGAGATTGTTGTATGTCTCTTGTAAGTGTTGTCATTTTGTCAGTGATGTTTTGTTAAAGAGCACAAAATGTATCTATCGAAATAAACGACTTTTTTTCTTTGAAATTCTTAAGGTTGCCAAACTGTCGTACATTATTACACTGTGAAGCACCGTTAAAAACGGATCTTAGAACGTATTGGTGTTCTTCACAAGTGATGCTTTATGTCTCTTCGTGCCATGCTCATACACTGAGTTTTGACTGCTCTTGGGGATACTTTTTTCATCGACTACTGTAACGTACGATCTTTCGGAAGTTGTCTCCAAGAAAAACGTGAGAAATTGACCTAGACGGAAGACAGGTAAAACATCCAAACAAAAGCTTGTAAACAATTATACTTTTTAGAGACACTATTTTGGAGCTAAGTTTAAGACTCTGTCATCACGTTTGTAAGAATTTCTTAATCTGCATATTCAGAGCAAAGAATAGAACATCACCGCTCCATCTTAGCACACTGGTCGCACCATTGAGGTTGCATTATTCACTTGAAATGGAATTCATAATAACCTGAATCCAGCATTATCAAACGTTATTTGTCAATACCAATGTTTCTTTGCATAATAAGACCTGGCTAAACCAACCCTTGGATATTGATTGTGTATTTTTATTACCCTTGTAATAAAAACAATTACCTTGATGCAATTTATAATGCAATCAGGATACACTTTATAGCAGGCTCAGAAATGTGGTCTGAAATAATTTGCATCCCCCTGTAACTCAGGACAGAAGTGAGCTAACCTGTTCAAACTCTCCAATATTATCAGGCTTGGTCAGAAATGAACATAAAACTAATGTTATGATTGTAGTTCACGATTTGAGCATTCTGGAGGGGGGATACACTTTATAGCAGGCTCAAAATATGGTCTGAAATCATTTGTATGGTCTGAATATGCAGATTAAAAAATTCTTACCAACGATAATGACAGAGTCTTAAACGTAGCTTCCAAATAGTGCCTCTAAAAGTATAATTGTTTACAAGCTTTTGTTTGGATGTGTTCCCTGTCTTACGTCTAGGTCAATTTCTCACGTTTTTATTGTTTTGAAAGTGTGGAGACAACTTCCGAAGATCGCGTTACAGTAGTCGATGAAAAATATCCACAAGAGCAGTCAAATCTCAGATAACTTTTGTGCTCTTTAATAAAACACCACTGACAAAACGACTACCTTACTAAATTGGCACAAAAGGAACACAGATAGCTTACCTGACCAGGCCCGCGCCCCGGCGACAGGTAGCTCCTGACCGGGCCCGAGCCTCTCGCCCCAGGTAGCTTCTCTGACGAGGCCGGGCCGGGCCCGGGCGACAGATAGCTCCCTGACCGGGCCCGTGCCTTCCGCGTCGCAGATAACGTAAACCGAAGCACAGAGCTTGTTTTACAATGATTTATCTGGCTGTATGTGAAGTTTTTGACCACTAAAACATGACGCTACGTGTGATCGGATGCCCCTTTAAGCCTGCGTTGAACCCTGGACGATCGCTCTTAGCACAACAGTTTCTACCGTACATCACCTTCTATAGTAAAGTACGAGATGAGCGTTTCCGTAGAAATCGGCAACAACACGTTTATCAAATACCTTATCAGACATCTGTTCACGTAAGACGGCAAGTTGAAACTCCGCACTTCATGTATTGCAATCGACTCTTCCACCGTCTCCCAGCTCGGCCATCTCATGAATATTCACGGGTTAATTAGCCATGTGCTCAGCCGGATATGCGTCATCAGCCGGATGACGCATATCCGGCCGAGCACATACGCTACCGTCTCCAAAGCTAATGGTTAGCAGCTAACTAGCTTAAGATAACAGAAACGGTCTTTCATATTGGTATCCTGGGAACAATGCTTTCTATATGCAGATATTCATCTGTTTAATGTAATAAATTAAAAAAACGTTATTTAAGTTAATTTAGAAATAAAATAAAAACTAGCAACCTATTGCTAATTCTAGCGGCTAAAATAAGCGTCTATATCAAATGGCACAGTTTGTAGTAATAGTAATGTTGTAATAGTTTGTTTCTTGTAGTCCCACAAAACTCTATATAGTCAAAAACATGTAAATTAAAAATAGTATAAAACTGGAAACAAACTTACCTACTTAATTTGAGAAATTCTTCAGTTGGTACAGCATCGCTCTGTGATGTGATAACAGCATTTCAGCTCTCAAACAAATCCTGTAAAATCCCGCGAGACTATGACACTTAATGTTCAAGGCGTCTCATTGGCTAATATCACGCACACTTCAGGAAGTGTGTGTGTGGCTGCAGTGGCATCAAAAAACCTCTAGGGGGCCAGAGAGCAAACACACTTCACACACACATTTCCAGTTTTTGTCACTTTGTGGGCCAAGTTAGAAAAAAGCATGAGGAGCATCAGGGAAGGCTCCAGAGCCAGTTTCAAGCAGTAAACGGTCTGGGGCCCAGCATTTTGGCCCCACAAGGATTCATGGCCCCATACCGTTGGTGGGCTACCGGTGGTATGGCCCCACCAAGTAATAAAAACGAGTGCACACCCCCACACACACACACACACACACACCTACACACCCACACACACACGCACAGACACACACACACACCCCCACACACACACACACACACACACACACACACCTACACACCCACACACACACGCACAGACACACAAACTACTTTCTTGTTGGTATCATCAGGTTATGAATTCAGGCCTGAATGAATGAATTCAGCTGAGATCCAGAAGATTGTTAGAGGATTATCATAGAACCTAGAGGTAGACTGTCCCTGATCCAGAGGACCAACGTTAGCCCTGATGTAGAGGACCAACGTTAGCTCTGATGTAGAGGACCAACGTTAGCTCTGATGTAGAGGACCAACGTTAGCTCTGATGTAGAGGACCAACGTTAGCTCTGATGTAGAGGACCAACGTTAGCTCTGATGTAGAGGACCAACGTTAGCTCTGATGTAGAGGACCAACGTTAGCTCTGATGTAGAGGACCAACGTTAGCCCTGATGTAGAGGACCAACGTTAGCTCTGATGTAGAGGACCAACGTTAGCTCTGATGTAGAGGACCAACGTTAGCTCTGATGGAGGACCAACGTTAGCCCTGATGTAGAGGACCAACGTTAGCTCTGATGTAGAGGACCAACGTTAGCTCTGATGTAGAGGACCAACGTTAGCTCTGATGTAGAGGACCAACGTTAGCCCTGATGTAGAGGACCAACGTTAGCTCTGATGTAGAGGACCAACGTTAGCCCTGATGTAGAGGACCAACGTTAGCTCTGATGTAGAGGACCAACGTTAGCTCTGATGTAGAGGACCAACGTTAGCTCTGATGTAGAGGACCAACGTTAGCCCTGATGTAGAGGACCAACGTTAGCTCTGATGTAGAGGACCAACGTTAGCTCTGATGTAGAGGACCAACGTTAGCCCTGATGTAGAGGACCAACGTTAGCTCTGATGTAGAGGACCAACGTTAGCTCTGATGTAGAGGACCAACGTTAGCTCTGATGTAGAGGACCAACGTTAGCTCTGATGTAGAGGACCACACTGTGCTGTGGAGGATTGACTGTTGGTGTTGGTTGTATCTGTGGGGGTTGTTGGAGTGGAACAGACATGTGACACGTGTTTAGACGTGTAGGTAGAGACCAACGCTGGAGTGCGGTCCTGGTAGAGCGGTGAAGGTGGCGGTGGATCAGCTGATGGATGCATTCATAGAGTTCTTCTGCGCCTCATTCACCAAACATCCTGTGAAGACGTTTGTTGTAACTACCCACTTACACGGTTCTGGAGGAGATTCTGATCTTCACCACAGTTTTCCTCTGAGACATTCAAGATCAAAACCTGAAGCCTGGTTTAAGCCTACGCTGACTCAGCAAAGCCCTGACTGCACAGACACTGACACACAACTCTTTAAAAAATCTAACTACACACAAAGATGAGGCAGACTGCAAGCCCTGTGATACACTTTATGGACAAAAGTATTTGGCCACACCTGTTAATTCTTAATTTCAAGTGTTCCAGTCAGACCCACAGGTATAAAACCAGTCTCTGTGATCCTAAACGGTCGTTCTGAAGAGCTCAGAGACTTCCAGCGTGGTTCTGTGATGATGACACCTTTGAATAAGACGGTTCATGCTGCATATTCCACAGTCAGCTGTCAGTGATGTTATTAGAGAGTGGAAGAGTTTAGGAACAACAGCAGCTCAGCCATGAAGCAGGAGACCAGGCAAAATCACAGAGAGGTCAACGACTGCTAAGGATCATGGGTAAAAGTCTCCAAGTCTCTGCTGGTTCCATCGCTGAAGAGTTCTGAACTTCCTCTGGCATTAATGTAAACACTAAAACTACAGCAGGAGCTTCATGAATGGGTTTCCATGGCAACAGCTGCATGCATCCTCACATCACCAAGACCAGATGGAGTAAAACACACCAACACTGGGCTGTGGAGGAACCAATCATCTTCTCTGTTTACAGTCAGATGGTGAGTCTGGAGGATGCTGGGAGAACGTTACCTGTCTGACTGTGGAGTTTGGTGGAGGAGGGATAATGGTCTGGGGCTGGTAGTTTAGGTGACCCCCTTTTTGACTGGAGGATTTAGTAAAACTGCGCAGCATGCCAAATACTTTTGTCCATTTTGTGTGTGTGGCGCTGAGAGCAGCACAGCTGTGATGTAAATCCAGTCCAGAGGTATGAACCACTCTTCCTCATGTCTGATCAGAACACAGGGATTTTCTGACTCCTTTTCAGCACTGATTTAGCAGAATACAGCACAACGACAGGAGCCCAGATCACGCTGGGTTACAGCAGGATCTAAAGTGTAAAAGTTGCTTTAGTACCTCTCCTAGAGGGCTCAGGTCTACAGGGTCAGTTCTGTGATAACAGTGAGTCTAGGAGCATCTCTCTGTGAGACGTGACAGCATTGTCGGGTTTTTGCTTTAACATTGGAAACTCTGCATCAGCGACATGTTGTTAGAGTGTTCTCATGTTATTTGGATGAAACGTCTCCATCCTCTAGGCCTGAGTGTGAACTCAGCTCTGATGGAAGGTCATAGTGCACACCCTAACGACTGATGAATTTTCTTTTCTTACCTAGCTAAGTTCAAAGAGATCTGTCCTGGTGGAATGGGCTACACGGTTTTACCCAATCCTCCGGCCAACAAGCCGGTCACCGTTTACCAGGAGCCCGTCGACCTGCCACCGCCACAACCGCTGCCAACACCAGAGAGACCCGTGGAGGCGTTTGGGAAACCAGAGGAGGTTATCCCAGGTGAGTGTCTAACATGTTTACTTTGTGCATCCCCCCCCAGCTGAGCCGTGGAAGTTGGAATATGTTGCTAGTGGGGTTGTCAGCTGTCCTACATACACCAAGGCGTCCCATATTTACAGCCTAATTTGTCCCGAGCGGGGCGCCCCTTGTCCCGAATGTTGATGTTGATTCTCTGTGATCGCAAGAAGACTCTGAACTGGTCCTGGGTCACACTAGGAACCCGTTAACCTGTCAGTGAGTCCCGGCCCACTGGTGCACATTAGTGGTAGTTGCATCATGATCCACCAACCCTGCTGAAATAAGCTTTTGTTTCCTTTCTTCACACACAAACGTGGCTTCAAAATACAGATACAATCAAAAAATAGAACCAGCTTTACTGCTACCACAAGGACATGGCTTCAGCTGGTCACTGACCACTTGACAAAAGGTTTCTGCACTTCTGGAGTTTACAAAACCACAGAGGAGAGACCCTGAACGCAGCACGCTACTACAGTGATGCACGAGAAGGTCATGGTAGAAAAAGATGGCAGCTGTACTTTGTGATATCGACAACACCAACAGATGAACCGTTAGTGCCCGGCGTGTTGTTCAGAGTTAGATAACTGCTGAGTCCAGACACCCCTAACTCCCCGGGGTGGACTGTAGAGGGAATGCATGTGATGTCAGAGGCAGTGGGTCTCTGCTGCTCCAGCTGCTGAGCTGCAGACCGTTGATACAGGTGATGGGGGTAAGCAGGAAACGGGCCGCTGCTTTAACAAGCACACCTAAAAGGTCACTGAGGTCAGCTGGAGCCTGTGTAGTCCTGTTCTAGTCATCTGATTACTCAGAGAGCTTTGACCCCGCAGGTCACCCATTCACTCTAACTTCACATGCTGATGGCTGAGGTTGCTATGGAGACCTGGCCATCAGGATGAGCTATTCCCATCCATACCCATTTACACGCCACAGACGCAGCAGTGGGAGCAGACTGGGGTGAAGTCCTGCCTAAGGACACATCATGTGACTGGGGAGCTGAGGATGGAACCCACAACCTTCTGAGACTCCACCTACTGATCCACAGCCGCCTGCTCTAACCGTGGTCGGTCCCGCTGATAGACTGTTGACAGAAATGTTTGGAGCTGTAGTGGGACACTGAAGATGAAGCTGGACTGTTACAGTAGCTGAAGAGTATAATCTAAAGTCCGCTCTGCTCCTCTTCCTCATTCCTCAGAGGAAATGAAGACTTCACGTGTCAGGATGTCAGCCGTTTGGTAAAATAATGTCCAGGAGGACGAGGCAGGTTGTTCTAGGGCTCTACAAATAGTCCTGTGATGTCTGATTAATGAGGCTACTAGAGCGTGTCTTTGACCCTGTTTCTGATTGGTTAAATACTGAGGCTATCTCCATGACTGCTTCATGACGCTATCCGACACTCTAACGGTTTAAACCACATCACGTAAAAGAGGACAGCTGTCTGTGTGAATCTGTTACATTAGAAATTAGGGCTGAGCAATTCATCAACAATTAGATTCAATCGTAATATGGCCTGCTGCAGTTTTTAAATATTTCCTTCACTTGAAATTGAGTCAAAATACCAGTTTTAAACTTTTTCTTGCAGCAGAGATGTTATGCATGACATATGCAATCATTCAGGCGTCATTTTTGTTAGAACTGTCGACAAAAACCTTCATTCTGTACTTTTTTATCAAATACAAGAATGACAAAAACCCTTCAATGCAACACTTCATATCCAATTTGCAATACAAGTCAAAATCATCAGAATTGGACACTTTGAAAGAATTGTTCAGCCCTTGTTTAGGAATAAAAGAAAGTTAAGGAATAATCATTTATCAAATCACAATTGCAGTATTGGGGAAAAAAAAAAATTGAAATCAGATTATTTTCCAAAATCATTCAGTCCTGTTAGAAATAAACTGAAGGTTTAACTTTTATTAAAATGGAACTACTTTCTCCTTCATATTTCACCTTAAAACTGTTGACCTTGTTTGGTCTCGTTTTCAGCACGGCCTCACACGTGTGATTTTAGTTATTTTTTCATTTAGACATACTTTATTATAACATTGGAATTAAAATCACTCAAAAACATAAAACATGAGGAGGAGAGTTTGATGTTTTGATGTTAAAACCACAGACATGATGAAAGAACCCCTTTTTAACTAGAAGGCAAATATTCAAACAAAGTAACATACGACACTGCATGGCGTGGATTATTTCTCAGAAGTCTGGCTCTACTACGGTTGAAAATCTGCACTTGCTGCTACGTCATCTTAGATTGGTCATGTGGTCTGGACGCGTCCACTCCAGACAGTTGAAGTAAAGCAGCAGAGGCATTAATCTCATTCTAAAGTAGGAGCCAAAGTTTTTGCAGATAGATTGAGCAGCCACAGAGCATCTCCTCACAGATCAGCTGAGGTAAACAGAAGAACATGAATCTCTAAACTATGTAGAAACAGCTGACCTAAAGCTTCATAATCAAGAAACGATGACATTAATTCAGTTTCACATCCACCACTGATGAACCGACTGAGCCGTCTCTGCTTTGTGTTCCTGATTTCAGGCCCTCATGAATGTCAGAAACTGGATTTTTGGCCACATATGAATGTCTGTTGTCCAGGAACCAGTCTGGATCTCTGCTGAGTCCAGATATCTCTGATTTAAGCAGACAGGAGTCTTCCTCTTGTGTCGCCCACTCCTCACAGAGCTGACCTCATGTTTTGCAGCCTGGCTGAGCAGTCGTGTCCAAACCCTCTACAAGTGTGTCGCTTCACCTTTTTGGGACTGATAGGTGAGATAGTGAGGATAGGCAGGGGAGCTCGCTACATCTGCAGAAGGGTGCATTAAAGAAAGAAGGTAGGGGTCAGTTATCTCAGAGCCTCTCTAATGTTGATCCTGGAAACGCTCCATGCTGCACCAAACTGAAGTGGACCGCTCAGAGGAAACGACCTAGCACAGAGGTGTGTGCGTGTTTGCAGGGTTAGCCCCCTGCTGTGTGTCTGCAGCTACGTGTCTATGGAGCTGAAGTCCTCCCTCCGCAGTAGGTTCATGCTCACACAGTCAGTCTGATTCAGAAGACCTGTTAGAATTCATCCCTGGCTTTATAATGTACAGGTCTTACTCTAACTTCCTCAGAGAGGCCGTCATTTCTGCCTAGTTGTTTCTGTGATGCTGTCGTCCTGAACATTCACACACACTGTCTGATTTTAAAGCCTTACATTCATTCTGTGTGTCTTTCTTCTTGTGGTTCAGTAGCAACAGCTGCACCAGATCAGGTAGGTCTGGCCTTTACGGAGTGAAGATGTAGACGCAGCTTGCATGCTCAGACAGAATCCCTTTGCATGAAGTCAGCAACATTGCTGCATGACTTTGAGCTGGCCAGCATGGAGCAGTGAGTCGATGTCTGTGAGCGCTCCAGCAGCACACTAAAGGCCTTTCCTCACTCAGAATGGAGAAGTCAAAGCAGAGATGACATCCAGTTTTTGCTTGGTGGCTTGCTCGCTGAGCTGTTCCTTTGTTTTTAAACCATGCCAGCTGAAGGCTAATCTGCTTCACAGCGTCTGCACAGCCTGGCAGCAGCAGCGTCCACAGCCGTTAGAACATTTCTACTGAAACATGCAGCGCTCTGTTGACTCTGTTCCTGTCTGTATCTGTCGTTGAAGGAGCTGCTAGTGCCCGTGGTTAGGGATAGGCCGGCCGTTGCACCCATTCAGCCCCAGCTCTCTCCGGGTGTTTCCACCGTCAGGATGGAGGCAGCCCACCCAGGTGCCCTCTTCACTTTCCTTTAAGCTTGGAGGTCATGTGAGCCAAAAACAAGGAAGAGACCCCCTCTCCTGGTTTAGTAGATATTAATTTAAGAACCTTTTTCTAAGAAACAATCCAAACCCATCAGAAACTGAAGAGCTTTAATAAATGCTCCTCTCTCTCTCTCTCTCCCTCTCGTTCTGCTTTAGTGAGAGAAATGATCTTAACTGTCCTCAGAACTTCTCAGATCTTCCTCTCAAAGCCTCGCTTCTAAAGCGTTCCATCGTAACACTACGTTTACAGAAGCCCTCGTCAGAGTCCAAATAACAGGTGACCTGGCCCAGATACAACGGCACCAGGGTCCGGATCTAGACCATGGCCTGTCTCTTAGTGGCCTCGGCACTACACTCCACAAAACCAGAACATTGTGTCTTGTTTGAGCGTTGAGTCTTGAAAGTGGTCTCGGACTTCATTGTAACCACTCCTGAATCGTCCACGCTGGACGACACTCATGTCACTGGTACATGGCACGGGAGGGATGTTGCTACAGCAGCTAAGGGGGGTTGGGTCTCCTGTCTCTGGCCCTGGACCCAGGGTTTGGTATAGTGATGTTCCTGGGTATGCCTAGGTTTGCAATCAATTACATGAACATAAGAAAAACGCTCTACCACCTGTCAATGTTAGCAGAGCTAGTGCCAAAGACAGGATGTAGCTAATGGTACAGAGCTAGTGCCAAAGACAGGATGTAGCTAATGGTACAGAGCTAGTGCCAAAGACAGGATGTAGCTAATGGTACAGAGCTAGTGCCAAAGACAGGATGTAGCTAATGGTACAGAGCTAGTGCCAAAGACAGGATGTAGCTAATGGTACAGAGCTAGTGCCAAAGACAGGATGTAGCTAATGGTACAGAGCTAGTGCCAAAGACAGGATGTAGCTAATGGTACAGAGCTAGTGCCAAAGACAGGATGTAGCTAATGGTACAGAGCTAGTGCCAAAGACAGGATGTAGCTAATGGTACAGAACTAGTCCCAAAGACAGGATGTAGCTAACGTTAGCAGGGCTGGTTCCAAAGACAGGATGTAGCTAACGTTAGCAGAGCTAGTTCCAAAGACAGGATGTAGCTAACGTTAGCAGGGCTAGTTCCAAAGACAGGATGTAGCTAACGTTAGCAGGGCTGGTTCCAAAGACAGGATGTAGCTAACGTTAGCAGGGCTAGTTCCAAATACAGGATGTAGCTAACGATAGCAGAACTAGTGCCAAAGACAGGATGTAGTTAACGTTAGCAGAGCTAGTTCCAAATACAGGATGTAGCTAACGTTAGCAGGGCTGGTTCTTAAGACAGGATGTAGCTAACGTTAGCAGGGCTAGTTCCAAAGACAGGATGTAGCTAACGTTAGCAGAGCTAGTTCCAAAGACAGGATGTAGCTAACGTTAGCAGGGCTAGTTCCAAAGAAAGGATGTAGCTAACGTTAGCAGAGCTAGTTCCAAAGACAGGATGTAGCTAACGTTAGCAGAGCTAGTTCCAAAGACAGGATGTAGCTAACGTTAGCAGAGCTAGTGCCAAATACAGGATGTAGCTAACGTTAGCAGGGCTGGTTCCAAAGACAGGATGTAGCTAACGTTAGCAGAGCTAGTTCCAAAGACAGGATGTAGCTAACGTTAGCAGGGCTGGTTCCAAAGACAGGATGTAGCTAATGGTAGCAGGGCTGGTTCCAAAGACAGGATGTAGCTAATGGTTAGCAGGGCTAGTTCCAAAGACAGGATGTAGCTAACGTTAGCAGAGCTAGTTCCAAATACAGGATGTAGCTAACGTTAGCAGAGCTAGTTCCAAAGACAGGATGTAGCTAATGGTAGCAGAGCCAGTTCCAAAGACAGGATGTAGCTAATGGTAGCAGGGCTGGTTCCAAAGACAGGATGTAGCTAACGTTAGCAGAGCTAGTTCCAAAGACAGGATGTAGCTAACATTATTAGAGCTAGTTCCAAATACAGGGTGTAGCTAATGGTAGCAGAGCTAGTTCCAAAGACAGGATGTAGCTAATGTTACAGAGCTAGTTCCAAAGACAGGATGTAGCTGACGTTAGCAGAGCTAGTTCCAAAGACAGGATGTAGCTAACGTTAGCAGAACTAGTGCCAAATACAGGATGTAGCTAATGGTAGCAGGGCTGGTTCCAAAGACAGGATGTAGCTAATGGTACAGAGCTAGTTCCAAAGACAGGATGTAGCTAAGGTAGCAGGGCTGGTTCCAAAGACAGGATGTAGCTAACGTTAGCAGAGCTAGTTCCAAAGACAGGATGTAGCTTACGTTAGCAGGGCTAGTTCCAAAGACAGGATGTAGCTAACGTTAGCAGGGCTGGTTCCAAAGACAGGATGTAGCTAACGTTAGCAGGGCTAGTTCCAAAGACAGGATGTAGCTAACGTTAGCAGAGCTAGTTCCAAAGACAGGATGTAGCTAACGTTAGCAGAGCTAGTTCCAAAGACAGGATGTAGCTAACGTTAGCAGAGCCAGTTCCAAAGACAGGATGTAGCTAACGTTAGCAGGGCTGGTTCCAAAGACAGGATGTAGCTAACATTAGCAGAGCTAGTTCCAAAGACAGGATGTAGCTAACGTTAGCAGGGCTAGTTCCAAAGACAGGATGTAGCTAACGTTAGCAGGGCTGGTTCCAAAGACAGGATGTAGCTAACGTTAGCAGGGCTGGTTCCAAAGACAGGATGTAGCTAACGTTAGCTAGTTCCAAAGACAGGATGTAGCTAACGTTAGCAGAGCTAGTTCCAAAGACAGGATGTAGCTAATGGTACAGAGCGACTGCCCAAGACAGGAAGTAGCTAATGGTAGCAGGGCTGGTTCCAAAGACAGGATGTAGCTAATGGTTAGCAGAGCTAGTTCCAAAGACAGGATGTAGCTACATTATTAGAGCTAGTTCCAAATACAGGATGTAGCTAACGTTAGCAGAGCTAGTTCCAAAGACAGGATGTAGCTAATGTTAGCAGAGCTAGTTCCAAATACAGGATGTAGCTGACGTTAGCAGAGCTAGTTCCAAAGACAGGATGTAGCTAACGTTAGCAGAACTAGTGCCAAATACAGGATGTAGCTAACGTTAGCAGGGCTGGTTCCAAAGACAGGATGTAGCTAACGTTAGCAGAGCTAGTTCCAAAGACAGGATGTAGCTAACGTTAGCAGGGCTGGTTCCAAAGACAGGATGTAGCTAACGTTAGCAGAGCTAGTTCCAAAGACAGGATGTAGCTAACGTTAGCAGGGCTAGTTCCAAAGACAGGATGTAGCTAACGTTAGCAGGGCTGGTTCCAAAGACAGGATGTAGCTAACGTTAGCAGGGCTAGTTCCAAAGACAGGATGTAGCTAACGTTAGCAGAGCTAGTTCCAAAGACAGGATGTAGCTAACGTTAGCAGAGCTAGTTCCAAAGACAGGATGTAGCTAACGTTAGCAGAGCCAGTTCCAAAGACAGGATGTAGCTAACGTTAGCAGGGCTGGTTCCAAAGACAGGATGTAGCTAACGTTAGCAGAGCTAGTTCCAAAGACAGGATGTAGCTAATGGTATAGAGCTAGTGCCAAAGACAGGATGTAGCTAATGGAACCGAAGTAGTGCCAAAGACAGGATGTAGCTAATGGAACGGAAGTAGTTCCAAAGACAGGATGTAGCTAATGGTACAAAACTAGTGCCAAAGACAGGATGTAGCTAATGGTACAGAAGTAGTGCCAAAGACAGGATGTAGCTAATGGTACAGAGCTAGTGCCAAAGACAGGATGTAGCTAATGGTACAAAACTAGTGCCAAAGACAGGATGTAGCTAATGGTACAGAAGTAGTGCCAAAGACAGGATGTAGCTAATGGTACAGAGCTAGTGCCAAAGACAGGATGTAGCTAATGGAACCGAAGTAGTTCCAAAGACAGGATGTAGCTAATGGTACAGAAGTAGTGCCAAAGACAGGATGTAGCTAATGGTACAGAACTAGTCCCAAAGACAGGATGTAGCTAATGGTACAGAGCTAGTGCCAAAGACAGGATGTAGCTAATGGTACAGAGCTAGGGCCAAAGACAGGATGTAGCTTATGGTACAGAGCTAGTGCCAAAGACAGGATGTAGCTAATGGTACAGAACTAGTCCCAAAGACAGGATGTAGCTAACGTTAGCAGGGCTTGTTCCAAATACAGGATGTAGCTAACATTATCAGGGCTAGTTCCAAAGACAGGATGTAGCTAACGTTAGCAGGGCTAGTTCCAAAGACAGGATGTAGCTAACGTTAGCAGAGCTAGTTCCAAAGACAGGATGTAGCTAACGTTAGCAGGGCTAGTTCCAAATACAGGATGTAGCTAACGATAGCAGAACTAGTGCCAAAGACAGGATGTAGTTAACGTTAGCAGAGCTAGTTCCAAATACAGGATGTAGCTAACGTTAGCAGGGCTGGTTCTTAAGACAGGATGTAGCTAACGTTAGCAGGGCTAGTTCCAAAGACAGGATGTAGCTAACGTTAGCAGAGCTAGTTCCAAAGACAGGATGTAGCTAACGTTAGCAGGGCTAGTTCCAAAGAAAGGATGTAGCTAACGTTAGCAGAGCTAGTTCCAAATACAGGATGTAGCTAACGTTAGCAGAGCTAGTTCCAAAGACAGGATGTAGCTAACGTTAGCAGAGCTAGTGCCAAATACAGGATGTAGCTAACGTTAGCAGGGCTGGTTCCAAAGACAGGATGTAGCTAACGTTAGCAGAGCTAGTTCCAAAGACAGGATGTAGCTAACGTTAGCAGGGCTAGTTCCAAAGACAGGATGTAGCTAACGTTAGCAGGGCTGGTTCCAAAGACAGGATGTAGCTAACGTTAGCAGGGCTGGTTCCAAAGACAGGATGTAGCTAACGTTAGCAGAGCTAGTTCCAAAGACAGGATGTAGCTAACGTTAGCAGAGCTAGTTCCAAAGACAGGATGTAGCTAACGTTAGCAGAGCCAGTTCCAAAGACAGGATGTAGCTAACGTTAGCAGGGCTGGTTCCAAAGACAGGATGTAGCTAACGTTAGCAGAGCTAGTTCCAAAGACAGGATGTAGCTAACATTATTAGAGCTAGTTCCAAATACAGGATGTAGCTAACGTTAGCAGAGCTAGTTCCAAAGACAGGATGTAGCTAACGTTAGCAGAGCTAGTTCCAAATACAGGATGTAGCTGACGTTAGCAGAGCTAGTTCCAAAGACAGGATGTAGCTAACGTAAGCAGAACTAGTGCCAAATACAGGATGTAGCTAACGTTAGCAGGGCTGGTTCCAAAGACAGGATGTAGCTAACGTTAGCAGAGCTAGTTCCAAAGACAGGATGTAGCTAACGTTAGCAGGGCTGGTTCCAAAGACAGGATGTAGCTAACGTTAGCAGAGCTAGTTCCAAAGACAGGATGTAGCTAACGTTAGCAGGGCTAGTTCCAAAGACAGGATGTAGCTAACGTTAGCAGGGCTGGTTCCAAAGACAGGATGTAGCTAACGTTAGCAGGGCTAGTTCCAAAGACAGGATGTAGCTAACGTTAGCAGAGCTAGTTCCAAAGACAGGATGTAGCTAACGTTAGCAGAGCTAGTTCCAAAGACAGGATGTAGCTAACGTTAGCAGAGCCAGTTCCAAAGACAGGATGTAGCTAACGTTAGCAGGGCTGGTTCCAAAGACAGGATGTAGCTAACGTTAGCAGAGCTAGTTCCAAAGACAGGATGTAGCTAACATTATTAGAGCTAGTTCCAAATACAGGATGTAGCTAACGTTAGCAGAGCTAGTTCCAAAGACAGGATGTAGCTAACGTTAGCAGAGCTAGTTCCAAATACAGGATGTAGCTGACGTTAGCAGAGCTAGTTCCAAAGACAGGATGTAGCTAACGTTAGCAGAACTAGTGCCAAATACAGGATGTAGCTAACGTTAGCAGGGCTTGTTCCAAAGACAGGATGTAGCTAACGTTAGCAGAGCTAGTTCCAAAGACAGGATGTAGCTAATGTTAGCAGAGCTAGTTCCAAATACAGGATGTAGCTAACGTTAGCAGGGCTAGTTCCAAAGACAGGATGTAGCTAACGTTAGCAGAGCTAGTTCCAAAGACAGGATGTAGCTAATGTTAGCAGGGCTAGTTCCAAAGACAGGATGTAGCTAACGTTAGCAGAGCTAGTTCCAAATACAGGATGTAGCTAATGTTAGCAGGGCTAGTGCCAAAGACAGGATGTAGCTAACGTTAGCAGAACTAGTGCCAAATACAGGATGTAGCTAACGTTAGCAGGGCTGGTTCCAAAGACAGGATGTAGCTAACATTAGCAGAGTTAGTTCCAAAGACAGGATGTAGCTAACGTTAGCAGAGCTAGTTCCAAAGACAGGATGTAGCTAATGTTAGCAGGGCTAGTTCCAAAGACAGGATGTAGCTAACGTTAGCAGAGCTAGTTCCAAAGACAGGATGTAGCTAACGTTAGCAGAGCTAGTTCCAAAGACAGGATGTAGCTAACGTTAGCAGAACTAGTGCCAAATACAGGATGTAGCTAACGTTAGCAGGGCTGGTTCCAAAGACAGGATGTAGCTAACGTTAGCAGAGCTAGTTCCAAAGACAGGATGTAGCTAACATTAGCAGAGCTAGTTCCAAAGACAGGATGTAGCTAACGTTAGCAGAACTAGTGCCAAATACAGGATGTAGCTAACGTTAGCAGGGCTGGTTCCAAAGACAGGATGTAGCTAACGTTAGCAGAGCTAGTTCCAAAGACAGGATGTAGCTAACATTAGCAGAGCTAGTTCCAAAGACAGGATGTAGCTGACGTTAGCAGAGCTAGTTCCAAAGACAGGATGTAGCTTACGTTAGCAGAGCTAGTTCCAAAGACAGGATGTAGCTAACGTTAGCAGAGCCAGTTCCAAAGACAGGATGTAGCTAACGTTAGCAGGGCTGGTTCCAAAGACAGGATGTAGCTAACGTTAGCAGAGCTAGTTCCAAAGACAGGATGTAGCTAACATTATTAGAGCTAGTTCCAAATACAGGATGTAGCTAACGTTAGCAGAGCTAGTTCCAAAGACAGGATGTAGCTAACGTTAGCAGAGCTAGTTCCAAATACAGGATGTAGCTGACGTTAGCAGAGCTAGTTCCAAAGACAGGATGTAGCTAACGTTAGCAGAGCTAGTTCCAAAGACAGGATGTAGCTAACGTTAGCAGAACTAGTGCCAAATACAGGATGTAGCTAACGTTAGCAGGGCTGGTTCCAAAGACAGGATGTAGCTAACGTTAGCAGAGCTAGTTCCAAAGACAGGATGTAGCTAACGTTAGCAGAGCTAGTTCCAAAGACAGGATGTAGCTAACGTTAGCAGGGCTAGTTCCAAAGACAGGATGTAGCTAACGTTAGCAGAGCTAGTTCCAAAGACAGGATGTAGCTAACGTTAGCAGAGCTAGTTCCAAAGACAGGATGTAGCTAACGTTAGCAGAACTAGTGCCAAATACAGGATGTAGCTAACGTTAGCAGGGCTGGTTCCAAAGACAGGATGTAGCTAACGTTAGCAGAGCTAGTTCCAAAGACAGGATGTAGCTAACGTTAGCAGAGCTAGTTCCAAAGACAGGATGTAGCTAACGTTAGCAGGGCTGGTTCCAAAGACAGGATGTAGCTAACGTTAGCAGAGCTAGTTCCAAAGACAGGATGTAGCTAACATTAGCAGAGCTAGTTCCAAAGACAGGATGTAGCTAACGTTAGCAGGGCTAGTTCCAAAGACAGGATGTAGCTAACGTTAGCAGGGCTGGTTCCAAAGACAGGATGTAGCTAACGTTAGCAGAGCTAGTTCCAAAGACAGGATGTAGCTGACGTTAGCAGAGCTAGTTCCAAAGACAGGATGTAGCTAACGTTAGCAGGGCTAGTTCCAAAGACAGGATGTAGCTAACGTTAGCAGGGCTGGTTCCAAAGACAGGATGTAGCTAACGTTAGCAGAGCTAGTTCCAAATACAGGATGTAGCTGACGTTAGCAGAGCTAGTTCCAAAGACAGGATGTAGCTAACGTTAGCAGAACTAGTGCCAAATACAGGATGTAGCTAACGTTAGCAGGGCTGGTTCCAAAGACAGGATGTAGCTAACGTTAGCAGAGCTAGTTCCAAAGACAGGATGTAGCTAACGTTAGCAGGGCTGGTTCCAAAGACAGGATGTAGCTAACGTTAGCAGAGCTAGTTCCAAAGACAGGATGTAGCTTACGTTAGCAGGGCTAGTTCCAAAGACAGGATGTAGCTAACGTTAGCAGGGCTGGTTCCAAAGACAGGATGTAGCTAACGTTAGCAGGGCTAGTTCCAAAGACAGGATGTAGCTAACGTTAGCAGAGCCAGTTCCAAAGACAGGATGTAGCTAACGTTAGCAGGGCTGGTTCCAAAGACAGGATGTAGCTAACGTTAGCAGAGCTAGTTCCAAAGACAGGATGTAGCTAATGGTATAGAGCTAGTGCCAAAGACAGGATGTAGCTAATGGAACCGAAGTAGTGCCAAAGACAGGATGTAGCTAATGGAACGGAAGTAGTTCCAAAGACAGGATGTAGCTAATGGTACAAAACTAGTGCCAAAGACAGGATGTAGCTAATGGTACAGAAGTAGTGCCAAAGACAGGATGTAGCTAATGGTACAGAGCTAGTGCCAAAGACAGGATGTAGCTAATGGAAACGAAGTAGTTCCAAAGACAGGATGTAGCTAATGGTACTGAACTAGTGCCAAAGACAGGATGTAGCTAATGGTACAGAACTAGTCCCAAAGACAGGATGTAGCTAATGGTACAGAGCTAGTGCCAAAGACAGGATGTAGCTAATGGTACAGAGCTAGGGCCAAAGACAGGATGTAGCTTATGGTACAGAGCTAGTGCCAAAGACAGGATGTAGCTAATGGTACAGAACTAGTCCCAAAGACAGGATGTAGCTAACATTATCAGGGCTAGTTCCAAAGACAGGATGTAGCTAACGTTAGCAGGGCTAGTTCCAAAGACAGGATGTAGCTAACGTTAGCAGAGCTAGTTCCAAAGACAGGATGTAGCTAACGTTAGCAGGGCTAGTTCCAAATACAGGATGTAGCTAACGATAGCAGAACTAGTGCCAAAGACAGGATGTAGTTAACGTTAGCAGAGCTAGTTCCAAATACAGGATGTAGCTAACGTTAGCAGGGCTGGTTCAAAAGACAGGATGTAGCTAACGTTAGCAGGGCTAGTTCCAAAGACAGGATGTAGCTAACGTTAGCAGAGCTAGTTCCAAAGACAGGATGTAGCTAACGTTAGCAGGGCTAGTTCCAAAGAAAGGATGTAGCTAACGTTAGCAGAGCTAGTTCCAAATACAGGATGTAGCTAACGTTAGCAGAGCTAGTTCCAAAGACAGGATGTAGCTAACGTTAGCAGAGCTAGTGCCAAATACAGGATGTAGCTAACGTTAGCAGGGCTGGTTCCAAAGACAGGATGTAGCTAACGTTAGCAGAGCTAGTTCCAAAGACAGGATGTAGCTAACGTTAGCAGGGCTAGTTCCAAAGACAGGATGTAGCTAACGTTAGCAGGGCTGGTTCCAAAGACAGGATGTAGCTAACGTTAGCAGGGCTGGTTCCAAAGACAGGATGTAGCTAACGTTAGCAGAGCTAGTTCCAAAGACAGGATGTAGCTAACGTTAGCAGAGCTAGTTCCAAAGACAGGATGTAGCTAACGTTAGCAGAGCCAGTTCCAAAGACAGGATGTAGCTAACGTTAGCAGGGCTGGTTCCAAAGACAGGATGTAGCTAACGTTAGCAGAGCTAGTTCCAAAGACAGGATGTAGCTAACATTATTAGAGCTAGTTCCAAATACAGGATGTAGCTAACGTTAGCAGAGCTAGTTCCAAAGACAGGATGTAGCTAACGTTAGCAGAGCTAGTTCCAAAGACAGGATGTAGCTAATGGTACAGAGCTAGTGCCAAAGACAGGATGTAGCTAATGGTACAGAACTAGTCCCAAAGACAGGATGTAGCTAACGTTAGCAGGGCTGGTTCCAAATACAGGATGTAGCTAACGTTAGCAGGGCTAGTTCCAAAGACAGGATGTAGCTAACGTTAGCAGAGCTAGTTCCAAAGACAGGATGTAGCTAATGTTAGCAGGGCTAGTTCCAAAGACAGGATGTAGCTAACGTTAGCAGAGCTAGTTCCAAATACAGGATGTAGCTAATGTTAGCAGGGCTAGTGCCAAAGACAGGATGTAGCTAACGTTAGCAGAACTAGTGCCAAATACAGGATGTAGCTAACGTTAGCAGGGCTGGTTCCAAAGACAGGATGTAGCTAACATTAGCAGAGTTAGTTCCAAAGACAGGATGTAGCTAACGTTAGCAGAGCTAGTTCCAAAGACAGGATGTAGCTAATGTTAGCAGGGCTAGTTCCAAAGACAGGATGTAGCTAACGTTAGCAGAGCTAGTTCCAAAGACAGGATGTAGCTAACGTTAGCAGAGCTAGTTCCAAAGACAGGATGTAGCTAACGTTAGCAGAACTAGTGCCAAATACAGGATGTAGCTAACGTTAGCAGGGCTGGTTCCAAAGACAGGATGTAGCTAACGTTAGCAGAGCTAGTTCCAAAGACAGGATGTAGCTAACGTTAGCAGGGCTGGTTCCAAAGACAGGATGTAGCTAACGTTAGCAGAGCTAGTTCCAAAGACAGGATGTAGCTAACATTAGCAGAGCTAGTTCCAAAGACAGGATGTAGCTAACGTTAGCAGAGCTAGTTCCAAAGACAGGATGTAGCTAACGTTAGCAGAGCTAGTTCCAAAGACAGGATGTAGCTAACGTTAGCAGAGCTAGTTCCAAAGACAGGATGTAGCTAACGTTAGCAGGGCTGGTTCCAAAGACAGGATGTAGCTAACGTTAGCAGAGCTAGTTCCAAAGACAGGATGTAGCTAACATTATTAGAGCTAGTTCCAAATACAGGATGTAGCTAACGTTAGCAGAACTAGTGCCAAATACAGGATGTAGCTAACGTTAGCAGGGCTGGTTCCAAAGACAGGATGTAGCTAACGTTAGCAGAGCTAGTTCCAAAGACAGGATGTAGCTAACGTTAGCAGAGCTAGTTCCAAAGACAGGATGTAGCTAACGTTAGCAGGGCTAGTTCCAAAGACAGGATGTAGCTAACGTTAGCAGAGCTAGTTCCAAAGACAGGATGTAGCTAACGTTAGCAGAGCTAGTTCCAAAGACAGGATGTAGCTAACGTTAGCAGAACTAGTGCCAAATACAGGATGTAGCTAACGTTAGCAGGGCTGGTTCCAAAGACAGGATGTAGCTAACGTTAGCAGAGCTAGTTCCAAAGACAGGATGTAGCTAACGTTAGCAGAGCTAGTTCCAAAGACAGGATGTAGCTAACGTTAGCAGGGCTGGTTCCAAAGACAGGATGTAGCTAACGTTAGCAGAGCTAGTTCCAAAGACAGGATGTAGCTAACATTAGCAGAGCTAGTTCCAAAGACAGGATGTAGCTAACGTTAGCAGGGCTAGTTCCAAAGACAGGATGTAGCTAACGTTAGCAGGGCTGGTTCCAAAGACAGGATGTAGCTAACGTTAGCAGAGCTAGTTCCAAAGACAGGATGTAGCTAACATTAGCAGAGCTAGTTCCAAAGACAGGATGTAGCTAACGTTAGCAGGGCTAGTTCCAAAGACAGGATGTAGCTAACGTTAGCAGAGCTAGTTCCAAAGACAGGATGTAGCTAACGTTAGCAGGGCTGGTTCCAAAGACAGGATGTAGCTAACGTTAGCAGAACTAGTGCCAAATACAGGATGTAGCTAACATTAGCAGAGCTAGTTCCAAAGACAGGATGTAACTAACATTAGCAGAGCTAGTTCCAAATACAGGATGTAGCTAACGTTAGCAGAACTAGTTCCAAAGACAGGATGTAGCTAACGTTAGCAGAGCTAGTTCCAAAGACAGGATGTAGCTAACATTAGCAGAGCTAGTTCCAAATACAGGATGTAGCTAACGTTAGCAGAGCTAGTTCCAAAGACAGGATGTAGCTAACGTTAGCAGGGCTAGTTCCAAAGACAGGATGTAGCTAACGTTAGCAGAGCTGGTTCCAAAGACAGGATGTAGCTGACGTTAGCAGAGCTAGTTCCAAAGACAGGATGTAGCTAACATTAGCAGAGCTAGTTCCAAAGACAGGATGTAGCTAACGTTAGCAGGGCTAGTGGGTATCCTGATCTGCTGAATGCTACAGACACAGGAGGCAGACCTCCTCAGGCTGTCCTCTGCAGACCTCCATGACTTCATCCAACAACAGCCAATCCCTTAGCCCCACCCCTACATTCAGGTCCAGGGGTAGTGGTCCTGGTTCTTACTGGAACGGAGGGGTGAACATCTAAGGCTACACAGCCCTTCAAACTCATGTTTTTTAGAGGCCCTCTCTGGGGAAATCTCCCAGAATGCCTTGAGAGACATTAACAAGTTTGGAAGATTTCAGCTACAGTCTGAAATCACAGGTGAATGCTGTGTCAGCACATTACGACCGTTTGGATTAGACCCACGGTTTGGTCAGCCAAGCTGTCCCTGCGTGCAGCGCTGATGGGTTAGGGTTGGTAGTGCTGTAGTACTCGAGAACGGTCTTGGTCCTGAGACTGGTCTCAAGACCATATGTTGAATGTCTTGGTCTTGTCTTGGTCCTGGTGCACTCTGGTCTCGGGCGAGTCTTGGTCCTGGATAGTGTGGTCTTGAGTACAACACTGAGGGTTAGCATTCACACCTACCAGACTCAAACTGCCCTGAATTCTTCATACAGACGTTTACCTGCAAATGCAATCTTCTCACCTAACAGAAGCCCCGCCCACATTTGGCATGTTGCAGATTCTGATAGGTTATATGACTGATTTCAGGTATGACACTTTTACATAGCAAAGAAATGTATGTTGGCTTTACCAGCAAATCCTGATTTAAAACCAGCAGGAACAGAATCTGCAGAGGCCCTGAAAGCTTCACTGAAGTTCCTCTGAGAGTTAAACCTGATGGCTGTGGAGGACAAAAATCTGAGAGGGAGATTAGTCAGGGCTGTTCAGTCCCGCTGTATTTAAAGTTACTTGAAGACTAACGCAGAGGTGACAAAGTAAAACAAAGATTTACTTTTTCAGAAGACTCAGGACTTTATAATCCCCACAGAGCTCTACAGAAAAGAACCAAAGCCTGTTTCTGAGCCGTGTTTAGAGTGGCTAAGCCCTGCTAGGGTTCTGATAGGGATAATCTACTGAATACCACCATTCTCTGGTTTCTTTCTGCTTGAACTCTGGCACATTTGATTGGATAGAGCACACATGGAAGCTCTCTCATTGGTCTGTTGTCTGTTTCTGTGTTTCTGATTGGTAGAGGTCGTTGAGAGGACTTCTCCTCCCGCTCCAGTCGAGATCCTTCCGTCTAACGCAGGTCAGGACATCGCTCCCACCCAATCAGCTGGTAAGACTGGAACCTTCTAACCTTACGCCTCTATCCGGACTCATGTTTTGAGTTCTCCTCTGACTTTGGATTTTTTAAAACCAGAACCATGTTCCAGGTGTGACATTGATAGAAGAAGAGTTTGCATGAGATGAAGCTTCAGGAGTTTGAGATTTTACCCCAAACAGAGATTTGGGATTCTGATCCAAGGACAGATCCTCCAGCAACACCACGGACCGTTCCAGTGTCCTTCAAACAGAGAATTTCAAAGGATGCACACGTGTGCGATTTATACGATGATGATGATATGATGGTGTATTAGGGCGGGCTCGGTAGAAGCGGTCCAGCGCTGTTGTTAGATCCCCGTCCATGTTGATTTCTGCCACCATCGCATATATGGGCGTGACCCCTCCTATGATGTAATCACACACTCACTAGCCCGTTCCAAACCTGGACTCGCCTGTGAGGGTCCAGACTCAGGAGGATCCTTCCAACAGAGTTTTAGAGTCGAGGTCAGGCCTGATCAGAAATACCAAACACTGGTGAATTCTGAGGAATTTAACCCTTTCAAAGCTGCTTTCAGTGCAAAAAAACATATTTTTAATGTAGGAAACACAAAAGAGGAAATATTTTTCTTACACAGCCTTGAATGTGTTAATAATGAGCACAGCTTTCATTCTTCAGCACTTTTGAATTTTCAGATTTTAAAGCATTGTTGCAGTAGAAATCCAGGAGAGAAGCTTGATGAAAGCCTGATCAAATCAATGTTTTCACTGCTGGAGGATCAAAAATCCAGTTTTAATGGCTTTAGAGGGACAAAACTTGTTCAGAGCTAAGTACTGACCTGGTACAGGTTCTGGGATTCAAATGTCCAAATTCTGTAAGTTGTATAAATGATGTTGGCAGCAGTGAAAACTAGAGGAAAAGCCAGAACCTTGAGATGGTCTGGACCATGTGAGGCTCTGCTCTGCATGATGTCAGGGCTGTGAGACCAGAGTAAACACTTATTCAGCCAGTTTGTCATATTTGTGAGAGTTTCAGAGATAACTCAGTATTTTACCCATTTCTCCAAAGCTCGGCCTAGACTGTCTGCTTTCATGGACCATCGGCACAGATTTACCCTGACAGGAGATAGTCATGCCGGATTTGTTCTACATAACCTTCTTCATAAGCGCTTGAAGTGGTCTGGGGTTTTTGGTTGTAAGCGGTGATTGATTCCAGTGGAGCTGATGGTGTCAGCAGAAGGCAGACAGATTTACTCATTATTTGAAGCAGAAAAGGACAGGAGCATGCTGGCCTTGAGATGTGAGATAAATGTTAATATCAGATATTTGTTCCACCTTTAAGGAACCATAAGCTGTAAAATTCTAGAAGCGTCCCAGAGAGGTCACTGCTGGAGCCTGATTGGTGGTAAAGGTTGTGATGCTTTTATACTGTCGTTAACCTACTGTGTAGTCCTGCTGTTCTTCTGGTGGAGGATCCGTCTGTAGGTCTCTGTGTTAACCCCCTCTCTCTCTCTCTCCTCTGGCCCAGAGGTGGACGAGTGCCAGATCAACCCTCACATCTGTGGCCAGGGGGTTTGCTACAACACCGCTGAGGGATACACCTGCCACTGCGACCATGGATACGGCCTGGATGACACCCAAACCACCTGTGTAGGTGAGGACGTCAGGGGTCAGAGGTCATCTTGTTCATGTGAGCAGGGTGCTCTGACTTATAAGGAGTGTGAACGGCATCAGTGTTCCCTACCATGGAGGATCAAACTCCACATTTATCTCCACAGGAGCCCAGTGACAGGCTGAGCTGTGGGTTAATGGTGGTGAAGGCCACCAGGCCTTCGTCCAGTTAAGGACCCGTCTGTAGAGTCGGGGTTCAGATGGGGAATTCTCCCCCTTCGAGGCAAAGTGTATAAACACAATAATGGAAGTTTTAGTCACAGAAAAACTGTGAAATGTTTGAACGTAGAAAAGAGATGGGTCATTGGATGGTTTTATCAGGGAGCTACGACGTTTCGCTGGTTAGAGAGAGAGAGAGAGCAGCTGGCCTTCCCAGGAGCCTTTGCTCACTGACTCTGGTTATTTCACATGTTAAAAGAAAAATCCATCTCATGATGTTCTAATCATGTTGGCACATGGATGCTGAAGCTTTGGACAGACAGTATTTGATTCTAGAGCCGTGTCAGAGCCTCAGGCCTGCACTACCTCACTGTTTACCACATTCTACTTCTAACAGTGAAGGCAAATAAAGCCCTCAGACTCAGTGTGCAGGGCTCCATGGGAGACTTTCTAGGATCATGGATCTGGAAATAACAGACTCAGTGTGCAGGGCTCCGTGGGAGACTTTCTAGGATCATGGATCTGGAAATAACAGACTCAGTGTGCAAAGACCGTTAGTGTTTAAAGTAGGGGTGGGGATCACAGGGTACCTCACGATATGATATGATATGATTTGGATACATGGTCCACGATACCCATATTATCATTATACAGCGATACTGCGATAATCGAGATATTGTAAGAAAACTCTATAACGATATATCACAAAATATGTCTAACTAGAGAATACAAAATAGTTATAAAATGGTCAAGTGCAGGATTTCTCAGTTTATTCACAACAATTTAGTATCAATTTCACAGAATTTGACACAGACTGAGCTAAATACTGAATATGAAGTGCATAAAGTCTATACATATGTGTGTAGTATATATATGTAGAACTTATTATGTAATTTTAAGTTAATATCAAATTTAACAATGTAGAATTAAGCTATTTAAAAAACATATAGTCCTGCATCATCTCGCATTTTACCTATCTTTGTTCAATCTGAAGATGAGGATTTTCCCCATTTGTTGCACTGAATTAAAATGCTGCCGTGATTTTTTTATTAAGAAAAGGGGAATAAATTATTATAGAGTGAATGTACTCCAATCCTTTATATTTCATACTTTATCAGTTTTTTATGTCATCACATAATGTGTTTGTGGAGGGAGACTATGGGAGACGAGCTGATCGTCACGTCCAGCTTTCAGACTGATGGACTGTGTTTTGCGGAGGGCATGACGTGACAGGCCAGTAATTCTTTCTGATGTTACCGAAGCCGTCATTCTTAACGACACTACACAGGACAGGTCCTTACAGATAAAACGACTGTGATTATGGTTGCATGAGTAGAGACCAGCGGTAGCTTCAACGGGCTTGATTGTTGACGTTAGCCGTTAGCTGTAGCGCTAGATTCGTCGTGTTGTCTCAGTATTTTACTCTGGCGTGGCATATCTTGCAAACAACTGTCTAACTCCTGTCTAAGTTTGTGCTGTCTTTAATGTTTTGGAGGCCAAAATAAGTCTACACATCCACTATGAATGTAGAAGTCACTCTGCTGGGTAGGTACAAGCAACCGGCTCACGCAGACTGGAAGTCTCGTGTGATCTCGTTGTCTCAAGAGAGAAGAGGCAAGAGTCAACTGCCAGCTGGCGATGCCTGCCGCCAACTAGCGGTCAGGGTGTGAAATTACACCACAAACTACTGCACCAACAAAGTGAATGATTAGCTAATTAATTAAATATCGATACTGCATTTTAAAATATCGATACAATATCGCACCAGGAAGTATCGCGATATTTCAGTGTATCGATTTTTTGTCCCACCCCTAGTTTAAAGTCACTTGCAAAATCTGCTACACAATGTTGTGGACCCTGAATCGTAGTCATGGTCTCAGTAGCAGCCTAAATAATCACATTAGACTTTAATCATAGCGGATCAGTCTGAGTGGTTTCTGTAAACCCTCCAAAGATCTGCTCTGCATCTGCTCTCAGTAGCAGACTCTGAGGACAGCTTTGGTCCTTTTGTCCCTGATTGGGCTCCTTTTAGACATCCAGTCCTGGACCAGTACCTGGTTTTACTTTGATAATGACAGACTAGATGAGCAGATCTTCAGCTCCTGATGTTGAAACTGACGCTGGTGTCTCTGTGTTCAGACATAGATGAGTGCTTGGAAAGCCCACCTCCCTGCTTTGGCGGTCGCTGCTCAAACACAGAGGGCAGTTTCCTGTGCGTGTGTCCGCGGGGATTCCAGCATGATGAAACAGGAACCACTTGTGTTGGTAAGTCCTGCTTTTTATTCTGTTTCTGTTAAATACTCCCCGATACCCTGTAAACGCCTCCATCAGTTCTGCTCAGAGTCTCTGGGCTGAACTTCACTGTTCTAAACACAGCCGCCTCACGTCACAGCCCTCTGGACCAGAATAGAGCAGATATCAGCTGGATGAGCCAATGAGGAGCTCCACAATCCTCCAGAGGGCATCTGCTCAAGGAAACGAACGCCTTCAGGAAGTGGACATGTAATCAGCCCTGTGGGGAACTCCCAAAAGTTCTCAGTGAGGACCTGGAGTGCCAGGATGTGATCTGCTTTAGACCTCTTAGAGTAAAGCCCAACTGTTGGAGGAACAGATGATGGATCCTGTTCAGCCTTCTAGACTGGAACAACAGCGGCCCTCTTCCAGTCAGCAGGGATGCTGCCGGTTCTACTTACAGAGCAGATGAGAGCCTGCCACCATCTCAGTCTGAATCCCTCACACCTGGAGCTTTCCCGGCCTTCAGCTAGTCCTCCGCCTGCAGAGTCTCCTCATCAGTTGTTGGGTCACAGCTTACAGATGGGTCTGCAGCATGATTGGAGCTCATGACTGGGAAGACCTGTTCGATACAGGAGGAGTTCTGCAGGCATGTTAGATATCATGGAGATTCCCAAAGGAATGAACAAACTTCCAGCTGACTCACCTCCATAACCATTGACAGTTGGTTAAAACGTTTAAGGACACATCAGTGTGCATGCAGGAGCTGGGGATCAAACCTCAGACCTTCTGCAGCTCTATCAGCAGATGGCGACAGAATGGCTGCTTCAGTCTAGAGTGCTAAAAATGCACCAACACATGAACATTTCATGTCAGGCAGCATCAGCCGTTAGACTCTATGCATGCTGTGCAGAACCACACCCTCTGGCACTGGTCAGCACTCAGTCAAACAGCAGCTCTGCACACTAACAAGTGCATACTAATAGATTTATAAGTGAGTGGAATCTTGGATGAGTGCTGACCACACTGTTAGCAGCGTCTGCACCGCCCTCCTTCCCGCTTCAGCCCACTTATTGGGATATAAATATGAGGCACTCTGTCATTACGTGGTTTCCTGCCATTTCAACACAGCTCTCCCCACCCACCAAAATAAGACTGAATTAAGGCTGTGAGGGCAAACAGGCCTGATGCTCATTTCCCTGGAGCTGCAATCAGATCTCTTCTCCTGGGGTGGAGGGAGACTGATCAGATCAGGATGTCTCTGAGAGCTTTATATGGTTGTGGACATGCAGCCAGGATACCCTTTAATAATGTGCATTAAAAAAGGCTCTTATGTTAAAAAGGTTAAAGAATCTCTGTAGTGCTGGGTCTTTCTACCAGACGTGACTCTGCTGTCATTGTCATTATTCTATAAAGTTTTAGATTAAAGGGTTAAACCCCGGCACAGTGTGGAGCCTGGTTTCTTGGGTTTTGCAGCATGTCTTCGAGGGTTTTATCAACACCTGCCAGTGTGTGATAGATCATGAACCACAGCTTTTTGTGTATTTTTTCACAGATATGGATGAATGCAGAGACAGGATGCTGTGTCCCTCTGGTATCTGCTTCAACGTGCCCGGTGGCTACAACTGCGGCTCCTGTTCTGATGGCTTCTTGGCACAGGGAGGCCAGTGTGTAGGTACGTATGAGATTTCTCCTTGAAAACTGAGAATAATAAGACTGTGGCGTTTTTTTCTTCTGTTTATCATTTTGATTCTCCAGAGCGAACAGAATCTCAGGTGAGTCTCTGTTAAAGGAAATCCCTCTGAGCTGTGAAACACATCTCACATTTTCTCACATTTTCGTGCTGTTGTTGAGCTCTGGAGGATAAACTTAGCTCAATTCCATCTCAGCAAGGATACAACTCACCATAGCAACCTTCTGTTCTCACAGTGATGGAAAATTAGACTGGAGGTGCCCTACAGACAGCTCAGTGGACATGGCAACATCATCTCTGGCTGGCTGTTTGGGTTTCGTCAGAGCACCAACCTAATCTAAAGCAAAACTGAAAGTGAGCGATGTTGACTCGATATGAGGGGATAGTCTATGACTGCATGTGCACAGAGGAACGACGTCTGCAGATGGAGGAACTTTAGAGGAGAGATTCTCAGTCACCTGCTGGTGTAGGAGTGCAAACTCTAAGCCCATGTCCAAGAGACAGGAGTAGGACTTCTTCTGGACATTTCTGTTGGAGGGCAGCGGCTCACAGACGTCTGCAGCCTGCATCACTCCTCTTTCAGAGTTCTCTGCTTTACTAAACATGATGGGTTTAACCGACCTTCTTCAACTTTCTGACAATACACTGGATAAACTAACCCTGACGAAAGAGCTGAAGGAAAATTTGTCATCCAAGTGTGTTTATGGCTGTGGCTTTGCTGCTGTAAAGGCTGATATTTCGACCAGCTACAGTCAGAACAGTCTGATCAGCAAGTACGCCTTACAAACCACCTTCAGGAATCCTGAAATATCCCTTTAAATGCTGTTATATCAACCACGGATCACTGAACAGGGAGTCATTTTGTACATGCAGTCCTGCATATTTCTTTAAGTATGTGCTCATTTCTATTCCCTTTTTTCTATGCACTCATTTGAATACATCTGTCCCAGAAGCAGAGGAACCAAGGCATAGGCCCTAATGCACCACTAACCAAAGCCTCGACTCCAAAGAAAAGGCCGAACTAGAGGTGAATTTTTCCCTGTTTAAGTCCAAATAAAACAGGAAGCAGCACTGATCGGGCCCTCGCACCTTCACACACATCGGGGTTTAGGGAACTACTGGCGTGTGGCAGAGCAGCTAAATGACATCTTTGAAACACACAAACTAAAATCTCTGATGTGTCGTGTCTGTTACAGCCGACGAGAAACAAAAACATCAGCTCATTCTGAATCTGATGGCAGCAACACATCTCAGAAAAGTAGGGACAGGTCCATGTTTACCACGGTGTAGCATCCCCTCTTCTTTAACAACAGTCTGTAAATGTCTGGAAGTGAGGAGACCAGCTGATGGAGAGGATTGTTGTCCCATTCTGGTCTGATGTAGGATTCTAGCTGCTCAACAGTCCTGGGTCTTTTTCCTTTTCTGATGCTCCAAATGTTTTCTGTTGGTGAAAGGTCTGGACTGCAGTCAGACCAGTTCAGGACCCAGACTCTTCTCCTGTGAAGCCATGCTGTTGTGATGGATGTGGTCTGTGGTTTAGCATGGTCTTGCTGAAATAGTGGCAGCCTTCCCTGACAGAGACGTTGTCTGGATGGGAGCATATGTTGCTCTAAAAGCTCTCTCTGCTTTCCAGCATTGATAGTTCCTTTCCAGATGTTAGAGCTGCCCACGCCATAGGCACTAATGCAACCCCATACCATCAGAGATGCAGGCTTTAGACCTGAGCCAGGAGAACAAGCTGGATGCTCCCTCTCCTCTTTAGTCCACAGGACACGGCGTCTGTGGTTTCCTCCGACCACAGAACAGTTTTCCATGTTTCCTCTGACCACAGAACAGTTTTCCATGTTTCCTCTGACCACAGAACAGTTTTCCATGTTTCATCTGACCACAGAACAGTTTTCCATGTTTCCTCTGACCACAGAACAGTTTTCCATGTTTCCTCTGACCTCAGAACAGTTTTCCATGTTTCATCTGACCACAGAACAGTTTTCCATGTTTCATCTGACCACAGAACAGTTTTCCATGTTTCATCTGACCACAGAACAGTTTTCCATGTTTCATCTGACCACAGAACAGTTTTCCATGTTTCATCTGACCACAGAACAGTTTTCCATGTTTCATCTGACCACAGAACAGTTTTCCATGTTTCCTCAGTCCATGTTAAATGAGCTTTGGTCCAGAGAAGACGGACCACGGTGTTTCTGGATCCTGTTCACATATGGCGTCTTCTCTCCATCATCAGCTTTAACTGTCATTGGTGGATGGCACGGCCAACTGTGTTGACAGACGGTGATTTCTGGAATGTTCCTGAGCCCATGCAGGGATTTCACTACAGAATCATGCCTGTTTTTAATGCAGTGCACCTTCAGCCTTGTCCCTTGCTCTCAGAGATTTCTCCAGATTCTCTGAATCTGTTGATGGTATTATGGACTGTAGATGGAGGACAGTCAAAGTTGTTGCTATTCTCCGTTGGCGAACATTTTCTGAAAGTTCACATTTTTAGAAACATTTCTGCCCATCTTTATTCTGAGAGACTCTGCCTCTCTGAAATGGTCCAAATAATTGATTTGTTCCATTCTGGGTCCATTTTGTTTGGATTTATTCCATTTTTCAGCCTAATTTTGGCTTCTTTCTCCACTGACATTAACAGCCCAGGACCCCTGCTGATGACTCTTGTCTAACAGCGACCAAAAACCAGTTCCATACTAAAATCATCTGTAGACCTTTCATCTATGAGGGAGCAGACCACATTGGTCCAGGAACTACTGAGACTCTGATCGAGGATTGTTTCATTCCTAAATGGTAAAAGCAGCGTTGTTGTGAAGCCCCTGACATTAAAGCTGGAATGCTTGATTGTTTTATTTCACATCCTTGGGGTGAGTTATTGAAGATAGACATGATGTCAGAGTGGACATCCTCAAAGAGCTTCCTGTAGTACAGAGGAAAAGAGAAGATCTCAGAGCTCCATCCAGCTGCAGTCAGAAAGTCTTTGTCCTTTCACATCAGAACACTAGAAGTCTTTTACAAACCCATGTAGCATGAACTCCTGCTGTACTCTCATTACTGCTGAAAAAGAAAGAAATAATGTCACTAATGTTCATCTGTATAAACAATCATATATTAGAGGACTCCCCAGGCCAGCACTGTAAAACATCAGCACCACCACTCTGAGCTACAATGATGCAGCTGGTGGTCAGAATGAATTCATGCCTATAAATATAAAGGGTGTAATAAGTGCAAACATGCAGGGCCATTAACAGGACGTGTTCCTCATAATCATGCATTAGGTTTTGGCAGGATCATCATAAATGGATTTACCATTCAGAAAATTGAAAATGACTCATTTTACCAGAGACTTTTTTGTCTTTATTAGTTTCTTGGTTGCACATTTACAGGAGTCAAACAACTACGCGGACTCTTTCAGACCCTGTCAGGTCTCTGTGTCCATGAAAAGCCCAGTTCCAACTAGGTCTGTCCAGTTTAATCCTGTTACTGAAAACATACATGCCAGTCACTGCTGCTGTTTATCAGTGAAGTATGGAGTCAGTCTAAAGAGCCTCTGTTACTGTGCCTGTGTTCACCTGAACCTGGAGCCTTCCAGCATTATTCAGATCAGAACTATTCACTCAGTCTATTAATCCCTGCTCAGTGCTTCCACAGGACACCAGGACAAATTCCAGGCCAAGTGTTCATTAGTGTTTACACCTGATCCTTCAACTCCTTCCCGATGGAATACACCTCCTCAGAAACTAAAGTCTGAACATTGTCCTGATGTCTCTATGATGTCTTTGTGTTCCTCTGTGATGTCTCTATAATATCTCTGATGTCTCTATGATGTCTCTGTGATGTCTCTGTGATGCTGATGTCTCTGTGATGCTGATGTCTCTGTGATGTCTCTGTGATGCTGATGTCTCTGTGATGCTGATGTCTCTGTGATGTCTCTGTGATGCTGATGTCTCTGTGATGCTGATGTCTCTGTGATGTCTCTATGATGTCTCTGTGATGCTGATGTCTCTGTGATGTCTCTATGATGTCTCTGTGATGCTGATGTCTCTGTGATGTCTCTATGATGTCTCTGTGATGCTGATGTCTCTGTGATGCTGATGTCTCTGTGATGTCTCTATGATGTCTCTGTGATGCTGATGTCTCTGTGATGTCTCTATGATGTCTCTGTGATGCTGATGTCTCTGTGATGTCTCTATGATGCTGATGTCTCTCTGATGTCTCTATGATGTCTCTGTGATGTCTCTGTGATGTCTCTGTGATGCTGATGTCTCTGTGATGTCTCTGTGATGTCTCTGTGATGCTGATGTCTCTGTGATGTCTCTGTGATGTCTCTATGATGCTGATGTCTCTGTGATGTCTCTGTGATGTCTCTGTGATGCTGATGTCTCTGTGATGTCTCTGTGATGCTGATGTCTCTGTGATGTCTCTGTGATGTCTCTATGATGCTGATGTCTCTGTGATGTCTCTGTGATGTCTCTATGATGTCTCTGTGATGCTGATGTCTCTCTGATGTCTCTATGATGTCTCTGTGATGTCTCTGTGATGTCTCTGTGATGCTGATGTCTCTGTGATGTCTCTGTGATGCTGATGTCTCTGTGATGCTGATATCTCTGTGATGTCTCTGTGATGCTGATGTCTCTGTGATGCTGATGTCTCTGTGATGTCTCTATGATGCTGATGTCTCTCTGATGTCTCTGTGATGCTGATGTCTCTGTGATGCTGATGTCTCTGTGATGTCTCTATGATGCTGATGTCTCTCTGATGTCTCTGTGATGTCTCTGTGATGCTGATGTCTCTGTGATGCTGATGTCTCTGTGATGTCTCTCTGATGCTGATGTCTCTGTGATGTCTCTGCGATGTCTCTGTGATGCTGATGTCTCTATGATGTCTCTGTGATGTCTCTGTGATGTCTCTGTGATGCTGATGTCTCTGTGATGTCTCTGTGATGCTGATGTCTCTGTGATGTCTCTGTGATGCTGATGTCTCTGTGATGTCTCTGTGATGTCTCTGTGATGCTGATGTCTCTGTGATGTCTCTGTGATGCTGATGTCTCTGTGATGTCTCTCTGATGTCTCTATGATGTCTCTGTGATGCTGATATCTCTGTGATGTCTCTGTGATGCTGATATCTCTGTGATGTCTCTCTGATGCTGATGTCTCTGTGATGTCTCTGTGATGTCTCTATGATGTCTCTGTGATGCTGATGTCTCTGTGATATCTCTGTGATGTCTCTGTGATGCTGATGTCTCTGTGATGTCTCTGTGATGTCTCTGTGATGTCTCTCTGATGCTGATGTCTCTGTGATGTCTCTGTGATGTCTCTGTGATGCTGATGTCTCTGTGATATCTCTGTGATGTCTCTGTGATGCTGATGTCTCTGTGATGTCTCTGTGATGTCTCTCTGATGCTGATGTCTCTGTGATGTCTCTGTGATGTCTCTGTGATGCTGATGTCTCTGTGATGTCTCTATGATGCTGATGTCTCTCTGATGTCTCTATGATGTCTCTGTGATGTCTCTGTGATGTCTCTGTGATGCTGATGTCTCTGTGATGTCTCTGTGATGCTGATGTCTCTGTGATGCTGATATCTCTGTGATGTCTCTGTGATGCTGATGTCTCTGTGATGTCTCTCTGATGCTGATGTCTCTGTGATGTCTCTGCGATGTCTCTGTGATGCTGATGTCTCTATGATGTCTCTGTGATGTCTCTGTGATGTCTCTGTGATGCTGATGTCTCTATGATGTCTCTGTGATGTCTCTGTGATGTCTCTGTGATGCTGATGTCTCTGTGATGTCTCTGTGATGCTGATGTCTCTGTGATGTCTCTCTGATGCTGATATCTCTGTGATGTCTCTCTGATGCTGATGTCTCTGTGATGTCTCTGTGATGTCTCTATGATGTCTCTGTGATGCTGATGTCTCTGTGATATCTCTGTGATGTCTCTGTGATGCTGATGTCTCTGTGATGTCTCTGTGATGTCTCTGTGATGTCTCTCTGATGCTGATGTCTCTGTGATGTCTCTGTGATGTCTCTGTGATGCTGATGTCTCTGTGATATCTCTGTGATGTCTCTGTGATGCTGATGTCTCTGTGATGTCTCTGTGATGTCTCTCTGATGCTGATGTCTCTGTGATGTCTCTGTGATGTCTCTGTGATGCTGATGTCTCTGTGATGTCTCTGTGATGTCTCTGTGATGTCTCTGTGATGTCTCTATGATATCTCTGTGATGCTGATGTCTCTGTGATGTCTCTGTGATGTCTCTGTGATGTCTCTGTGATGTCTCTGTGATGTCTCTATGATGTCTCTCTGATGCTGATGTCTCTGTGATGTCTCTATGATATCTCTCTGATGCTGATGTCTCTGTGATGTCTCTGTGATATCTCTGTGATGCTGATGTCTCTCTGATGCTGATGTCTCTCTGATGCTGATGTCTCTGTGATGCTGATGTCTCTGTGATGTCTCTGTGATGTCTCTATGATATCTCTCTGATGCTGATGTCTCTGTGATGCTGATGTCTCTCTGATGCTGATGTCTCTGTGATGTCTCTGTGATGTCTCTCTGATGCTGATGTCTCTGTGATGCTGATGTCTCTCTGATGCTGATGTCTCTGTGATGTCTCTATGATATCTCTCTGATGCTGATGTCTCTGTGATGCTGATGTCTCTCTGATGCTGATGTCTCTGTGATGTCTCTGTGATGTCTCTGTGATGTCTCTCTGATGCTGATGTCTCTGTGATGTCTCTGTGATGTCTCTCTGATGCTGATTTCTCTGTTTCAGATGTAGACGAGTGCCAGGACGAGCGGGTTTGTACCAGAGGACACTGTGAGAACACTGAGGGCTCCTTCATCTGCCACTGTGGACCAGGATTTCGAGCGGCCCCTGCAGGACACAACTGTGATGGTAGGTGCACTTCTGTGTGTGCAGCCCCCTTTCCAGAAACGTTCACTGTGTAAGATGTAAATAACTCCAGAAGTCAATTATTGTCATATATCATAAACCCATCTTTGATTCACAGTCAAACCAACAAATCAAATGTTAAAAGGAGACATTTGACTTTTTCAAGACAAATTTGAGCTCTTTTGATTGCAGCAACACATCTCAGAAACACTGTTTTCCTGCAGAAGGAAAACTAGTCCTGTTGTTTATACACTGCCTGGCCAAAAAAAAGTGGCCACCTGGATTTAACTAAGCAAACAGGTAGGAGCCTCCTATTGGATAATTACTGCATGGGCGATTATCTTTCAGCTGGCAACAAGTTATTTAACCCCAGCTGATGCAATGAGGAACTTCTCATTTCTTAAACAACCATATCAAAAGACACATCCTGTGGTCGTGGAAAAGATGTTAGTCTGTTTAAGAAGAGTCAAATCATTGGCATGCAAAAAAGGCTTCAGTTTGCTAGGGAGCATAAAGACTGGACTCTGGAGGAATGGAAGAAGGTCATGTGGTCTGATGAGTCCAGACTGACCCTGTTCCAGAGTGATGGAGCATCAGGGTAAGAAGAGAGGCAGGTGAAGTGATGCACCCATCATGCCTAGTGCCTACTGTACAAGCCTGTGGGGGCAGGGCTATGATCTGGGGTTGCTGCAGTTGGTCAGGTCTAGGTTCAGCAACATTATGTGGCCAAAGAATGAGGTCAGCTGACTACCTGAATATACTGAATGACCAGGTTATTCCATCAATGGATTTTTTCTTCCCTAATGGCACGGGCATATTCCAGGATGACAACGCCAGGATTCATCGGACTCAAACTGTGAAAGAGTGGTTCAGGGAGCATGAGACATCATTTTCACACATGGATTGGCCACCACAGAGTCCAGACCTTAACCCCACTGAGAATCTTTGGGATGTGCTGGAGAAGGCTTTGCACAGTGGTCAGACTCTCCCATCATCAATATTAAAATTAATGCAGCCCTGGATGGAAATAAATCTTGTGACATTGCAGAAACTTATCGAAACAACGCCACAGCGAATGCGTGCTGTAATCAAAGCTAAAGGCGGTCCAACCAAATATTAGAGTGTGTGACCTTTCTTTGGTGGCCACTTTTTTTTGGCCAGGCTGTGTATTTGTGTACACTGATAAAGTTTCCAGGCAGATTTATATAGAAAAACCAGAGGTACTTTTTGCATTTTTTTATAAACATTATCAAGATTGATCTTTGTTTAAACCAATTTTTCTAAAAGTAACTCTTACTTACTTTTTTGAGTAAAAAACTAGGCTAGTCTTTAAGTTACACCATTTTTTCTGTGCAGTGCATTAAGTCCAAGTACACTTGACTTGTGAAACCAACTGTCTACATCATCAATGGAGCTGAATAAAAGAGCGTGTTTTATAGAGTGTTTGTTTCCCTCTAGCGTCCTCTAGTGAAAACATGCTTCTAGAGCATTTCTGAGGTCAGGCTCTGATGTTGGACCAGAAGGCCTGGACCACAATCTCTGATCCAGTTCATCCTAAAGGTGCTGGATGGGGTTGAGGTCAGGACTCTGTGTGGACCAGTCCAGTCCTCCATCAGACCAGGTCTTTCTAGTCCTTCTCTGGTCTCTGGGCCACAGTCCTGCTGGAACAGAAAAGGGTCTTCCCCAAACTGTTGGAAGCGTAGCATTGTCCAGAATGTCTTGGTCTGCTGAAGCATTAAGACTGGCCTTCACTGGAGATAAGGGGTCTAGACCAGACCCTGAAAACCAGCCCCAGACCATTATCCCTCCTCCACCAAACTCCACAGTCAGACAGGTAACGTTCTCCCAGCATCCTCCAGACTCACCATCTGACTGTAAACAGAGAAGATGATTGGTCCCTCCACAGTCCAGTGTTGGTGTGTTTTACTCCATCTGGACTTGGTGATGTGAGGCTGCATGCAGCTGTTGCCATGGAAACCCATTCATGAAGCTCCTGCTGCAGTTTTAGTGTTTACATTAATGCCAGAGGAAGTTCAGAACTCTTCAGCGATGGAATCAGCAGAGACTTGGAGACTTTTACCCATGATCCTTAGCAGTCGTTGACCTCTCTGTGATTTTGCCTGGTCTTCCTCTTCATGGCTGAGCTGCTGTTGTTCCTAAACTCTTCCACTCTCTAATAACATCACTGACAGCTGACTGTGGAATATGCAGCATGAACTGTCTTATTCAAAGGTGTCATCATCACAGAACCACGCTGGAAGTCTCTGAGCTCTTCAGAACGACCGTTCAGGATCACAGAGACTGCATGGACAGGTGATGGTTTTATACCTGTGGGTCTGACAGGAACACCTCAGTTCAATAATAACAGGTGTGGCTGAATGCTTCTGTCAGTATACTGTATTTCCAGTGGAGGCTTGAGATGAAGCCTAGCTCCCTTTAGATGCCAAGTCCCTCATAAATCCAGTTGGTGATCATTGTGAAAGTTGGAAGGACTCAGAGAACGACGATCAGCTGATTGGTGTGTTCTCCGTCATCACTGACATTTACCTGAACTCACATTTTAGTCTGCATGAGTGGAGCTAATTTCATCCTACACTAGTGTGTCATTAAGTTTCCTCCACATCACTGATGATGTCATCACTGTTTTTTCACTCTGACTCAAGGTTAGGGATGTAATCCTAATCCTGATCCCAGAGCTCGGACCTCCACTCCTGTTTCAGTATTGATAATGGATCTGATCTGTTCAGAGTGGTTTTAGAGGACGCACCGTCACAAACACTGCTTTAACCAGTGCTTTTCACTGATTGGTCAGAATAAGTGAAAACACTGACAGATATTGGTTAGTCTGGACATTATGCTCTGCTAGTTTAACCCTAAATTACAACCTGACTAGTTTAGTGTGGACTCAACACCAGAACTGAAGACAGACCTTGCAGACATGCTACCTTTCTTTGACTTTCGTCCAGAGTCCACCTTCATTTGTCGGTTTGATTGCTGTTTGTGTTTAGATGTGAATGAGTGCCTGGAGGAGGTCCGACCCTGTGGGAGCGTGGGAGCTTGTGTGAACAGCGTGGGTTCGTACTCGTGCTCGTGCCCTCCTGGATACAGACAGATCAACGGCACCAGCTGCAGAGGTGAGGAGCCGGCTCTCGTCTTTCTGCTGTTAGAGGCAGAGTTCTGTGATCGATTAGGAATGCCTGCGTGTCTTCACAGATGTCGATGAGTGTGTGGATGAACAAGAGCTCTGCTCCCCCCACGGTGACTGTGTGAACACAGAGGGGTCCTATCTGTGCGTCTGCGAGAGTGGATTCACCGCCAGCCTCGACACGCCCTCCTGTGACGGTAAGATGCTACTGCAGCAGAAACAGCCCACAGAATCAGACCCACAGGTGGCGGCACATGTTCCAGTGGTCATGATTACTGAACTTTATTCCATCCTCGGCTTGTCTTTACTGTAATAATGCCTCCCATTATTGGCTGGCATAACCCTTGAAACATCAGAGCCATCCAGACATTAGTCGGACACAGAGGAAGCTCTCGGCTGCTCCTCCTCTATGTCCCCTTATAGAGCTGAGTTCCTCACAGATTTTATTAGAGCATTAAAAACAAGTTTCTAAACTTTTCTTACAAGAGCTGGCTGATTTAGTTTTCTCTTTCAAAGATGCTAAAAGTCTCTGACACTTGAAAAAAAATCTCCTTTATCCTAATAAGATACTAATGCAGTAAATGTGCACCACTGTTATTGGGCACGTTTATCTTAACCCTGCTAAACACATCATTATTTTCAATTTAACAGGGTTTTTCAGCGTGAGCGATCATGTTGAACTGGTAACAGCCAGTTTTATGGTTTGCTTCGTATTGTGGAGGTGTGGAAGCGGCGCACTAACAGACTCTGTTCACCGTCTGGCATACCAGGCGTTTTCCTGCTGGTCCGTTATCATTCACAGGAGCATCCTAGTAAAGAAGAGCATCATTAACCCTTTAAAACCTGCTATTGTGCAAGTCCACCAGGACATGTTCTTACATTTTTACATACTGTAGTGACATTTTTGGGACTATTTTTAATTGCTTTACATCAATATAACCCTTATATCCCAAGTTTTAATAACATGTATGGACTTACAGTCTTTAACAAATGTATTAACCCACCTGTCGTATCTGTCTCAGAGACCATCCAGCATCATGAAGTGCTTTAATGCGGACTCTTTCATTTTCAGTCAGCTCTCCACATTTTACCATTTTGAACAGGAATGAGGAATTTCAAACTGAATCCACCCAAATTTGAGCCGACTCACTGGGCTTCTCTGAGAAGTCAGAAATGAATCAAGCATAACATTCAAGCACTAAAACTCATTTTTCTCTTCAGGAATGACAGTAAATAACTATATTTTGACATATTCATCAGAAATATTAACGTGCTTTACTATTTTTTCAGTTTTTTTGTAAATCAGTAAATTGTAAAACTCATGGATAACAATAATAATTCTATTTTAGCATTAAAAATATCATTTGGGTTAAAGAGCTTCTACATATTCGTGTATTAACCACTGCAGAAACATCAAAAATGATTTTGGTATTAGGGTGCTGTAATACATTTGTTAAGCACTGCATGCCACTTGATGGTGACTAAATGTTTTTACATGCTGCAGCTGAGTTTGGCTCCATGTTTCTTAGAGAGTTAAAACAGTGCAGTGCTACAGTGCTACGTCTTAGACCCGTTAGCCTTAGGCTAACATAAGCTACTGTCACAAACCTGATCAGTCCCTCTTTGACTGGATCTTTATGCCAACAGTTGCTAGTATCAATCCTCACCAAAGCTGTCTCTTAAAGACATGCAATGATGGCGGTTTGACAGTTGAGTTCAGATCGACATCACTGCAGCTGGCTGCTGTTTCCACGGAGACCACAACCCAACATGCACCGAGCCCTGACGTGCAGAGGGGCGAGGGCCCGTTCAGTGCTGCTAGTAGCCCTAGTTTAGCTCTGTTTGTCTGTGTCTCTGTGAGATCAGCAGACTCTGACTGAAGACAACATGCAAATAGAGAAGGCACCAACAATGTAGGAAAAAAAGTTCTTCAATAATTTAAAACACATGCAGAACATTAGGAGAAATGCAGAAAAGTTCAAAAACGTGAGAGAAATGTGCTGCAACATCAGGAAAGGAAGGAAGGAGGGAAGGAAGGAAGGAAGGAAGGAAGGAAGGAAGGGGGAAACAAGGAAAGAAACCAAAGGAAGCCTATGAGCTGGCTGTCTAGACGCGGAGGGATAGATGTAGCTCTACATTTATGAAAGCAGTGGATGACCGACTTATGTCAAACTTTTTGCACCATCTGCTGCATTTGAACACACTCTTAGTATTCTGTTCAATCTGCTGCATTCAATTTTCACCCATCATATCACTTCCTTAATCCGACTGCTAAAAAAAAACTGTCAGCATAAAGTGAAAGGTTAGATCAAAGTAGAGGACAACCAACACAACAAGGCCAGTTTATCTGGATGGCACATCTCAGGAAGAGGGCAATTCTAGGAGCTTACAGAGGGCAGCACAACACAACCACAACAAACATGTTCACTCTCGGCCCCACAAGTGACCTCCTGGCATTGACACGTTCACTCTGGGCCCCACCAGTGACCTCCTGGCATTGACACGTTCACTCTCGGCCCCACCAGTGACCTCCTGGCATTGACACGTTCTCTCTCGGCCCCACCAGTGACCTCCTGGCATGTAAATGTTCTCTCTCGGCCCCACCAGTGACCTCCTGGCATGTTAACGTTCACTCTCGGCCCCACCAGTGGACTCCTGGCATGTAAACGTTCACTCTGGGCCCCACCAGTGACCTCCTGGCATTGACACGTTCACTCTGGGCCCCACCAGTGACCTCCTGGCATTGACGAGTTCACTCTGGGCCCCACCAGTGACTTCCTGGCATGTAAACGTTCACTCTCGGCCCCACCAGTGACCTCCTGGCATTGACACGTTCACTCTGGGCCCCACCATTAACCTCCTGGGATGTAAACGTTCTCTCTCAGCCCCACCAGTGACCTCCTGGCATTGACACGTTCACTCTGGGCCCCACCAGTGACCTCCTGGCATGTAAACGTTCACTCTCGGCCCCACCAGTGACCTCCTGGCATGTAAACCTTCACTCTCGGCCCCACCAGTGACCTCCTGGCATGTAAACGTTCACTCTGGGCCCCACCAGTGACCTCCTGGGATGTTAACGTTCACTCTTGGCCCCAGGAGTGACCTCCTGGCATGTTAACGTTCACTCTGGGCCCCACCAGTGACCTCCTGGCATTGACATGTTCACTCTCGGCCCCACCAGTGACCTCCTGGCATGTAAACGTTCACTCTGGGCCCCGCCAGTGACCTCCTGGCATTGAAACGTTCACTCTGGGCCCCACCAGTGACTTCCTGGCATGTAAACGTTCACTCTGGGCCCCACCAGTGACCTCCTGGCATTGACACGTTCACTCTGGGCCCCACCAGTGACCTCCTGGCATTGACGAGTTCACTCTGGGCCCCACCAGTGACCTCCTGGCATGTAAACGTTCACTCTCGGCCCCACCAGTGACCTCCTGGCATGTAAACATTCACTCTCGGCCCCACCAGTGACCTCCTGGCATGTAAACGTTCACTCTGGGCCCCACCAGTGACCTCCTGGGATGTTAATGTTCACTCTGGGCCCCACCAGTGACCTCCTGGCATTGACACGTTCACTCTCGGCCCCACCAGTGACCTCCTGGCATGTAAACGTTCACTCTCGGCCCCACAAGTGACCTCCTGGCATGTTAACGTTCACTCTGGGCCCCACCAGTGACCTCCTGGCATTGACATGTTCACTCTCGACCCCACCAGTGACCTCCTGGCATTGACACGTTCACTCTCGGCCCCACCAGTGACCTCCTGGCATTGACACGTTCTCTCTCGGCCCCACCAGTGACCTCCTGGCATGTAAACGTTCACTCTCGGCCCCACCAGTGACCTCCTGGCATGTAAACGTTCACTCTGGGCCCCACCAGTGACCTCCTGGCATTGACACGTTCACTCTGGGCCCCACCAGTGACCTCCTGGCATGTTACCGTTCACTCTCGGCCCCACCAGTGACCTCCTGGCATGTTACCGTTCACTCTCGGCCCCACCAGTGACCTCCTGGCATGTTAACGTTCACTCTCGGCCCCACCAGTGACCTCCTGGCATTGACACGTTCACTCTGGGCCCCACCAGTGACCTCCTGGCATGTAAACGTTCACTCTCGGCCCCACCAGTGACCTCCTGGCATTGACACGTTCACTCTGGGCCCCACCAGTGACCTCCTGGCATGTAAACGTTCACTCTGGGCCCCACCAGTGACCTCCTGGCATGTAAACGTTCACTCTGGGCCCCACCAGTGACCTCCTGGCATTGACACGTTCACTCTGGGCCCCACCAGTGACCTCCTGGCATTGACACGTTCACTCTGGGCCCCACCAGTGACCTCCTGGCATGTAAACGTTCACTCTCGGCCCCACCAGTGACCTCCTGGCATGTAAACGTTCACTCTCGGCCCCACCAGTGACCTCCTGGCATGTAAACGTTCACTCTGGGCCCCACCAGTGACCTCCTGGGATGTTAATGTTCACTCTGGGCCCCACCAGTGACCTCCTGGCATGTTATTGTTCACTCTCGGCCCCACCAGTGACCTCCTGGCATTGACGAGTTCACTCTGGGCCCCACCAGTGACCTCCTGGCATGTTAACGTTCACTCTGGGCCCCACCAGTGACCTCCTGGCATGTTACCGTTCACTCTCGGCCCCACCAGTGACCTCCTGGCATGTTACCGTTCACTCTCGGCCCCACCAGTGACCTCCTGGCATTGACACGTTCACTCTCGGCCCCGCCAGTGACCTCCTGGCATTGACACGTTCACTCTGGGCCCCACCAGTGACTTCCTGGCATGTAAACGTTCACTCTCGGCCCCACCAGTGACCTCCTGGCATGTTAACGTTCACTCTGGGCCCCGCCAGTGACCTCCTGGCATTGACACGTTCACTCTGGGCCCCACCAGTGACTTCCTGGCATGTAAACGTTCACTCTGGGCCCCACCAGTGACCTCCTGGCATTGACACGTTCACTCTGGGCCCCACCAGTGACCTCCTGGCATTGACGAGTTCACTCTGGGCCCCACCAGTGACCTCCTGGCATGTTACCGTTCACTCTCGGCCCCACCAGTGACCTCCTGGCATGCTAACGTTCACTCTCGGCCCCACCAGTGACCTCCTGGCATTGACACGTTCACTCTCGGCCCCACCAGTGACCTCCTGGCATGTTACCGTTCACTCTCGGCCCCACCAGTGACCTCCTGGCATTGACACGTTCACTCTCGGCCCCACCAGTGACCTCCTGGCATTGACACGTTCACTCTCGGCCCCACCAGTGACCTCCTGGCATGTAAACGTTCTCTCTCAGCCCCACCAGTGACCTCCTGGCATGTAAACGTTCACTCTCGGCCCCACCAGTGACCTCCTGGCATGTTACCGTTCACTCTCGGCCCCACCAGTGACCTCCTGGCATGTTAACGTTCACTCTGGGCCCCACCAGTGACCTCCTGGGATGTAAACGTTCACTCTGGGCCCCACCAGTGACCTCCTGGCATTGACACGTTCACTCTGGGCCCCACCAGTGACCTCCTGGCATTGACACGTTCACTCTCGGCCCCGCCAGTGACCTCCTGGCATTGACACGTTCACTCTGGGCCCCACCAGTGACCTCCTGGCATGTTAACGTTCACTCTCGGCCCCACCAGTGACCTCCTGGCATGTTAACGTTCACTCTGGGCCCCACCAGTGACCTCCTGGGATGTAAACGTTCACTCTGGGCCCCACCAGTGACCTCCTGGCATTGACACGTTCACTCTGGGCCCCACCAGTGACCTCCTGGCATTGACGAGTTCACTCTGGGCCCCACCAGTGACCTCCTGGCATGTACACGTTCACTCCGCCCCACCAGTGACCTCCTGGCATTGACACGTTCACTCTGGGCCCCACCAGTGACCTCCTGGCATGTAAACGTTCACTCTGGGCCCCACCAGTGACCTCCTGGGATGTTAACGTTCACTCTTGGCCCCAGGAGTGACCTCCTGGCATGTTAACGTTCACTCTGGGCCCCACCAGTGACCTCCTGGCATTGACACGTTCACTCTGGGCCCCACCAGTGACCTCCTGGCATGTTACCGTTCACTCTCGGCCCCACCAGTGACCTCCTGGCATGCTAACGTTCACTCTCGGCCCCACCAGTGACCTCCTGGCATGTTACCGTTCACTCTCGGCCCCACCAGTGACCTCCTGGCATGTTACCGTTCACTCTCGGCCCCACCAGTGACCTCCTGGCATTGACACGTTCACTCTCGGCCCCACCAGTGACCTCCTGGCATTGAAACGTTCACTCTCGGCCCCACCAGTGACCTCCTGGCATGTAAACGTTCTCTCTCGGCCCCACCAGTGACCTCCTGGCATGTAAACGTTCACTCTCGGCCCCACCAGTGACCTCCTGGCATGGTAACGTTCACTCTCGGCCCCACCAGTGACCTCCTGGCATGTAAACGTTCACTCTCGGCCCCACCAGTGACCTCCTGGCATGTTAACGTTCACTCTGGGCCCCACCAGTGACCTCCTGGCATTGACACGTTCACTCTCGGCCCCACCAGTGACCTCCTGGCATTGACACGTTCACTCTCGACCCCACCAGTGACCTCCTGGCATTGACACGTTCACTCTCGACCCCACCAGTGACCTCCTGGCATTGACACGTTCACTCTCGGCCCCACCAGTGACCTCCTGGCATTGACACGTTCACTCTCGGCCCCACCAGTGACCTCCTGGCATGTAAACGTTCACTCTGGGCCCCACCAGTGACCTCCTGGCATTGACACGTTCACTCTGGGCCCCACCAGTGACCTCCTGGCATGTAAACGTTCACTCTCGGCCCCACCAGTGACCTCCTGGCATGTAAACGTTCACTCTCGGCCCCACCAGTGACCTCCTGGCATGTAAACGTTCACTCTCGGCCCCACCAGTGACCTCCTGGCATGTTACCGTTCACTCTCGGCCCCACCAGTGACCTCCTGGCATGTTAACGTTCACTCTCGGCCCCACCAGTGACCTCCTGGCATTGACACGTTCACTCTCGGCCCCACCAGTGACCTCCTGGCATGTAAACGTTCACTCTTGGCCCCACCAGTGACCTCCTGGCATTTTAACGTTCACTCTGGGCCCCACCAGTGACCTCCTGGCATTTAAACGTTCACTCTGGGCCCCACCAGTGACCTCCTGGCATGTTACCGTTCACTCTCGGCCCCACCAGTGACCTCCTGGCATGTAAACGTTCACTCTCGGCCCCACCAGTGACCTCCTGGCATGTAAACGTTCACTCTCGGCCCCACCAGTGACCTCCTGGCATGTTAACGTTCACTCTGGGCCCCACCAGTGACCTCCTGGCATGTTACCGTTCACTCTCGGCCCCACCAGTGACCTCCTGGCATTGACACGTTCACTCTCGGCCCCACCAGTGACCTCCTGGCATTGACACGTTCACTCTCGGCCCCGCCAGTGACCTCCTGGCATTGACACGTTCACTCTGGGCTCCACCAGTGACCTCCTGGCATGTTACCATTCACTCTCGGCCCCAGGAGTGACCTCCTGGCATGTAAACGTTCACTCTCGGCCCCACCAGTGGACTCCTGGCATGTAAACGTTCACTCTCGGCCCCACCAGTGACCTCCTGGGATGTAAACGTTCACTCTGGGCCCCACCAGTGACCTCCTGGCATTGACACGTTCAGTCTGGGCCCCACCATTGACCTCCTGGCATGTTAACGTTCACTCTCGGCCCCACCAGTGACCTCCTGGCATGTTACCATTCACTCTCGGCCCCAGGAGTGACCTCCTGGCATGTTAACGTTCACTCTGGGCCCCACCAGTGACCTCCTGGGATGTAAACGTTCACTCTTGGCCCCACCAGTGACCTCCTGGCATGTTATTGTTCACTCTCGGCCCCACCAGTGACCTCCTGGCATGCTAACGTTCACTCTCGGCCCCACCAGTGACCTCCTGGAATGCTAACGTTCACTCTCGGCCCCACCAGTGACCTCCTGGCATGTTACCCTCCACTCTCGGCCCCACCAGTGACCTCCTGGCATGCTAACGTTCACTCTCGGCCCCACCAGTGACCTCCTGGCATGTTACCGTTCACTCTCGGCCCCACCAGTGACCTCCTGGCATGTTACCGTTCACTCTCGGCCCCACCAGTGACCTCCTGGCATTGACACGTTCACTCTCGGCCCCACCAGTGACCTCCTGGCATTGACACGTTCACTCTCGGCCCCACCAGTGACCTCCTGGCATGTAAACGTTCTCTCTCGGCCCCACCAGTGACCTCCTGGCATGTAAACGTTCACTCTCGGCCCCACCAGTGACCTCCTGGCATGTTACCGTTCACTCTCGGCCCCACCAGTGACCTCCTGGCATGTAAACGTTCACTCTCGGCCCCACCAGTGACCTCCTGGCATGTAAACGTTCACTCTCGGCCCCACCAGTGACCTCCTGGCATTGACACGTTCACTCTGGGCCCCACCAGTGACCTCCTGGCATTGTTCACGCTCACTCGGCCCCACCAGTGACCTCCTGGCATTTAAACGTTCACTCTCCGCCCCACCAGTGACCTCCTGGCATTGACACGTTCACTCTGGGCCCCACCAGTGACCTCCTGGCATTGACACGTTCACTCTCGGCCCCACCAGTGACCTCCTGGCATTGACACGTTCACTCTCGGCCCCACCAGTGACCTCCTGGCATTGACACGTTCACTCTCGGCCCCACCAGTGACCTCCTGGCATGTAAACGTTCTCTCTCGGCCCCACCAGTGACCTCCTGGCATGTAAACGTTCACTCTCGGCCCCACCAGTGACCTCCTGGCATGTAAACGTTCACTCTCGGCCCCACCAGTGACCTCCTGGCATGTTAACGTTCACTCTGGGCCCCACCAGTGACCTCCTGGCATGTTACCGTTCACTCTCGGCCCCACCAGTGACCTCCTGGCATGTTACCGTTCACTCTCGGCCCCACCAGTGACCTCCTGGCATTGACACGTTCACTCTCGGCCCCACCAGTGACCTCCTGGCATTTACACGTTCACTCTGGGCCCCACCAATGACCTCCTGGCATTGACGAGTTCACTCTGGGCCCCACCAGTGACCTCCTGGCATTGTTACCGTTCACTCGGCCCCACCAGTGACCTCCTGGCATTGACGTTCACTCTTGGCCCCACCAGTGACCTCCTGGTATGTAAACGTTCACTCTCGGCCCCACCAGTGACCTCCTGGCATGTTACCGTTCACTCTCGGCCCCACCAGTGACCTCCTGGCATTGACACGTTCACTCTCGGCCCCACCAGTGACCTCCTGGCATTGACACGTTCACTCTCGGCCCCGCCAGTGACCTCCTGGCATTGACACGTTCACTCTGGGCCCCACCAGTGACCTCCTGGCATGTTAACGTTCACTCTGGGCCCCACCAGTGACCTCCTGGCATGTAAACGTTCACTCTCGACCCCACCAGTGACCTCCTGGCATGTAAACGTTCACTCTCGGCCCCACCAGTGACCTCCTGGCATTGACACGTTCACTCTCGGCCCCACCAGTGACCTCCTGGCATTGACACGTTCACTCTCGACCCCACCAGTGACCTCCTGGCATTGACACGTTCACTCTCGGCCCCACCAGTGACCTCCTGGCATGTAAACGTTCACTCTCGGCCCCACCAGTGACCTCCTGGCATGTAAACGTTCACTCTGGGCCCCACCAGTGACCTCCTGGCATGTTAACGTTCACTCTGGGCCCCACCAGTGACCTCCTGGCATGTTACCGTTCACTCTCGGCCCCACCAGTGACCTCCTGGCATTGTAACGTTCACTCTGGGCCCCACCAGTGACGTCCTGGCATGTAACGCTCACTCTGGGCCCCACCAGTGACCTCCTGGCATGTAAACGCTCACTCGGCCCCACCAGTGACCTCCTGGCATGTTACCGTTCACTCGGCCCCACCAGTGACCTCCTGGCATGTAACGTTCACTCTGGCCCCACCAGTGACCTCCTGGCATGTAACGTTCACTCGGCCACCAGTGACCTCCTGGCATGTAAACGTTCACTCTTGGCCCCACCAGTGACCTCCTGGCATGTACACGTTCACTCTCGGCCCCACCAGTGACCTCCTGGCATTGACACGTTCACTCTCGGCCCCACCAGTGACCTCCTGGCATTGACACGTTCACTCTGGGCCCCACCAGTGACCTCCTGGCATGTTAACGTTCACTCTGGGCCCCACCAGTGACCTCCTGGCATTGACACGTTCACTCTCGGCCCCACCAGTGACCTCCTGGCATTGACACGTTCACTCTCGACCCCACCAGTGACCTCCTGGCATTGACACGTTCACTCTCGGCCCCACCAGTGACCTCCTGGCATGTACACGTTCACTCTGGTCCCCACCAGTGACCTCCTGGCATGTTGACACGTTCACTCGGCCCCACCAGTGACCTCCTGGCATTGACGAGTTCACTCTCGGCCCCACCAGTGACCTCCTGGCATGCTAACGTTCACTCTCGGCCCCACCAGTGACCTCCTGGCATTGACACGTTCTCTCTCGGCCCCACCAGTGACCTCCTGGCATTGCTAACGCTCACTCGGCCCCACCAGTGACCTCCTGGCATTGACACGTTCACTCTCGGCCCCACCAGTGACCTCCTGGCATTGACACGTTCACTCTCGGCCCCACCAGTGACCTCCTGGCATTTTAACGTTCACTCTGGGCCCCACCAGTGACCTCCTGGCATGTAAACGTTCACTCTGGGCCCCACCAGTGACCTCCTGGCATGTTACCGTTCACTCTCGGCCCCACCAGTGACCTCCTGGCATGTAAACGTTCACTCTTGGCCCCACCAGTGACCTCCTGGTATGTAAACGTTCACTCTCGGCCCCACCAGTGACCTCCTGGCATGTTACCGTTCACTCTCGGCCCCACCAGTGACCTCCTGGCATTGACACATTCACTCTCGGCCCCACCAGTGACCTCCTGGCATTGACACGTTCACTCTCGGCCCCGCCAGTGACCTCCTGGCATTGACACGTTCACTCTGGGCCCCACCAGTGGACTCCTGGCATGTAAACGTTCACTCTGGGCCCCACCAGTGACCTCCTGGGATGTAAACGTTCACTCTGGGCCCCACCAGTGACCTCCTGGCATTGACACGTTCAGTCTGGGCCCCACCAGTGACCTCCTGGCATGTTAACGTTCACTCTCGGCCCCACCAGTGACCTCCTGGCATGTATACATTCACTCTCGGCCCCACCAGTGACCTCCTGGCATGTTACCATTCACTCTCGGCCCCAGGAGTGACCTCCTGGCATGTTAACGTTCACTCTCGGCCCCACCAGTGACCTCCTGGGATGTTACCGTTCACTCTGGGCCCCACCAGTGACCTCCTGGCATGTTACCCTCCACTCTCGGCCCCACCAGTGACCTCCTGGCATGCTAACGTTCACTCTCGGCCCCACCAGTGACCTCCTGGAATGCTAACGTTCACTCTCGGCCCCACCAGTGACCTCCTGGCATGCTAACGTTCACTCTCGGCCCCACCAGTGACCTCCTGGCATGTTACCCTCCACTCTCGGCCCCACCAGTGACCTCCTGGCATGCTAACGTTCACTCTCGGCCCCACCAGTGACCTCCTGGCATGTTACCGTTCACTCTCGGCCCCACCAGTGACCTCCTGGCATGCTAACGTTCACTCTCGGCCCCACCAGTGACCTCCTGGAATGCTAACGTTCACTCTCGGCCCCACCAGTGACCTCCTGACATGTTACCGTTCACTCTCGGCCCCACCAGTGACCTCCTGGCATGTTAACGTTCACTCTCGGCCCCACCAGTGACCTCCTGGAATGCTAACGTTCACTCTCGGCCCCACCAGTGACCTCCTGACATGTTACCCTCCACTCTCGGCCCCACCAGTGACCTCCTGGCATGCTAACGTTCACTCTCGGCCCCACCAGTGACCTCCTGGCATGTTACCATTCACTCTCGGCCCCACCAGTGACCTCCTGGCATGTTAACGTTCACTCTCGGCCCCACCAGTGACCTCCTGGCATGTAAATGTTCTCTCTCGGCCCCACCAGTGACCTCCTGGCATTGACACGTTCACTCTCGGCCCCACCAGTGACCTCCTGGCATGTTAACAATAGAATGTCAGTGTTAACACTGGGCCTTGTCACAGAGGTGGATTCCTGCCTCTGATATCAGGAATGAGACCACAACAGGGACAGCACCTCTTAGAAATGAAGGTCAAAGTTACAGAGATGGGGTTCAGTGAGAACATTTAAACAAACAGTTTCAGTCAGAGGCAGCAGAGCTGAATCCCCAACCTCTCAGCAGACCTGATGCTTTCTGGGAGTCGGTTCCAGATATACAGAGTATAGAAGCTGAACCTTAATCCTTCAGTTTAGTTCTGACTCTGGGGACTCAGAACAGACCTGGACTAGACCACCTGACTAGTCTGGACGGTTCATTCTGGCCTGGAAGGTCTCTGATGTATTTTTGACCTAAATTCAGAACTTTATAAGCTAACGGGAGTATTTTAGAGTCTCTGAGACACAGGGAGTCAGGCTAGACCTCAGACCAGGACTGATATGGTCCAGTCTCTTTATAAGCTAATTTCTAAAATTCAGGTCTTGGTCCATGATAACCCCCAGAATCCTGTCCTGGTCTGAGGTCCGGGTTCTGAGCTGCACGCTGACATAAACATTCCTCCCCGGGTCCAACCACACCTCCCATGGATTTTGTCTGATTATCTGAAGACAAGCATGGCCCCTCCACTCGGTCCTCTGTTCACTGCCTTTCCCCCTGCTTGTTTGGGGCCACAGCCACCTGGGGCCAGTGAGACGTAGAGCTGAGGGTCACCTGCATCGTTATGGTGGTTCTTTTATGGTCTGAGCCAGTGTAGGTGTTAAACAGAAGAGGTTCCAGGATGGAGCCTAGGGGGACTCCACACGTGACTCTGGACCGCTCAGATTTAGGCCCCGTCCACACGGAAACGGCGTTTCTAGTGACTGTAAACGCTACTTTTTGTAAACGGTCCCAGAGTGCACAAATCTGTAAACGACTACCGTTTTGTCTCCGTGTGGACAGCTATCTGAACCTTTATGAAAGGATTACGTCACACACAGCGTAGCTCTTTTACCACGCCTGCGCAGGTCCGGATTAAACAACAATGGCGGACTACAGGGTTGTGTTGGTGCTGCAGAAGCGACTGAGCTTGTTTTGGCTTTATCAGCAGAATCTGATGCTCCTTTACCACCACAGAGAAACACACACTCCAGATGTTCTTAAATCCACCACAGAGAAACACACACTCCAGATGTTCTTAAATCCACCACGGAGAAACACACTCCAGATGTTCTTAAATCCACACACTCCAGATGTTCTTAAATCCACACACTCCAGATGTTCTTAAATCCACACACTCCAGATGTTCTTAAATCCACACACTCCAGATGTTCTTAAATCCACACACTCCAGATGTTCTTAAATCCACCACAGAGAACAACCAGAAGGGCCACTGTAAGAAATTTTGTGTTAGTTGTTTGTGGTCTTCTTCTCTCGTTTGGCGGTGTCCGTATCAGCGTTACAGCGCCACGTACAGGCTTGGCATATGCACTACAGTGTTTTCAGCGGTTCCGTGCTCACACGGATATTTCCTGCAACAATCCCGTCGTTACAGAAGACTTTTTCAAAATGAAACGGCAATATATTGTTTTCGTCTCCATGTGGGCGGGGCCATAAAGGTACCAACTGACATGATTAGTCCCTGTCCTTTAAGTCGGCCTCAAACCAGTCTAGAACTGTACCGGACAGTCCCACCCAGTTCTCCAGTCGTTCAACTAATACCCCGTGTTCCAAATTATTATGCAAATTGGTGTCATAAATGTTTTTGTTTTTCAGTTAAACTCATGGATGGTTTTGTGTCTCAGGGCTGTTTGGATCACTGGAATCAGTCTCAGACACCTGTGACCGTTAGTCTGCCAGGTGAGCCCAGGGTTAGGGTCAGGCCCTACACAGCTCAGCCTCCCACTAAGAAGAGGAAACTCTTCAAACAACTGTTGATTTGGTAACAGAAACTTCAGAGAACCTGGGGTTTAACGGGACTGGAGTCAGTATGTAGCACACCTGTAACACTGCTATGAACAGTCGTTACATTTGTTTTTATCAACACTTGTAAAACTACGTTATATGAATCTCCTGATTTAAAACATCACCTGAGGTGGGACTGTGTCTTCCTGACTTTAACTCCAGGTTCCTCATCCCCCTTACCAGGCTGATCTCACTAGTTTGATCATTCACATCCTCGCCCTCGGGGCCCCCTGGTTGTGACGGGGCCCTAAGCAGCTGCCTATGTTGCTTCTGCCTCGGCTGGCTCTGGAGAAAAGTTGTAATTTTCCTCTGATCAATGCTTGGTAAAGTTAAGACTTAAGTCCAGAACTCAGGTAAAATGACTCCCTCTGGATCAGGCCGATAACCCAGGGTCTGTTTTAGGCTTTCTAGGTGTTTCATAAGAGCGGGCAGTACTTCAGATGTTCATCATTTCCTGACTATGTTTGGTTTTTCTCCAGATATTGACGAGTGTGGCCTTAATGAGACTCTGTGTGGCCCTCATGGCTTCTGTGAGAACAGACTGGGCTCTTTCCGATGCCTCTGTGACCAGGGTTACCAGGAGTCCCAGGACGGCCAAGGCTGTGTAGGTAAGTAGGTGACTGCCCCGCTCTGACTGGGTCTCTGATGTCAAACAGGAGTCCTGGCTTGTGCTGGTGCTAATAAAAGTGAGGAGTTTGTTCCTAAAAGAGTCTCTGCAGTCATCTGGAAGTGGTTTGGTTTTCAGACTTGGACCTGAAGGAAACCACTGTCCGCTGTAAAGTTTGTATAAACTTTGTGGTGACTAAAAGCAGCAGCACGACTCATTTCTCCCAGTTGTTAGACCAACGCACGGCGGAGTGGGTTAATGTGTGGAGGAATACACAGAACAACAGCTGACATGATCAGCATCCACAGGTTTACTTCCTTCTTCTTCTGAGGGGAACAGTCGGCCTAGCCCTCACATCATGCCCCGTGTAGTCCCCCAAACCCCGGTTCAGGTCTAAGCTGGGCTCCAGTCCTGCAGGTCACTCCCTCTCTCGTGCTGCCTCTGTTCTCTCATCATCTCTCACTGTTCTGCTATACTGGAGTCACTTTGAGAGCCCTGTCAGAGACCAAGTCTAGGAGAGAGATGATGAAAAGGACAGCAGCTGAAAAACTATGCCATGACACTTAAACAGGAACACCCATTTCAGCCAATAGAATCCTTTATAGGACTGTACTTTGCTTTAAGAGTCAGGAGTTAGTTTTTGGCTGTTGGATCTCTGCAGGGCCTGGAACAGGAACCTTAAACTAGGACTAGAACTGTTTTTGTTCAGGCTTCTCTCCAGGTGCCTGACTGTTGGTGAGGGTTGGATCCCAACAAGCTACCGGCCCTAACTTCTCTTGCTTTCTTTATTCTTTCGGTGAAACTTGAGCTGACAGAGCCTTTCACATATCCACTGTACCAACATGTCTCACATCTACACTGGTCTGTTTCTGAGGAGGGAACAACCTTTAAAACAAATCTCAGACGGGATTAGATGAATGTTCTCTCACATTTTTTACAGGCCAATAAGAGCGAAGAAACAAACAAAGTGAGCATGCACAGTGGCAGACACGCTGCTGGTGCTGTGGACTATCAGTGGAGCTGGTGGGAGAAACAAACCAAAGCTGGTCAGGAGTAAAAACACCTTTCCATCAAGAAAAACTCTCAGTTGGGTTCTGTGGTCTCTGGTTCAGTTCTAAACCTTTACAGGTAAACCCCACCTGTCACTGCCACCTGGTCCTCAGCGACACTGATTGGTCTGTCCGTCCTCAGAGTGGGCACAGTGGTTTCAGACTGGAGCTTTCAGAGATGAATCTCATGAAGTGAATTTAAGAGCTCTCAGATGTTTCTGAGCTCCACAGAGGTATGCCGTTACCAGGCAGTGAACCTACAGTCGTTGGCTAAGAAGACTGACCTGATGACCTTGTCCTGTACCGTCAGGACTGTTCATAAGCACAGTGGTTCTCAACCTTTTCTGCCCCGCGACCCCTAAAATATAGGTGCCAGAGTCCCAGGACCCCAGAGGCCGCTCATAAGGAGGGGTAAGAGGGTAGGTTTCTGGAACCCAGCCAAACCGGGGGCCCATGGAGGTCAGCAAAATCATGGTCCATTGTGAAGTTAAGCTGTTAAAGACTACATTTTATATTTGACCTAAATAATAACCCTCTTATCAAAGAAAAAAGACCTCTTTCTATTTGTTTGTGTGGTAAATACCCTTCTTAAAATGAAAATAACTTTTGTTAAAAAAATATTTATAATAGGTGAGAAACTGCTTAAATTAGTAAATAATGGTGGAGAAAGGTGGGAAAGGTGTTGAAATTGGATTTTTAACGAACAAAATTTGGTTAAAAGTGGCAAAAATTAGATAAAAGTGGCAAAAAATAACCAAAACTGGATTAAATTGGCAAAAAATTGGGTGGACTGGGATGAAAAATTGATATAAACTGGCAAAAATGGGATAACTGTGGTTAAAATGGGCAAAAAGTGGTGAATAGAGCAATAATGAGGCAATAATAGGCAGTAAGTGGTTTAGAAGGGACAAAAACAGGCGAAAGAAGTGGTGGAAAGGAAATACAATTGACACAAATAGATGTTAAGTGGTGATAATGTGCTAAAATTGGCAAAATTGGTGTTAAAAAGTGATGAAAATGTGCTAAAAATGTGGTAAAATTGGTGTAAAGTGGCAACAGAGTAATTTAAAAAATATTCTTAGTTTTTTTTTTTAAAGCATCTGGTGACCCCCTCTTAGTGTCTCGCAACCCCAAATGGGGTCCCGACCCCAAGGTTGAGAACCACTGCCTTTGGTTTCCAAGATTGGATTTTGTCCTTCACAGGCGGCGCTTCAGCTCCGCTGGCAGAGTAGACAGAGATCGATGGTGGTTTATTGTCACTGCATAGTAAAAACACAACAAAGTTAAGTTTGGCAGTCTCCTCTGTAGCAGCAAACCCACTGGTCCCAGCGGTGGTCAGACATCTGCAGCCTTACATCATCCATCCTGCTGGCGAGGGAGCATACATCCGGATGAAAGATGGTGGTAGGGCAGGTTTGTGTGGCGCCTTCTGGCACAATCCCGTCACTGCCTCCTCCCCGCTAGCTGTAGGTGTCGTGCTGCTCCACGTCCTCCTCCTGTCAGTCTCTGAGCGCCCCGTTCTCTGGATAATCTCCATCAGGAAAGATGGCGTGTGGGCACGCTGTCAGTTCTGGTGTAAGTGTAGGGATTTGTTTTGCTGCTAGCGTCGCTGCATTCGTACGTGCTGCTCCATGCTACCTCAGTCGGTAGCTTTCAGTAGTCTCCTGTTGACCAGGCAGTGTTCCCTGGCAGGTACTGGCAGTTGTTGTTAGCTTTTAAGCTAGCCAGGGGCTGTAGATAAGACTGAGGTCTTTGTTTCACCTTTTTTGGGTTTTTCTTGATGGAATTTTCCCGTTCTTTCTCTCAGAGGTGTTCTGGACCATCCATCACAGGTTTGAACATATGTTGTCAACTTCATTGTGGAAAACACTACAATTCCAAGATATGACTTAAGAGTGCATCTTTCTTGCTGCTAACTGCTCTGGTTGCCCGGCAACAACCAAGGCGTAGTAGTAGTAGGCGTCGGTCAAACGTAGGCGTCCAAACGCACTGATCCTCAGGCTCGGTACGTGTTTGGTTCATGTCTTCTTCCACTCTCGCCCCGTATTCCTCTCTCTCTTCAGCTATCCCATAAAGGTATCTAAAAACATCATTACTAGAGTGCCCTGGGTGGATGGACAGGTACGACCCAAACACTCGAACCTTAGACGCCCACACAGGTGTTCCACTCAGGTGGGGAGGAGTTATGATGTCACCAATCCTAACGATAACAGGTCAACCAGTCCTTCTACCAAAACAGGCCCATAAATGAACGGGGCAGTTGAGCTGTCAGTCCAAACAACGATCCTGAGAAGGTCAGTCATGGTCTCGGTCCCTGGGGTTAGGGTTAGGGTCCTGTGGGTGTCCATACCTCGGTCATCACTGGTGCAAACTCAAAAAATGAGAACGTCCTGACAAAATTAATGTGTTCTTCACACCAGGCTTTGAGAAATTTGAATTCAGCGTCTCTTAACTGTTCCTCCAAACTCTCAAAGGAAGACCACTTAGTGGTGGTCCTTAGTCCACTGTGGACTGAACCTCCACATGTCAGGTCATCTCCTGGTGTTGGTCTACATAACACAGCCCAGTCTAGCAGGAGATTTATTTTTTATTAACCTTTATTCAACCAGAAAAAAACCATGAGATCAAGAACGTTACTGCTGCGTTAAATGGCCCTAACTATTGTTGTAGATTTAAGGGTTAAACCCGTCCCGATACCTTTGGCGTTCCTGGATAACCCTTTAAACCTTTAACAGCAGCACGGCCAAGCATTGTGGAAGTGGAATCTCAGTGCAGATCACATGCAGCTGCTGTTAAAACCCGGCGATTTTCTCCAGCTTTGGTTTAGAATAGAGTGAGTTGGGTGGTACTGGTGGTTTTCCTCAGGCTAAATGAGCCCCGCTGCTCCCGTCGAGGCCAGTTCCTCCTGCAGGAAGTACTGTCAGAGGACACGCCCCCCTGCTAACCTTGATAGACACCTTCACTCACAGACTAAGATGCAGGCGTGGTCTACAACACCAAAACTCCCATCACACTGTGACTTTTATACACACCGGCTGTCCGTCTGTCCTTTGGACGAGCTGCTGGGTCCCTGAGTCCAGTCCAGCCAGCTGCCTGGTCTCCACTGCCAAACCGCCGCTGTACTGTGGCGAGCACAGATGGACTCACTTACACACAAACACCACCCTTGAAAACCAGCAGTGATGGTGAACCACTAACCACTGAAAATGTGTGCCGTCTCTCCGTCTTCCTTCCTCTCTCCTATCAGCCAAATCGCTCCTCTTCCTTTTATCTTGTCTTTGTATCCTGTGGTTTAACCCCCCCCCCCCCCCCCCCACCGTCTCTCTGAAGAATAAATGATTGTCATATCAAATTTCCACCATGAGACTTTCACTTCTGAATGCAGCTCTGCCCCCTTCTCTGGCTTTGCTCTCTACATGGAAATAACAGCCATGAAAAAGTCTTTGGAGGGGAGAATGAATGTTATTAAAGCTTTAGTAGCACCTTTTCATGGCTCCACACCTGGGACAGCCCAGGCATGGTTTAGACTTCCCCTCCATGCTTCTGTCTAGCCCTTTCTTGTTGAGTAAGAATGCTTCATGGGAATTTCTGAAAACTTTGCACAAATGTTTACTCTGTCTCAAGGACAATATGGTTAGATCTTAGAGGTCAGAGGTCAAAGGGCAAGGCCATTTGGCCTCAAGCTCATCCCTTCCTTGTTTACAAAATATCACAAAAAACTCTGACAGCCTTTCTTTAAACTTTCTACAGCGTGTCCTGATTCAAGGACAAACTCAACATATTTTGGATTCAGGAGAAGAAAAAGCACCGAGCCCTTCTGTGTGATAACTGTGGACATTTAACTGACCCTAACTGTAACCCCTAACCCCTAACCCTAACTAACCCTAACCCTAACCCTAACCCTGATAACCGTGGACATTTAACTGACCCTAACCGTAACCTCTAACCCCTAACCCTAACCCTAACTAACCCTAACCCTAACCCTGATAACCGTGGACATTTAACTGACCCTAACCATAACCCCTAACCCCTAACCCTAACCCCAACCCTGACCCTAACTAACCCTAACCCTAACCCTGATAACTGTGGACATTTAACTGACCCCAACCCTGACCCTGACCTTATCAGACATCTATCTGCTTGGAAGTAGTTCTGGTTTTCAGTTGACGGAAAAATAAAAAAGAGTGAGAAGAAGCAATGTGTCCAAAAGTGCAGAGTGCAGTGCTGGCCAGAATAATGAAAGGGCCCCTCAGTATGTGGTGGGGCACTGACGCCTAGAGACCCTGGGTAAGGTTAACTTCCCCTCTAATCAACCAGACCAGGGATTATCAGCTGTTCAACATTTTATCTCAGAAAGAAACGCCAGAAAGTCACCACACTGCATTTTCTCATCTGTTGAACATTTGAGGGCGTCTGTGGCTCAGGAGGTAGAGTCGCCATCTCTGCTCTAGAAGGTCGCGTGTTCGATCCCTAGCTCCTGCAGACACATGTTGATGTGTTCTCGACACTCAACTCTACTCTATGGATGGGATGGGATGTGTGTTGAGTGTGTGTAGAGTGTGTGTTGTGTGTGTTGTGTGTGTGTAGAGTGTGTGTAGAGTGTGTGTGTAGAGTGTGTGTTGTGTGTGTTATGTGTATTGTGTGTGTTATGTGTATAGAGTGTGTGTGTTATGTGTGCAGAGTGTGTATTGTGTGTGTTATGTGTATGGAGTGTGTGTTGTGTGTGTAGACTGTGTGTAGAGTGTGTGTTGTGTGTGTAGAGTGTGTGTAGAGTGTGTGTTGTGTGTGTAGAGTGTGTGTAGAGTGTGTGTTGAGTGTGTGTTAAGTGTGTGTAGAGTGTGTGTAGTGTGTGTAGAGTGTGTAGAGTGTGTGTAGAGTGTGTGTAGAGTGCGTAGCGTGTGTGTAGAGTGTGTAGAGTGTGTAGAGTGTGTGTAGAGTGTGTAGAGTGTGTAGAGTGTGTAGAGTGTGTGTAGAGTGTGTAGAGTGTGTAGAGTGTGTAGAGTGCGTAGCGTGTGTGTAGAGTGTGTGTAGAGTGTGTAGAGTGTGTAGAGTGTGTGTAGAGTGTGTAGAGTGTGTAGAGTGTGTGTAGAGTGTGTAGAGTGTGTAGAGTGTGTAGAGTGTGTAGAGTGTGTAGAGTGTGTGTAGAGTGTGTAGAGTGTGTAGAGTGTGTGTAGAGTGCGTAGCGTGTGTGTAGAGTGTGTGTAGAGTGTGTAGAGTGTGTAGAGTGTGTAGAGTGTGTGTAGAGTGCGTAGCATGTGTGTTGAGTGTGTGTAGAGTGTGTAGAGTGTGTAGAGTGTGTGTAGAGTGTGTAGAGTGTGTAGAGTGTGTAGAGTGTGTGTAGAGTGTGTAGAGTGTGTAGAGTGTGTGTAGAGTGTGTAGAGTGTGTGTAGAGTGTGTAGAGTGTGTAGAGTGTGTGTAGAGTGTGTAGAGTGTGTAGAGTGTGTGTAGAGTGCGTAGCGTGTGTGTAGAGTGTGTGTAGAGTGTGTAGAGTGTGTAGAGTGTGTGTAGAGTGCGTAGCGTGTGTGTAGAGTGTGTGTAGAGTGTGTAGAGTGTGTAGAGTGTGTGTAGAGTGCGTAGCGTGTGTGTAGAGTGTGTGTAGAGTGTGTAGAGTGTGTAGAGTGTGTGAAGGTTTCTCCAGAGGTTCCTCTGACGTGGCTGCACACTGCTCTTCTCCTCAGATGTAAATGAGTGTGAGCTGCTGAGCACTGTGTGTGGAGAAGCTCAGTGTGTAAATGTGGACGGCTCCTTCCTCTGCGTGTGTCCCAGCGGGCAGGAATACAACCACATGACGGCCAAGTGTGGGCCCGTTCCCACAGGTGAGCCAAAAGAAGAGCTGAGGACCTGAAGGGGGTCCAGATGCTGAGGGGTTTTCTATGTGCATTTATTGGGCGGATGACAAACACAAGCTGGAAATCAAGCAGCAGACGTGGATCTTTCTTTTCCAGCCTCGTCGGTGGAGCGTAAGGAGTGCTACCATCGCCTGAACGACGAACACCTCTGCGAGAGCGTGCTGACCAGCCATGTCACCCTGCAGGAGTGCTGCTGCACGCTGGGGGCCGGCTGGGGGGACAACTGTGAGGTCTATCCCTGTCCTGTCAACGGCACAGGTGAGTACCAGAAGGACAGGTGAGAGGGCAACGGCAGACTAATGTATTCACTCTGTTTCCAATGCAAACCACGGCTGAGCATGGGCGGAGTCTTTTCAGGGCCCTGACCATGAAGAAGGACTAAAACATGTCTTTAGTATTATGGACACTTCAACCCAAATCTCCTTTCCCCCTTCAGACCAGTTCAACCAGATGTGTCCATCTGGGAGAGGCTTTGTTCCCACTGAAGACCTGCTTTATGGCGTACCAACGTCTGACAGTTATAAAGGTAAGACAGAGGAACTAGATGCTGTGGATGAATCCACCAGAGACCACCTAGCTCTGAATCAGGACAAGCACACACTGCTCCCACTTCTTAGTCAGGTCCGGTTTTACTATGTATTCAAGCTTTAAATGGCTGAGAGAACAGTTTTAAATCTGTCAGACAGTCAGCTGCTGTTCTTTATTGCTGTTTTTCACAGTTAGAGCTGAGATGATGCCGCCTTCTTTCCTTTTAATGGTTAACACGTCCATTTTCCTGTGGTTAAGTTCATGTCGATCTTCAGGTGTTCCTTTTTACCTTTCAGAATAAAGCAGGTCTGTAACAGGAAGTCAGTTACCCTTCAGCATACAAACATTAGGAACAATATTGCATGGTATTTTTTAACATTTATGTTTTTCTAATGAAACCCTTTAAACTGAGTGACTTATCAGACAGGAAGCACACAGCCATGGGCCTCAGGCGCTGAGAGAGCAGCCTCCCTTCCTGAGGCTCTTAAAAAAAGGATTTGTTTCCTGCATGTGTTCTGGCCAATCATGGCGCAGCGTATCAGCGTTGAATCCAGGGATGCCATTCTAAAGCTGCAGAAATGTAAGCGAAAATATCTCAGTCGCCCCCTTGTGGCCGGCCGCAGTACTGTCATTAGGGACTGATTTTACAGGTGAATTATTGGGTAGAAAATAATGTTTCAATCAGAATGTGTGAATCAGACCAAAGTTTTGCCCCCAGCAGTGTTAGTTAAGGGAAGGTTGGCCCCTCCTACACTTTGAGTTGTCCTCTGCTTTAATGCGGGAATTATTAAAACCAGAACTACATTTCTGTTTTTTGAACTGTGTGGGACAAAAAAGTGACTTTAAAAAAAAGACTTTTTATGATTGTAGAGGACAATCATAGTTGTCTACTAGAGTGGAGATTATGAAATTTTGCAGTTATACTACATCGCATTGCTAAAGAAGGAGGGTTGGCGTGGATAAAAATGAAAGTTGAATTAGTTCTCTGTGAACATTTTTAGATAATGTTTGCCCACTGGGGTAGAAAGAATCAATTCTGAGCTCTTACATCTGAGTTTGAAGATGTTTTATCCCTCAGTTTGGAGTTTTACTGACCGACGCAGGAAACAAACAGCATGTCAGGTTGAACTGCCTCCAGTTCTAGCATGGAGAACCACAGAGAACCGCTGCAGGTATTCTAAGACTGAATTTGAACAGAAACATTTTGAATAAAACTGATGAAAACTCAAGTTTTGTTCCAAAATTCCCATCTTACAGTTCAATAATGCTCAGTGTTTGATTATGATGCCTGATAGCACCAGTTTTAATGTCGTCGACTAAAACTTAACTGAACATAACTGAAACCAGAATAAAATGTAATTTAGTTTTCATCGGACATTAAAAATCCACCAGATTTCTCCACTGTGAGTAAATCTGACAAAAAGCAAAGCATCTCCAGGACCCCAGGGTTAGTCCACAGAACATACTACCATCATTTAGCAGGAGAAAACATGCTTGGACTAGAAGTAAAGACTAGAATGTGACTTTTTATGGACTAAAACTAGACCAAAGCTAGGTAGAAATGACTAAGATGTGACTAAAACTCAAAGATGTGATGAAAAGACTGAGACTAAAGTTAAAGATAGCTGTCAGAATTAACACTGGATAATGTTTACAGTTAATTCTGCTGAGCTGCTTGGCATTTGTGACTCTCCGTTTCCTGTCTGGATTTTGAGGACATTATTGGAACACCTGTCACTGTTGTCCAGTAGGTGGCGGTGTAGGGGATTTAGAATCATTCCATCAACACTTCATTGAGTAGAAAAGCGTTTAGAACAGCTGTTCACTGCTGTGACCAGTTAAAGGTCTGCAGCAGCAGCAGGATCTGACTATGTACTGGGATGCTAATGTTACACTGGCCCATGTGTGCCTTTCATACCTCTGTGGTTGATCCTGGTTCTGTACTGGGACACTTTAAAAGCCACCAGTCAGCATAATGAGCCGTCTTCTCTGTTTTACAGATGCAGATGAATGCACACTGTTTGGACAGGAGGTGTGTAAAGGAGGCTTCTGTTTAAACACTGAGGGGGGCTACGAGTGTTACTGCAAGACGGGACAGGACTACGACCCGGCTAAACTGGAGTGTAAAGGTCAGGACACTGGCAGAGAAAGAACATAAGCCTTCATCAATCTCATCTATCCATCATGTGTTGATAGCTACAGCCTGGATTACCTGTGGGCTATACCTTAGATTTCTAGATTATTTCATAGCCAATCACTGAGAGTGGTGGGTCAGGAAGGCTTCAATGTGAACCTTTCAATTAAACATTTAAAATGGAAGAGCAAAACACAACACAGCTGCTCCTTTAATATACAGCGTCTTTAAAAAGCATTCATTTGGATGTTTTAGCCTTTATCGGCTTTATAAATCAATCATGGTCCATATAATTTGGCTTTTCTGACCAAAAAAATAACAACAAAAGTTTTTAATGTCTAAGTGAAAACAGATTTCTACAAAGTAATGTCCAAGAAAAAAAATCTGTTAAATTTAATAATTTATTGCATAAATATTCACCCTTTAAAGTGACTGAGCTAATCCAACAGAGGTCCAGCTAATCAGGTAGGTCAGTCAGTAATCGTAGTAGAAAGACACCTGACTCTGGAAGCTCCAGTCGCTGGTTCATCAGTATTCCTGGCTACCACTACACAATGAAGACAAAAGAACACTCTGAGGAAAGGTCACTGAAAAGTCTAAGTCAGAGGATGGAGACAGAAACATCTCCAAGTCTCTGAACATCCCCCAGAGTTCAGTTAAATCCATCATGAAGAACTGAAGGAATATGTCACACGTGTAAATCTGCCTAGATCAGACCGTCCTCACACACTGAGTGGGCGTGCAAGAAGGAGACTAGTGAGAGAGGACACCAAGACACCTATGACTACTCTGAAGGAGCTCCAAGCTTCAGCAGCTGAGATGGAGAGACTCTGCAGACAACAACTGTTGGCCGGGTTCTTCACCAGTCAGAGCTTTATGGGAGAGTGGCAAAGAGAAAGACACTGTTGAAGAAAACTCAGATTCAATCTGGACTAGAGTTCACCAGAAGGACTGTGGGAGACTCCATGGTCAAGAGGAAGAAAGGTCTTTGGTCTGATGAGACCAGAATGGAGCTTTGAGACCATCAGACAAGACGCCAAACACTGACATCACCACAAACACACCATCCCCACTGTGGAGCACGCTGGTGGCAGCATCATGCTGTGGGGATGCTTCTCAGCAGCATCATGCTGTGGGGATGCTTCTCAGCAGCATCGTGCTGTGGGGATGCTTCTCAGCAGCATCATGCTGTGGGGATGCTTCTCAGCAGCATCGTGCTGTGGGGATGCTTCTCAGCAGCATCGTGCTGTGGGGATGCTTCTCAGCAGCATCGTGCTGTGGGGATGCTTCTCAGCAGCATCATGCTGTGGGGATGCTTCTCAGCAGTTGGCCCTGGAAAGCTTGTAAAGGTATAGGGGAGAATGAATGCACTAAAATATAGGAAAATCCTGGAGGTCAATCTTCTTCAGTCTGACAGAGAACTACGGCTTAGAGAAGATTTATTCTCCAGTCAGACAATGAGCCGAAGCATCCAGAGAAAGCTCCACAGAAATGGTTTAAAGACAACAAGGAGAATGTTCTGGAGTGGCCGAGTCAAAGCCCAGACCTCAGTCCAGTAGAGGATTAGTATCTGGTCTTTACAGGTCTGTTCAGTCCTGATCCCTGATCAACCTGACAGAGCTTGAGCAGTTTATCATAGAAGAATGGAGTAAAATTCCAGAGTCCAGATGTTTGATCCTGACTCAGACCTATCCACACAGACCAGGAAGTACAGCAGCCAGCGTCAGGATCATCCTGATGATTACAAGGCTGATAGTTCTAACCAGTCCTGCAGTCTGAGTCTGCTGCTGACAGCAGGCTGTCACCTACACACACTACTGTCACACACACTACTGTCACACACACTACACACACACTACATAAAATCACCTTAATTTAGACAAACATATTTTACTAACTTTTTCAAGAGAATAAATACAAAACCCTTGCAGGCACAATGCAGCAACTATTCAGTCAAAAGGACAACTGAAAAATGCTTAAATTTACCTGCTTTCAGAAACACAATCTTTAACAGATTGAAATGATCAGGACTCTCAACAGGCTAAATAGTGCAAAAAGTCAAATAAACAAAAAGCCACATATCTCAAAACACTGCCTGGATCACGTAATGTGAAGTAAAGAAAGATACATTTAAAGTCAAGTAAATAAGTTCCTAAATTGAAAATACCTGGCAACTTGACTTATTGTCTTGTGCATGGGCAACAAACTCAGTATTTACCATTTCTTAGATTTATAAAATAAGTAATGGGTCTGTTGCTTAGTATGTAAAATAAAATTTGCCCATTTTCTTGTTAAATAATAACATTAATATGGTCTAACAGACCTTGAAACAGAAAAACAGCACAAGTGAAATTAAAGTGCATTTGCTTTTGACAAGGAAAAAATGTTGAACAGCAGTGCATAGGCTAAATGCCTATGACTTGTTAGTAAGCATTGTGGGAAGATTCTTTTTAATAAAGAGGAGCATCTCTGCTTTTTCAGTCATGAGTCTATTCCTGTGTTCATCCACAATGTTGGATGCAGCACTGAATAAGCGCTCACTCTCCACACTTGTGCAGGGTGCAGACAAGTAGGCTCTTGCTACTCTAGCAAGGTCCGGAAAGCGTTCCTTATTAGTTTTCCAGTACTCCAGTGGTGATGCACTCCGAGAGAAGGGTGGCTCTGAGAGGTAGATGATCATCTCTGATGGTGCTGCACTGTCAGCATGAGCCTGCTGCAGGGTTTCTTCCGCTAGGATTTCACCAAACATTGAAGACAAGGATCCAGGTCGTGGCACTTTCTCTGCTGGCTGGCCTGTGTTGTTGGCTTCAGGTTCTTGGTTTGAGTCCCTCTGGGTGGCCTCTGTCATCAGACCAAGAAGCAGTCCATGTGTTTTGGTCTTGAGTCCTTCAGAATAAAATCTGTCTTTGTACCTTGAATGGGGGAAATTACATTAATTTCACATGAAACTCATTGTTTCAGGGTGCTTGATAATTAGGCCATTAACTATGAATATGTAAATGCTTTTTCTCCATTATTATTTTGCTGATCATTTTCTCACCTTGGGTCTGTGATGGTTGCCAAGCTGTAAGGGGCTCCTTTTCAATGTCAGCAAATCTTTTGGTGACAGCTTCCAGCAATGTGGCCTTAGTTGTCTTTACACCATGATCTGCTGCCGTATCTTTGGCAAGGAGACGCTTTAAAGCCATCACAGAGGGTATTACATCAGCGGCAGATGCAGTTGATGAGCATATTTCCTTGGTCAGTTCTTCAAAAGGTTCCAGGAGGGTAGTTATGTTTTCAGTCAATTCCCACTGGGAAGATGTAAAGGTAGCAGGTAGATCAAAGTCAGCTGCATAAACTCCCAATGCCCGTTTTTGCTCAAGGAGACTGTTGAGCATATAATAGGAGCTGTTCCACCTAGTGCTGACATCTTGTTGAAGTCTTTTGGTGGGCTGGCCGAGTTGTTTCTGTACGCTCTGAAGTCTTGCATATGCTAAGGGAGAATGCCTGAAAAACCCCACAATGCGTCTCCCTGTGGAAATAATGTCACTTATACTGCGCTGTGACAGCACTGCATCATGGATGACCAGCTGCAGGGTGTGCGCCATACACCCCAAACTTGGTAACCCAGCATCTGTCATAGCTTTCACCATGTTTCGGGCATTATCTCTCAGCATAAAGTGTACCTTGTCTTTTGGAATATGCCACGTTTGGAGCATTTTCATAAATGCAGCTGCTAAAGCTACGGCAGTGTGGGAGCCAGAAAACTCCTGGGCATGCTGAACAGCTTTGTGAAGTTGAAAATCTGAATCAATCCAGTGAGCCGTTAAACTCAACATCGACACAGGACTGACGTTCGAGCTCCAGATATCACTCGTGAAACTTACAGAGGATGAGATGCCTTCTTTGAGAACACTTTCGATGTGAGAGTACACTGTCTGGTGGAGCTCTGGCAGGGCTACATCAGTGAAATATTTCCGTCCAGGTAGCACGTAGCGGGGCTCCAGGTGAGAGAGCAGTCGGCGGAACCCGGTGTCTTCCACCACTGAGAAAGGCTGGTCATCTAGTCCGATGAATTCAATTATTTTTCGGGTTATTTGCTTAGCCTTCTGACTGGGTGAGTGTTGCCCAGCGTGGGCTGCGTTAGCTGCCGTTTGACTGTTGGTGCTCCTGCTGCCTTTTTTTCATTCTCTGCTGTGAGCCTCGAAAACTCACCATACTCCGCCAAGTGTTTGTTCTTCAAATGTCGTATTAAATTCGTCGTGTTGAAGCTTTTTAACGTGCTTCCCCCTCGAGGTATTTTTTCGTGGCATGTGTCGCAGGATGCAAACTTTACATCACTCTCACAAATCGCATAAAAGTTCCACACGGCAGACATGTTTGTTTGGGTTTGCCGCCGCGCGCCTGCGCAGTGTGAAGGAAAGGGGGTGGGGAACACTACACTGCACACAGGGTCTCCACAGGCTGCAGGCTGTAAAGTATGAACCACAGGTGATCGGTTTTTGTGATCGGCAATGAAAGGCATTGATCAACATATGCCCATCATGTACTTTTCCACGGAAATCAGCCGATAATGATCGGTGGCCGATCGATCGGAGCACCACTATTTATAATGCCGTTAGTGAGTTTTTAATGTTGATATCGATGGTGAATTCTCTTCTGTGCTGAGGTTTATCTAACCGTGTACACTCTGATGTTAAAATGTGAAGTTAAAGTCTGTGTTTGGACGACTGCCGCGTGCTAATATAAGCAGGCAGAGCAGCTAGCATGATGTAGCTATGAAGTGTTTGCGCTGAGTGTCTGATTTTCTTCTCTGCAGATATCAACGAATGCCAGGATGAGTCTGTTTGTGTTGGCGGACAGTGTCTGAACACAGACGGCTCGTATTTATGCTTCTGTACTCATCCCATGGTGCTGGACCCAAACACCAACCGCTGCGTCTTCGTCCCTGAGGTGGCAGGTAACCCAGACTCTTTAAAGTCCAGAGCAGGAAGTTCAGCCTCCATGAAAATTCTCAAAAGACAGCCCTCCCCTCTCAAATCACCAAAAATTACAGATATGTGCCCCAAATTTCCATGAAAGTGCATGAAAACTTCCAAATACATTTCCTGAAACATCCAAACAAATTCCCATAAAATGCGAAGATTAAGTCAAGGCAAATTTCCCCAAAACTTTCAATGAAACGCTCCAAAATAAACAAACTCATTCCCAAAGTTCCATGAAAAGAAAATTCCTAACAACCAAGTTTCTCAAAGGTCAACGGACATTCCAGAAGTTCCCTCAGAAATGTAAAAGCAGCGATGATGACTGTGTTTTAGGAATGTCCTCAGATTTACATGCAGGGTTCATGAGAACCCACGTCCCTGACATGTTTGTAGCTTTCTGTGGTTTTCTTGGCTGACTGTTCCTGACTGACTCCTGTCATTCAGTGGAGATAACCTTCAGATCAACTGTGATCATGTTTTCATCAGCAGTCATAGCTCTGTCCCTTAGAACTGATGCGAGGCAGCATGACTTGTAGTTTCCCGCTGCTTTGGGAACGGCGCTCCAGATTGATATCCAGTCATGCAAAGACCTGGTCCTGTCTTTTTCAAAGACCTGTAAATCAGGTACTCATCCATACTGCTGTCAGGTCTCAGGGATCAGCTGTACTCTGAGCTGCCTGAACTCTTCACACTATTTCTAAGGCTGAGCCCAGACACCGTCAGGATGTCATTACCCAGAGCTCAGACCATGGAGAGGTTGGGAAGTAGATCAGTATTCCCCTTCTGGCTTGGTTTCCTCTTAACTGCCCCCCAAAAGAAAAAAAAGATGGTGGCGTGTAAGTGTTGTAGAGTTCAGACTCTCAGTAAGTGGAGGGTAATCTTTACATCCTGAGCAAACTCTTGGTGAAAAAGGTTAAAAGTAAAGGCATAAACCCTTGAGGATTAAAGGCGTGACTGTTTCTCGGCAGAGCAACATGAAGCGGAGCAGGTCGACTACCAGGGTATCTGCTGGCAGACGGTGACAGACACCATGACCTGCACCCGGCCGCTGGGTCCCAACAGGAAGACCACGTATACAGAGTGCTGCTGTCTGTATGGAGAGGCCTGGGGCATGGACTGTGCTCTGTGCCCGCCCAGTAACACAGGTAAACACCTCACAACAGCACGCCGCCCATGTGTACATGTGAACGCCATAAACAGGGAGTAGGTTTTTTTAAAGCCTTAACGTGCTCCTGTGGTCACCAGGTTTCACACACATGACCCTTGTTGGTAGGTCTTACAGGCTACATGATTTTGATGAATGGACCTGGCCCGATGGCTCTGTGGAACAGGGTTACATTCATCAACTATACCTGGGACTAAAAACGGTGGTCCACAGCCTTTTTTCGTGAGAAAGATGAGACTAAGACTGGCTAAATAGACCTCTGAAGACTAAAACTAGTCTGAAATGTCATGTAGTTTCCACCAGACATTCTAAATCCATGATATTTCTCCACTGTGGGTAAATCTGTAAAAACAATGCATTTGTACCTTCCTGCCTCTGAGCAGCAGAAGGACCCAGGTTTAGCAGGCTGCACAGAAGACACTATCATGATGTGATACCAGATTCAGGAGACAAAATCCACTGCTCAGAGAAATAAAGGAACACATTATCACCACAATGTACCTCCAAGTCAGCCACACGTCCTGGATCAGCCTGTCCCGTTAGGAAGCAGCAGTGAGTGTGAATCAGTTTCACCTGCTGGTGTGTACCCTGCTTTCCATATTATTAAGCAAATGACATTTTTCTCTTATTTTCCTAAATATTAATGCAAATGAAAGTCATAATAGTTTTCCAGTCATCAGCCGTTAGAGCATAATTCAGATGTTTTTGAACAAACTTCATAATGATAACCATTATTTTTTTAAAAATAAAAACCCCAAATGTACTGTTCCACATTATTATGCAAAACAGAGATTTAACAGATTTTCTAGGTCATAAAGAAGTGAAAATGTTCATGTGTTGAATCTGCATCATTAGGAGGTCATATTCACTGAAATCAAAGCTATTTCAATCAAAAACATCTGAACAGGACAAGTTCATGTTAACATAGGAGCCCTTCTCTGATATCTCCTTCACTATTCTTCATCCATTGAACTTGTGAGTTTTTGGAGAGTTTCTGCTTGAATTTCTCTGCAGGATGTCAGAATATCCTCCCAGAGCTGCTGTTCTGATGTGAACTGCCTCCCACCCTCATAGATCTTTAGCTTGAGGATGCTCCAAAGGTTCTCAACAGGGTTAAAGGTCAGGGGAGGATGGGGGCCACACCATGAGTTTCTCTCCTTCTATGCCCATAGCAGCCAATGACACAGAGGGATTCTCTGCAGCGTGAGATGGAGCATTGAAGATCATTTTGCTACAGAGGGCACGGTTCTTCTTTTTGTACCATGGAGGAAAGTGGTCAGTCAGAAACTGTAGATACTTTGCCGAGGTCATTTTCACACCTTCAGGGACCCTAAAGGGGCCTACCAGCTCTCTCCTCATGAATCCAGCCCAGAACATGACTCCGCCCCCTCCTTGCTGATGTCACAGCCTTGTTGGGACATGGTGGCCATCCACCAACCATCCACTACTCCTCCATCTGGACCATCCAGGGTTGCACGGCACTCATCAGTCAACCAGACTGTTTGAAAATGAGTCTTCATGTATTTCTGGGCCCACTGCAACCGTTTCTGCTTGTGAGCATTGGTTAGGGGGGGCTGAATAGTAGGTTTATACACGACTGCAAGCCTCTGGAGGATCCTCCAGGTTGGTGGGACTCCAGAGGCACCAGCAGCTTCAGATACCTGTTTGCTGCTTTGTAATGACATTTTAGCAGCTGCTCTCTTAATCTGATGAATTAGTCTGCACTGTAAATTCTAACAAGTTAAGTATACTTAAAAGAATTTAGGAAACTGATTACCTTGGGAAAAGTGAGTAAAAGAACTTAATTGTGTCAAGTAGAGTGAAATGATTATATCTGTGTAAGCTGTACTTCTTTTAAAGTTGTGAGCACTGGACGTATCTCAGTATAGTTAACTTCAAATCAAGCTATTACAACTAAAATTCCTCTGTGTAGAGTAGAGTCTATTAGTTCATGTTTTTAGTGAGAAATGTTTTTTGAATTGTGACACCATGAGTGAGGGGGTCAATGTTGCAGACCACCCTATCTGTATGTGAGTGTACCTGTGGTTCAGAATAAATAAGAGCTGCTCACGCCTCCTGTGTGAGAGCTTGTCAAAGTCGTTCAACCTGTCTGGGAGCCGGTCCTCATGACTGCTCGCCACAACCAGAAAAGCACTCAGAAAATGCAGACATCCACCACTAGCCCACTCCCAATAGTGAGTAGTCCTTTATAAACATTACTGGATCCAGACGGTGATCCAGACCAGCCAATTACTCCCACCCTGGTGGAGTGGAGACACGATGAGGCAAAGCATTGGCTTTGTGTGGAAGTCATGATGGAAGCATTGCCTGCTGGTGCCAACAGATGCACTGACAGTCTCACCCATGGTTTCTTGAAAATTTTGAAATAGCCCCTCCCCTTAAAGTACTTAACATACTAAGTTATCTCAGTTTAACATGAGCATTGCATCTTTCAGCTGAATAGTACAAACAACTAATTTGATTTATAAATATCAACGTTTTTTTGACAAAACATAAAAGAATAAGTAATGATTGCTAAAACGTTTAAGTAGAAACAAAATCCGGGTTTACAGTGTAGTCTGTACTAAATCTTGAGCACTAATAACTTCCTTACCTAAGTACTCTACACAAAGGAATTTTAGTTATTTGAACTGAAGTGCAATTGTTCTTTATTTAAAAAGCCGTGTTAAAAGTTCACTACTCTCAGTTGAAACAATTAATAAAGAAATACTTGTTACCTTCTAAACAACTTACATTGTGGTCTGTCGTCAAAAATAAAAGCTTCCTCTGAGGTAAAAATACAAACTGCTTGTGTTGCCAAAACACGGGTAAACTTCACGTTGGCTTCTGTGCAAGCTCAAACACATGTATCTTCTTCTTTCCAGTTTTCAAACAAGTGCAGTTCTTCTTCTTCTTTATCCCCCAGTCCTAACTCCATGTAGTTACTGCCACCTACTGGCCTGTGGGTGTTAGGCAGCAGGTATGAAACCCATCTTTGGCTTTACTTTCTTTTTAGTTGGCATCACTCAAAACAGGAGTATGGATGATTTTTCTACCCTGTAATTCAATGGTACTCAATATAACTTAGACCAGTATATCAGTAGACAGACCAGTACACCAGGAGACAGACCAGTACACCAGGAGACAGACCAGTACACCAGGAGACGTGGAGGGGGTTTAGGAGGACAACAGCCCAGCAGCAGGACTTCTTTCTGCTTCTTTGTGAAGGAGGACCAGGACGAGTCCAGGAACAGGACTTCTTTCTGCTTCTTTGTGAAGGAGGACCAGGACGAGTCCAGGAACAGGACTTCTTTCTGCTTCTTTGTGAAGGAGGACCAGGATGAGTCCAGGAGCAGGACTGCCAGAACCCTTAAAATGACCTCCAGCAGCTCACTAGTTGCACGTTTCTGCTCAGACTGTCAGAACCAGACTCAGTGAGGGTGGGATTGATTGATTGATTGATTGATTGATAATACTTTATTGTCAAATGCAAGATCTGAAATTTGTTTTGCATTAAAACAGCAGCTCCGTCATACACAATTCAAGGGACGATATACACAGACATACATATAACATTCAATGAGGACAATTAACAAAAAACCGTCTACCCAATTACAACCTCATTGATTTTGTGTGATTTTGTGGATTAAGCTCCTCATTTAGCTTTAGGATGGACTGATGTATGAAGGACTGTTTGAACCTGACCCTATTAAAGCGTGGCACAGAGTACCGACGCCCTGATGGTAACAGTACATATTCTTTGTTTAGAACATGGCTGGGGTCAGAGATGATGTTCTTAGCCAATCGCATGGTGTTATTGTGATAGGCAGCTTCAAACAGTGCGTCCAGAGGTTGGCCCACAATCTTTGAACAGATTTTAATCAAGTGTCTTAGTCCAGATTTTGCAGTGACTGTGAGGCAGCTATACCATACGGCATTACAGTACTGCAGGATCTGGGTCTTGCATCCACAGTGGGGTCTGTGCTCACAGACCAGCACCGTGCAGCCTGACTGGCGTTTACCAGAGAACTCCAGAGTTGGCGCCTGTTGTCTTCACAGACGAGAGCACGCCGTGGAGAACGCTCTGCTGCCTGCAACATCCAGCATGACCGCTTTGGCTCAGTGATGGTCTGGGGAGGCCTGCACAGACCTCCATGTGCTAGCCAGAGGTACCCTGGCTGTCATGAGGTACCAGGAGGAGGTCCTCAGACCCATGGTGAGACCACATGCTGGTGCAGTGTGCCCTGGGTTCCTTCTGATGTGTGACAATGCCCAGAGTGAGCCAGCAGCTCCTGCATGATGAAGGCATTGATGCTGGGCTGGCCGGCTCGTTCCTCAGACCTGAACCCGATCCAGCACCTCTGGGACATCATGTGTGGTTCCATCCAGCACCACCACGTCCCACCACTGGACTTCATTTAAGACTAAGATGTTTTTGTCACCTAGAACTATAAAGGGTCAAAATGACTAGAGTGGACCTCCATCCAAACAGCCTGATCTAAGAAGACCCCAGATCAGGACTTTCAACTACAAGTTCAGCTGGGCCAGAATTTAAGGTTAAGAAATGTAGCGGGCAACACGTGTCCGGCACCCAGTAAGCAGCTGGTAATGGCATTTCTAAACAATACAGATCAGTCTCACTTTTAAACTTTTAAATTTGGCAGCATGTCAAAAACACATGAAAAAGTGCATAAAACACACCAGCAGAGCTGTTTGGACAGAACCGCAGGAAGTAGACGTGTTTGAAAATAAAATCAATCATTTGGGCCACATCTTACCCAGGCATATATGAAAGTGTGTAAAAACTAAATTAGCACATGTAGCTACAGCTGAACAGGAATGTTTAAACTTCTGTCAGCATCACTAGCAACGCAGTGCATTATGGGTAGACTGTTGTTAGGCTATGCGGAGTGTTGCATTTACAGCCTGAAGTATTGCATATTTATAAAAACTTGTGAAACAGGTTGCCCTCTGCATCTTTGGCATGCTCACAGGCTGGGCCAGCTGGGGGTTGGTTCTGGGCCGCATGTGGGCCCCGGGCCGCTGATTGAACAGGCCTGACTTAGATGGAAACTTGTCCCGACTTTTTTGTTCCTCAGAGGATGAGGCCATCGTCAGGGCTAGAGCATGAAAACACTTGAATCTATAATTTAAAGGTTGTCGGTCCACAGTCTCAGCCTGAACACACCTCCATGTTAGTTCCTCTTCATGGCGCCCCCTGCTGAGAACAGGAAACGGACAATGTTTCCATTCAGCACATGAGGCTCAGGCGTGGACAGAAGGCCTGACTCACTGTCGTATTTCTGTCCTTGGCGGTTTTACTGAGGTATGTCTGAGTGGCGATGCCCGCCATCACACAGGAAGTAGCTGTAACTGTCATTAGAAACGTCTGATTTTATTCAGATCTCCTAGCTCTCTGTGTGACCATGTGTGACACTGAAGGTTAACTTCAGCACAGGCTATAGCGCCCCCTACTGTGAAACATGTCAGTGAATTTTACAGCATAAAACTCTGTCTGATCAATTATCAGCATCTTTACTGGCCGTGATTTAATTTCCACATTTGTTGACCTTCATAACTGGTGTTTTTATTTGCTCTGCCTTTTCTCTCTCCAGCGTGGCTTCCTTCACCCTCGTTGTCATGGTGATTGTTGGCGCAGACCTCTGCAGCTCCTGATGTTGTGTTTCCACTGATTTATGGCTTTTGTCTCCGTCTGTCTTTCCCAGAGGACTATGCGTCCATGTGTAACCTTCCTCTGGGTGATGGGCGGCGGCCGTACGGTCGAGACGCCCTTGTTGCCGGGCCGGTCCATGAGTATGAAGTGAATCCAGACTATTCACCATCATCTGAGCAGCAGCCTGCTCTGCCTTTTTATGAGAGTGAGGAGCGTAAGTATTTCTGATTTAAACACCCTTTATATCAGGATAACATAGACGTTTCCACAGCAGGCTGGAATATTTCCTTTTCTTTTTCTAAAGAACACATGGCTCCGCTGTACGTGTAGAGCAACACACTCACACTGTATGCTAAGTAAATGAACTTGCCCTTTTTCATGCAGGGGGAACACCTTCAATATCAGTGCATTCACAGTTAAATCAGTGTTTAACAGGACAGTGTGTGTTTTATCTTGTGCTCTAAAAGAGAACACACTCTTCATGTGCTTGTTGATTCCTGCTTGTCTTTCCTGAATCGGTCATTTCCAGAGATTTTATTCACAAGATTAGAAAAAAGGACACAGAAATGATTTCTATCTTAGCGACAGAAGGACTCAGGCCTGTTGGTTTGCATATGTGTAGTGTGTTATACTGATGACCCCGCCTCTCTTTTCCCAGCTTAACATCAACACAACACTGCCCTCTTGTGGTGATAAAGCTAAAAACATGTTAGACTATGAACCTTAAAAAACACAATACAGGCTGGGTAGAACCCCAGCGGCTGACTCTGCTCAGAGGAAAACCTTCAGAGGAGTGATGGCTGAAAGAGGCAGACATGAAAGATGTCAGTGCATGGATTTAGGCTTGGTTAAATCATCAGACAGTAAGAGCCAGCAGTTTCATCACTTCTTCTCCCTTTGGCTACTAAAGTGCATAAACCCAGGTTATCAGAGCTTCCACTGAGGCGGGGGGAGCCTTGCTTAAACTCTGATGTTTGGTTGGTTTTCATTGTCAAAACATGCTTTGAACAAATATTTAACCAGGAAGGCCCGTCTGAGGTCCTGCCAGACACCGAGCAGTCACATACACCACTGCCAGTGTCAGCTCACTTAGATAATCTGATGATTCGCTGACAAGTTCTGCAGATTTTTGAGAATCTTTTTTAAATTTCTGCACAGATTTCATTGTCCCAGATAGACACTGATGTCCTTGTTCAATCCATCCATCCATTTTCTACACCGCTTATCCCATAAGGGGTCGCGGGGGGGGCTGGAGCCTGTCCCAGCTGTCATTGGGTGGGAGGCGGGGTACACCCTGGACCGGTCGTCAGTCAATCACAGGGCTGACATGTAGAGACAGACAACCAAACACGCCCACACTCAAACCTACGGCCAATTTAGAGTCACCAGTTAACCTAATCAGCATGTTTTTGGTGGTGGGAGGAAGCCGGAGTACCTGGACAGAACCCACATGTGCACAGGGAGAACATGCAAACTCCGCTCAGAAAGGCCCTGGCCAGGGAGCGAACCAGCGAACCCTCTTGCTATGAGGCAGCAGCGCTAACCCCTGCACCACAGTGCAGCCCGTCCTTGTTCTATTTAAACAAAAATATACACAGGAAATATTTTCCTGTTGCAGACTCAGCCCTCCTCCACAGAGAAACATCACAAACTGCCGAATCCAACAATTATCATTATTTAGTTTCAGGACTGCCACCTCTCTGGAATATGCCTAAGCTCCCTGTGATCACACTTATGGGTTTATTATAATTAAGACTAGGGAAATAAAGTTTCAGATTGCATTAATCACATGCTGTTTGATCCTTTACACGCCCTAAAGTCGTGCTACCACACCAGGGCATCAGCTGTGCACTACTTACCTTTAAGTGCTGTCCAGATAGAGGGGGGGCACACCGCTGCTGCTTTAAAAATCTGATTTCCCTTTAAAAAAAACCCTCAGTTCAGTGGACAGGTCAAGGGAAAGCAAACCTTGTGGCATCAGAAATGATTTTACTGTGTTATTTGGGCATTTTTATTACTGTTTAATCCATAGCAAGGTCTTTTTATTGTGGCTAAGCTAATTATCATTAGCTAGAAGTCCAGAACCACCCTAACCTTTACTGGGTGACTTACTCAGAACCACTGAACCTAAACTGGTGAAAGAGTTAATGCTCAGACGTCTACGTCTCAGAACAGAAAAACACGCTAAGACGCTCTGGATAAAATCTGACTAAACGTTCAGCTGTAAGGGTTAAGGTACGGGTTAGGCTACCAACAGTTAGAAGTCCAGAAGTCTGAAGCAGAAACGCCACTTTAGCCACACACCTTTTTTAGCTAAATAGATAGGTATTAAGCCACCAAAGCTACATTAGCTATGTAGGCTACAAAGGTAACAAGCTACATACGTAAATACAGCTGAAGCAATCAGAGCTATGCTAGCTGTGTTAGCTTATACTCAGTTTGCTAATGCTAGACCTGTTTTAGAAGTAGTTATGCTAACGGTGGTTCACTTTTAGCTTGGTTAGCTTAAGCTACATTGGCTTTAGCTACATTAGCTTTAGCTAAAGCTAATGCAGCTACATTGGCTTACATAGCAATGTTGACTGCATAACTAGTGAAGCTACATTAGCTTTAGCGAAAGCTAGTGTAGCTACATTGGCTTACATAGCAATGTTGACTGCATAACTAGTGAAGCTACATTAGCTTTAGCTAAAGCTAGTGTAGCTACATTGGCTTACATAGCAATGTTGACTGCATAACTAGTGAAGCTACATTAGCTTTAGCTAAAGCTAATGTAGCAAAGTGAGCCACCGTATCTACTTGTAAAACAGGTCTACACATAAATGAATTCTGGGTTTGACCTTTGACCTCTGTTTATTTATGACATGGCTCTTGGACTGTATTGCTTTGAATGTGTTTATTTTGTGACTGTAGCTTCCAGACTTTGTAGGGTCAAAGGTGAATTAAAGAAAACATTGAAAACGCTGTATCAGCAAACTACATCCCTTCTGTTCTGACAGAATCTGCGTCTCACGGTAGAGATCTGCGAGGGGGGACGTCTGAGATCTGCTGTCTGCAGCCAGACCCTGTGGTAAATGCTGTCAGTGACTAGGGGTCGTTTGATATCAGAGTGTCATTTTGTACATGCACTCCTGCATATTTCTCCCTTTCTGAAACAGTAGACAGACTGAAGCAGTTTCCCAGCACTACAGCATGGGTTCAGACCCACTAGCAGAGAAATTAAGTCCCCATAAACATCTGATCCCGTCACAGTCCAGACTGTGATCCAGGTTTGTTTTTGTGCCACAGATCCGTACGGGGCGTTCGAGGGTCTGCGAGCAGAGGAGTGTGGGATACTGAACGGCTGCGAGAACGGCCGCTGTGTCCGGGTTCAGGAGGGTTACACCTGCGACTGCTTCGATGGATATACTCTGGATCTGTCACGCATGTCCTGCATTGGTAAGAGGGCGCTGAATGTCTGCTAAAATAATCAAACCCAGCAGTATTTTACTCAGGCGCTGTTTTGTCTCTCCACAGATGTGGACGAGTGCTCAGAGCTCAACACTCGGATGTCTCTGTGTAAAAATGCAAAGTGCATAAACACGCTGGGATCCTACCAGTGCGTGTGCCTGCCGGGCTTCGCTCCCTCTGAGAAACCCAACTACTGTGTGGAGGCAGCAGCACAGCCAACATCAAAGCAGTGAGAATGGATGGACACTAGGGGGCGACAACAGACACTAAAACCACACGCACAAGCTTGTATTACTATCCTTGTGAGGATGTCCACTGATCACGCCAGTCACTGCCACTCCTCAAAGGTGACCTTCCTGTTTCCATCAGTACCAGCTAAACCCCGAACCCGCTCACAGCTGATGATCAGAGGAGACGGAGAGGAACGCTCCAGATCTTAGGGGTTAGTAACCATTTCAGAGCAGGAACCTTTGTTTCAGACTCTACTCTGCCGTAATCTTGCCTCTGAACACAACACTTAATCTTATTCAACCACATAAACTACTGCCCTTCTGTTCTAGTATATCCTTTATCATCTTTGATGAGATTTGTCAATAAGCCCTCCGAAAAAAAACACATTTGACTCATAGTTACTTTAGGCCTGAGTGTACAGAAACACTATAATGTCCTTTATTGAGTAATCTGAGGTCATGATGAATACCAATCAAAGTTGACCTTTGTCTCAGAGTTCAAAGAAAGATCTGACCTCTATGCTCTATCAGAGCAGTGATTATCCAAACTCAGCATAAAGAAACCAACAGTCTCTCCAGCTGCTCCTACAGACAGGACATTTTAATAATCCTGCTCTACTTGCTGAGGAAAACCAATCAGAATCAAGTATTTTCATGTAATTGAGAATTATTCCCAAATATTACAAAAGCAGTGATTCCTGAACCTGCAGGTGGTTGTTGACTGGAAGGAGACTAAGGGTGTATTCACACCTGGCTCGTTTGGGGCAGTTGTTCTGAAACAGTGAGCGGCCCCCCCTGTCGTTTGGACACATGTGAACACAGCAATCGCACTCGGATGCGGGACAAAACAAGCGGGCCGAGATCGCCAAAATAGGGTGGTCTCAGCTCGCTTCCATTCGATCCCTGTAGCGGTTCCTTTGCAGTGAGAACACAATCCCCTCAGAAACTGGCACAGCTGACTCGTAACTGTAGTACACGCTGTAGCCGTGGGGGCAGTAATGCGCCCGGTTGCCAACCGATCAGTTAAAACAATAGAAGACGAAGGAGTAGAAGAATCAGCAACAGCAGAAGAAGAAGAGAAGGCGGAAAAACAACAGATCTATTGGAGCAAAATGAGTGGTGGCTCCCTGAGGCGGCACATCTTCGTTTTAACAAGAGCATCAGCACATTATTTTCCAGATGCAGTCTTGACTGTCAAAAAAAATGCATGTTTTGTTGATTTAGCGAACACTGGTCCATTAGCCTGATGAACGCTATAAAAACAAAACGGCCACACACGCTGCTGATGCTCCGTGGCTGTTGTTTTTGCCCGTGGACAGCAGGTAAGAACCTGCATGAATGAATGAAGATAAGGAAACCCCCCGCCTTACGAGTAAGATTTCTGACCAATGAGAGATGAATTGGAGCACAAGTGGCATTTGTTTACAACTTTGGACCACAAGAGACTTTTGCTGTGTGAACACAAGCGAACCAAGTGACAACTGAAACAAATGTATCGGTCTTGACCCTGAATCTGAACAAAGCAAACGAGCCACAGGTGTGAATACACCCTAAAGCTGAGATCAGACTGCATGATCAGATAAGACAATCACAGAGCATTTTCCTGACTGTCTGACTGTCTGACTGTCTGACCGTCTGACTGTCTGTCTGACTGTCTGACTGTCTGTCTGTCTGTCTGTCTGTCTGTCTGACTGTCTGTCTGACTATCTGTCTGTCTGTCTGTTTGACTGTCTGTCTGTCTGACTATCTGTCTGTCCGACTGTCTGCCTGTCTGACTATCTGACTGTCTGACTGTCCGACTGTGTGTCTGCCTGTCTGACTGTCTGTCTGACTGTCTGACTGTCTGTCTGACTGTCTGACTGTCCGACTGTCTGTCTGTCTTTCTGACTGTCTGCCTGTCTGTCCGTCTGACTGTCTCTGTCTGACTGTCTAACTGCCTGTCCGTCTGTCTGACTGTCTGACTGTCTGTTTGTCTGACTGTCTGCCTGTCTGACCATCTGACTGTCTGTCTGTCTGTCTGACTGTCTGTCTGTCTGACTATCTGTCTGTCTGACTGTCTGTCTGTCTGACTGTCTGTCTGACTATCTGTCTGTCTGACCGTCTGACTGTCTGTCTGATTATCTGTCTGTCTGACCGTCTGACTGTCTGTCTGTCTGTCTGACTGTCTGTCTGTCTGACTATCTGTCTGTCTGACTGTCTGCCTGTCTGACTGTCTGCCTGTCTGACTGTCTGTCTGACTGTCTGACTGTCCGACAGTCTGTCTGTCTTTCTGACTGTCTGTCTGCCTGTCTGTCCGTCTGACTGTCTCTGTCTGACTGTCTAACTGCCTGTCTGTCTGTCTGACTGTCTGCCTGTCTGACTGTCCGACTGTCTGACTGTCCAACTGTGTTTCTAACTGTCTGTCTGTCTGTCTGTCTTCCTGTCTGACTGTCTGACTGTCTGTCCGACTGTCTGACTGTCTATCTGTCTGACTGTCTGACTGTCCATCTGTCTGTCTGACTGTCTGCCTGTCCGACTGTCTGACTTTCTGCCTGTCTGACTGTCTGACTGTCTGACTGTCTGTCTGTCTGACTGTCTGACTGACTGTCTGTCTATCTGTCTGACTGTCTGAGTGACTGTCTGCCTGTCTGTCTGTCTGTCTGTCTTACTTTCTGTCTGTCTGTCTGTCTGACTGTCCGAATGTCTGACTGTCTGACTGCCTGTCTGTCTGACTGTCTGTCTGACTGTCTGACTGTCAGACTGTCTGACTGTCTGACTGTCTGTCTGTCTGACTGTCTGTCTGTCTGTCTTTCTGACTGTCCGACTGTCTGTCTTTCTGACTGTCTGACTGTCTGTCTTTCTGACTGTCTGACTGTCTGTCTGTCTGTCTTTCTGACTGTCTGACTGTCTGTCTTTCTGACTGTCTGACTGACTGTCTGTCTGTCTGTCCGTCTGTCTGTCTGTCTGACTGACTGTCTGTCTTACTGTCTGTCTGTCTGACTGTCCGTCTGTCTTTCTGTTTGTCTGTCTGACTGTCTGTGTGACTGTCTGACTGTCTGTCTGACTGTCTGTCTGCCTGTCTGACTGTCCAACTGTCTGACTGTCTGACTGTCTGACTGTCTGTCTGCCTGTCTGTCTGACTGTCTGACTGTCTGTCTGACTGTCTGTCTGACTGTCTGTCTGTCTGTCTGACTGTCTGTCTGCCTGTCTGACTGTCTGTCTGACTCTCTGACTGTCTGTCCGACTGTCTGACTTTCCGACTGTCTGACTGTCTGACTGTCTTTCTGTCTGACTGTCTGTCTGTCTTTCTGACTGTCCGACTGTCTGACTGTCTGCCTGTCCAACTGTCTGTCTGTCTGTCTGACTGACTGTCTGTCTGTCTGTCTGTCTGTCTGACTGTCTGACTGACTGTCTGTCTGTCTGACTGTCTGTCTGTCTGACTGTCCGTCTGTCTTTCTGACTGTCTGTCTGTCTGACTGTCTGACTGTCTGTCTGTCTGACTGTCTGTCTGTCTGACTGTCTGACTGTCTGACTGTCTGGCTGTCTGACTGTCTGTCTGACTGTCTGTCTGACTGTCTGACTGTCTGTCCGACTGTCTGACTGTCCGACTGTCTGACTGTCTGACTGTCTGAGTGACTGTCTGACTGTCTGTCTGTCTGTCTAACTGTCTGTCTGTCTGTCTGACTGTCTGACTGTCTGACTGTCTGTCTGACTGTCTGTCTTTCTGACTGTCTGACTGTCTGTCTTACTGTCTGTCTGACTGTCTGACTGTCTGTCCGACTGTCTGACTGTCTGACTGTCTGCGTGTCTGTCTGACTGTCTGTCTGACTGACTGTCTGACTGTTTGACTGTCTGACTGTCTGTCTTTCTGACTGTCTGACTGTCTGTCTGACTGTCTGTCTGACTGTCTGACTGTCTGTCTTTCTGACTGTCTGACTGTCTGTCCGACTGTCTGACTGTCCGTCTGTCTGTCTGTCTGACTGACTGTCTTTCTTACTGTCTGTCTGTCTGACTGTCCGTCTGTCTTTCTGTTTGTCTGTCTGACTGTCTGTGTGACTGTCTGACTGTCTGTCTGACTGTCTGTCTGCCTGTCTGTCTGTCTGACTGTCTGACTGTCTGACTGTCTGTCTGCCTGTCTGTCTGACTGTCTGACTGTCTGTCCAACTGTCTGACTGTCCGACTGTCTGACTGTCTGACTGTCTATCTGTCTGACTGTCTGTCTGTCTTTCTGACTGTCCGACTGTCTGACTGTCTGCCTGTCCAACTGTCTGTCTGTCTGTCTGTCTGTCTGTCTGTCTGACTGTCTGACTGACTGTCTGTCTGTCTGACTGTCTGTCTGTCTGACTGTCCGTCTGTCTTTCTGACTGTCTGTCTGTCTGACTGTCTGACTGTCTGTCTGTCTGACTGTCCGTCTGTCTTTCTGACTGTCTGTCTGTCTGTCTGTCTGACTGTCTGACTGTCTGACTGTCTGGCTGTCTGGCTGTCTGACTGCCTGTCTGACTGTCTGTCTGACTGTCTGACTGTCTGTCCGACTGTCTGACTGTCCGACTGTCTGACTGTCTGACTGTCTGTCTGACTGTCTGTCTGCCTGTCTGACTGTCCGACTGTCAGACTGTCTGACTGACTGTCTGCCTGTCTGTCTGCCTGTCTGACTGTCTGTCTGACTGTCTGTCCGACTGTCTGACTGTCTGTCTGCCTGTCAGTCCGACTGTCTGAATGTCCGACTGTCTGACTGTCTGTCTGACTGTCAGTCCGACTGTCTGACTGTCCGACTGTCTGACTGTCTGACTGTCTGACTGTCTGTCTGACTGTCTGTCTGACTGTCTGACTGTCCGACTGTCTGACTGTCTGTCTGACTGTCTGTCTGCCTGTCTGACTGTCTGTCTGACTGTCTGACTGTCTGTCTGACTGTCCGAATGTCTGACTGTCTGACTGTCTGTCTTCCTGTCTGCCTGTCTGTCTGTCTGTTCGACTGTCTGACTGTCCGACTGTCCGACTGTCTGACTGTCCGACTGTCTGTCTGTCTGACTGTCTGACTGACTGTCTGTCTGTCTGTCTGACTGTCTGACTGACTGTCTGACTGTCTGTCTGACTGTCTGTCTGTCTGACTGTCTGACTGTCTGTCTTCCTGTATGACTGTCTGTCTGTCTGTTTGACTGTCTGACTGTCTGACTGTCCGACTGTCTGACTGTCCGACTGTCTGACTGACTGTCTGTCTGTCTGTCTGTCTGACTGTCTGACTGTCTGTCTGTCTGACTGTCTGTCTGACTGTCCGACTGTCTTACTGTCCGTCTGTCTTTCTGACCGTCTGTCTGTCTGTCTGTCCGACTCTCTAACTGTCTGTCTTTCTGACTGACTGTCTGTCTGTCTGTCTGTCTGTCTATCTGTCTGACCGTCTGCCTGTCTGACTGTCCGTCTGTCTGTCTGTCTGTCTGTCTGTCTGACTGTCTAACTGCCTGTCCGTCTGTCTGACTGTCTGACTGTCTGTTTGTCTGACTGTCTGCCTGTCTGACCGTCTGACTGTCTGTCTGTCTGTCTGACTGTCTGTCTGTCTGACTGTCTGTCTGACTATCTGTCTGTCTGACCGTCTGACTGTCTGTCTGATTATCTGTCTGTCTGACCGTCTGACTGTCTGTCTGTCTGTCTGACTGTCTGTCTGTCTGACCGTCTGCCTGTCTGACTGTCCGTCTGTCTGTCTGACTTTCCGACTGTCTGACTGTCTGTCTGACTGTCTGACTGTCTGTCTGTCCGACTGTCCGACTGTCTGACTGTCTGTCTGACTGTCTGACTGTCTGACTGACTGTCTGTCTGACTGACTGACTGGCTGTCTGTCTGACTGTCTGTCTGAGTGTCTGACTGTCTGACTGAATGACTGTCTGACTGTCTGTCTGACTGTCTGACTGTCTGTCTGACTGTCTGTCTGACTGTCTGACTGTCTGTCTGACTGTCTGTCTGACTGTCTGACTGACTGACTGTCTGACTGTCTGACTGACTGACTGTCTGACTGTCTGACTGTCTGTCTGACTGTCTGTCTGACTGTCTGACTGTCTGACTGACTGTCTGTCTGTCTGTCTGACTGTCTGTCTGACTGTCTGTCTGACTGTCTGTCTGTCTGTCTGACTGTCTGTCTGTCTGTCTGACTGTCTGTCTGACTGTCTGACTGTCTGACTGTCTGACTGACTGACTGTCTGACTGACTGACTGTCTGACTGTCTGACTGACTGACTGTCTGACTGTCTGTCTGGCTGTCTGACTGTGTGACTGTCTGACTGACTGTCTGTCTGACTGTCTGACTGTCTGACTGTCTGACTGTCTGTCTGACTGTCTGTCTGTCTGACTGTTGGTCTGACTGTCTGTCTGACTGTCTGTCTGACTGTCTGTCTGACTGTCTGACTGTCCGACTGTCTGACTGACTGACCGTCTGACTGTCTGACTGTCTGACTGTCTGTCTGACTGTCTGACTGTCTGTCTGACTGTCTGACTGTCTGTCTGACTGTCTGTCTGACTGTCTGACTGTCTGACTGACTGTCTGTCTGACTGTCTGACTGTCTGACTGTCTGTCTGTCTGTCTGTCTGTCTGTCTGACTGTCTGTCTGTCTGTCTGTCTGTCTGTCTGTCTGTCTGTCTGTCTGACTGTCTGTCTGTCTGACTGTCTGTCTGTCTGACTGTCTGACTGTCTGACTGACTGTCTGTCTGACTGTCTGACTGACTGACTGTCTGACTGTCTGTCTGACTGTCTGACTGTCTGTCTGACTGTCTGACTGTCTGACTGTCTGACTGACTGTCTGTCTGTCTGACTGTCTGTCTGTCTGTCTGACTGTCTGACTGTCTGTCTGACTGTCTGACTGACTGTCTGACTGTCTGTCTGTCTGACTGTCTGACTGACTGTCTGACTGTCTGACTGACTGTCTGACTGACTGTCTGTCTGACTGTCTGACTGTCTGTCTGACTGTCTGACTGTCTGACTGTCTGTCTGTCTGACTGTCTGTCTGACTGTCTGACTGTCTGTCTGTCTGACTGTCTGTCTGACTGTCTGACTGTCTGACTGACTGTCTGTCTGACTGTCTGACTGTCTGACTGTCTGTCTGACTGACTGTCTGTCCGACTGTCTGACTGTCTGACTGACTGTCTGTCTGACTGTCTGACTGTCTGACTGTCTGTCTGACTGTCTGACTGTCTGACTGTCTGACTGTCTGACTGTCTGACTGTCTGACTGACTGTCTGTCTGACTGTCTGACTGTCTGACTGTCTGACTGTCTGTCTGACTGTCTGTCTGACTGACTGTCTGACTGTCTGACTGACTGTCTGACTGTCTGTCTGACTGTCTGACTGTCTGACTGTCTGACTGTCTGACTGTCTGACTGTCTGTCTGACTGTCTGTCTGTCTGACTGTCTGTCTGACTGTCTGACTGTCTGTCTGACTGACTGACTGTCTGACTGTCTGACTGTCTGTCTGACTGTCTGACTGTCTGTCTGACTGACTGTCTGACTGACTGACTGTCTGACTGTCTGTCTGACTGTCTGACTGACTGTCTGACTGACTGTCTGTCTGACTGTCTGACTGTCTGTCTGACTGTCTGTCTGACTGTCTGACTGTCTGACTGACTGACTGGCTGTCTGTCTGACTGTCTGACTGACTGACTGTCTGACTGTCTGTCTGTCTGTCTGACTGTCTGACTGACTGTCTGACTGTCT